>NC_056728.1:689048412-689362162 GCF_019279795.1 Protopterus annectens | reverse complement strand
CATGGGACCTAAATTATGTCTTGGAAAAACTCACACTGCCTACTTTTGAGCCAGCCTCTACAGCTGATATAAAATTCTTATCTTGGAAAACAGCTCTGCTCCTAGCAATAACCTCTGTAAGACGAATCTCATTGTTACAGGCAGTCATGGCTGTGGAACCGTTTATCATTTTCCATCAGGACAGGGTTTCTCTGAGGACAAACCCGACATTTATGCCTAAGATAGTATCCAGTGTGGCCCTGAATCAAACAATTCATTTACCTACCTTTTATCCAAACCCACAGAATAAGGGTGAGAGACTTCTGCATTCTTTGGACATTCACAGGCAGCTACGCTTCTACTTGGACAGAACCAAAGCTTTCAGACAGACTGAGAAACTTCTAGTGGCATATGCTGCAGGATCACAAGGAACGGCTATCTCAAAGCAGACCATTTCAAAATGGATAGGCCACTGCATTCGTTTCTGCTATTCACAACATGGCAAATCAGTGCCTAAGGGCATTAGGCCACATTCAACCAGAGCAGCAGCCACTTCAGCAGCCTTCCTCAGAGGAGTACCAACCAAAGACATCTTAGAAGCTGCGACTTGGAGTTCAGTGCATACTTTTATAAAGCACTATCACTTACCTCTCTACTCTAAATCTAGAGCAGGCTTTGCCACTGCAGTTCTGCAGGGCCTCATAGCCTCTCCTAATCCTATTTAGCCCCAGCCGCCCAACCTTAGCTTTGGGATTCTACCCAATTGTAATGACTGCAACAGTGAAACACAATGAACATACTACAGTTGTGTACCTACCATAAATGTAGATGTTCGAGTGTATTCACTGTTGCAGTCCAGGTTACCCACCCACCATCCTTCTTTCCTTTGCTGGGCCTTATCTGTACTTCTCTATTCTATACAACCTATGTGGTGTATTTGCTTATAGATGAAGGTAGAGTTTTACTTTACTGTATGCATGTTTATTGGCATAAATTAGCCTACCCTTTTGGGGGCACCTAACATCTGGGGCAAGAAAAACTGAAGAAAATGGCGTTGGCTCCATCTTTTATACCCCTGGCGCACTGATGTCAGGGAGGAGGCGACCGCAACCGATAACAGACCAGGACTTTGGAATTCATAGGTTCATAGGTTAATACTAGGCTATCTGCCCTAGGGCATTTATAAGCCTAGCCAGAGTGTGTTTGGCTTTCGCCACCCTTTTAGATTAGTTGACTGTGCCTCTGTATAGTAGGTCACAGAAGGTAGCACTTTTAAGGTTAGTTTACTGTATCTCTGTCGAGCAGGGACACAGAAGAGATCCCAGGGGTAAATTTACGATCTCCCATCTACTCATCAAGATTTCTCTTGAAGAGGGTCAGTGAGAGGCTCTTCCTAACATGGATTGAGAGTTTGTTCCAGAGTGAGGAGAGCCTCTGGAATATGAATCGGTCCCTCCAGCTTGTTCTATTTATTTCTGTGCTGAGGTTCAAGTCCCTGGAGTGTGTAGCTTAGGCCGACTGCGGATAGTAGGATAACACAATTGTAATTACTGCAACAGTGAATACACTTGAACATCTACATTTATGGTAGGTACACAACTGTACTTTTGGTAGGACCTTCATATTTCCCAGTGTATCCAGAAATGCGGAATGGGGGTCCTTGTTATGGTGGGTGATCTGTAGCAAGCTACAATTTGGATTGCAGTTTTGCCCATTGTTAGTTGCACTTGGATGATCTCTGATGCATCGTGCTGCGCTACTAACCTGGAGGTGTGAGTATCCTTGATGAATATGGATACACCCCTGCCTTTCTGTGTTTCGGTCTGGGTTCTGTGGCTGAAAGGTATGGTATGAGTTATAGCCTGGTAGTGCTGGGGTGCTCTCTGGAGCCTTAAACCAGGTTTCTGTTACTGCACAGATATCAATATTCTCCATACTGAGGAGTGCCTCGAGTGTGCGCATTTTGAGGTTTAGACTTATGGCGTTGAGTAGCATTACCCTCAGTTTTTGGTTACTTGTGCTATTTACGGTGGTGGGTTTGTCTTTTGAGCCTTGCCTAAAAAAGGCATTATGGGGGCGGCAAGAGCCTTTACCAGTATTCGAAAGCCTAAGGGTGACAGGTGCAAGCCATCTCTTGTGAAGCAACGTGGCTTGTCGAGCATGTCACCCCAGGCAGACAGATACTGGATCCCCTTCGAATGACACAAGAAACTTAGCCAATTGTTGAAGTTAATTATTTTTTCTTTATACTGTGGCATCATTCTTGGTGAGGGCAGGATGCTACTCAGGGTCAGGGTCATACCTGCTGGGATACATGATCAGAGAGCTCTTCCATGTCTCTTTTCATGTAGTCCAGGGAGGGATGTCTCCGGTCATTCGCGCCAACATGTACAATAACAGAGTCGTATTTGTATTTGTACTTGTACTTGTTCTGGAGTGACGTGAGTGCGGTGGTGGGGCTGCGGTAGCGTTGTCGCCTCATAGCAAGACGTTGTCCCATTCTATTCTCAGCTAGAGCGTCTTCTGTGTGGAGGCATACGTGAATGGGGCATGCCTTCGTTGAAGGTTATGCGTCAGGGCTGGTAACCCGGTACGTAAAAATCCACTACCAATTATTAGCGGACCGGCGTTCCACTGTGGCGACCCCTAACTGGGAAAAGCCGAAAGGTACAAACTGGAGTGACGTGAGTGCTTGTGTTATGTGGTGGATCCTGGCGCCTGACAGGCAGCTTAACTGTAACCTTTTCCTTGTCCAGCCTAGTTAGTGGGACATCAGTGTGCCTGACTATAGAGCCGCCTATTACTAGTGTGTCGGGTATGTCATTTTGTGTTAAGGGCTGTGATTGCGTGGCACACTGATTATGTGAAGTATGTGTTTCATGGTTGGTGATGTTGGATTGTGGTTGTGGAGGTTGCTTGAATGTCTGCTTTGGAGGTCTCTGTTGCTTTTGCAGATTTTTATTTAGAGCCTCGGAGTATGTTTTCGTGTATTTATGTGTGTTATTTGCCTGTGTTGGTTTGTTAGGTCTATGTGAGACTGGTGGTGTGTTGCAAGTATTACCCTTCTCCTCTTGACAGTCAGTTACAGTCTGGGGTTGAGAGAGCTTTGCTTTGCCTCCAGTCTGGCTGTATAATTGCATCTCTCGCATATATTAGTGTTTGGTGGTAGGAGGAGAGGGTTGTCTGTGTACATGAGGCAGTTGTAACATTTCCTCAAAATGCCCAGATTCACCAGTTGGACTGGAGATACAAATTAGCCCAAAATGGCCAATAAAACTATAGTTTCTGGGCAGAAACCGTTGCTCCAATGGCAGGTAGGCTGTTCAGAGTTCCCCACTCACACTGGTAAACAAAGAAACTTCCTTTTTGCCCAAGTAAGGTGTGGCCAAACACAGAAAGCTTAAACGCAGTCCAGGTATCTGAAGCTGGACTTTTCTAGCTTAGTAAGGTGGGAAAATAGCAAGATTTCTTGGAAAAAAAAAAAAAAAACCGGTAGAAACAAATGCAAAAACACTTTTATAGTGCAGTAATGGCTGTCGCCCTTGAGTGGGAAGCCAGTAACAGTTAAAAATACAATTTACAACAAAAAAACGAGTTTTAAAGTGCAGGCACAAATAAATGCAATTTCAGTGTAAAATGAGTGTTCTGATAAGCAGTAAACTTCAGAAAAAGAGCGTTTAGGCGGAAATAGCAATAAGCAACAAGAAAAAACAAATAAATGGTACTTAAACACTCCAAAGTCCCTCCTTCTGTTTCTCTGGCATTGTAGGTCTCTGCAGGACACCTGGGCAGGATCTGCTGAGCGTATACAAACACAAAAACCACACAAATGCGGTTTTTATATCAGAAAGATTAAAGAGATAGAAATTAGCCCAAAATGGCCAATAAAACTACAGTTTGTGGGCAGAAACCACTCCTCCAAGGGCAGGTAGGCTGTTCAGAGCTCCCCACTCTCACTGGTGAACAAAGACATTTCCTTTTTGCCCAAGTAAGGTATGGCCAAACACAGAAGCTTAAACACAGTCCAGGTATCAGCAGGTATCTGAAACTGGACTTTTCTAGCTTAGTAAGGTTTTTTTTTTTTTTTTCCCAAGAAAACAGTAGAAACAAATGCAGTAACACTTTTTTATAGTACATAAAATTAAATCAATGTGTCAGCGAAAGTCAACTAAATAAATGTGCACAACAAGTCTGTCCGCTGTCCTGGGTGTCTAGGATCCAAGAAACTCCAAACGTATTTCCGAAATAAACACAACTTTATTTGTAGAACCTTCTGTGTTAAGCGTTTTCATCTATTGTAATAGACTTCATCATATGTTTGGAGTTTCTTAGATCCTAGACACCCAGGACAGCGGACAGAATAGTTGTGCACACTTTTATAGTGCAGTAATGGTTGTCGCACTTGAGTTGGAAGCCAGTAACAGTTAAAAATGCAATTTACAACAAAAAAATGAGTTTTAAAGTGCAGGCACAAATAAATGCAATTTCAGTGTAAAATGAGCGTTCTGAGAAGCAATGATGGTTCATGTTACTATTATAGTTTGTTGTTGTACATTTGGCATAAAAGAGGTGTGTGGTTTTTATTTGTGTTTTGATCATTGTTCGCTTTCTGTGAATAACTTGTGTGAGTCTGGATCACTAAGGACACTGAATAAGAGAATTACAATAATTCTACGTAGTGCATGGAATTTTATGCTCCATGTACTACCAGTTACCAAAAATGTATGAGTATAAAGTGTTTTACGACTCTAAATTTTATCTAACACTTGGTGTTGCCACACAGACAGCAGCAGAAGCAAAGTGGCCCTCTGACACTTTAGCCTGCTACACTTTTTTGTGTGTGTGTGGCAGAGAAATGAAGAATGGGTTTTGGAGCTGTGAAAATTCTTTAGACACTGTTCTGAAGTGGCTGCTATTTTGCCCTAGTACCGAAGTGAAAAGTGCTTAAAACTTTCTTAGCTCAAAAAAAAGTGTTTAAAATTGTCTTTTACATTCCATATTTAGGGGAAAAAAAAGTCCCAGCACTCCATGCACTGGATAGACACCAAGTATAAGGCTTATGGGTTGTTTAATTTATCTTTGAAAGTTGTATTTATGCTGTGTGTGTGTGTGTGTGTGTGTGTGTGTGTGTGTGTGTGTGTGTGTGTGTGTGTGTGTGTGTGTAAGCAGCTTTCAATGGTTAAGATTTTTTTCTTTAGGGCCGATAAGAGTCTGTGTTAGGGAAATCCATTTCCTAAGGCCATTTCTGTAATTTGTATATTTTGAAATGAAAACTGTTCATGGAATTATTATAAATTCTTGCTATAAAAACACACTGGAAGAAATGCATGACATATCAAGTAACGGTCATGTTTAGCCATAGGCCACAGCTTGCTTTTTCCCTGCAACCCCACCAAGAATGCTGAACTACCACTTCTGTTTGTCTGAATTTCTGTTAGCCTAGACTAGTACCAGAATACTTGGATTTATTTATTAGTACCAGAATACTTGGATTTATTTATGGAGTCTGAAGACATATCTTGGAAGAACTAAGAATAGTAACCATTGTTCATTATTGAAAGCCGGTGCATGCTTGTCCAAGAGAATAGAAAACAAAAGCTAGTGAAGTAACTATTGCTTTCAAACTGCATTCCAGCATTTGCATAGCAATTAGCATACATGGGGCGTTTGCCTAAGTACTGAATAGGAAATTGCAGCATTAGCTGCAAGGAAGTGTACCAACATCTACAAGGACAAGCTACAGAGTTTAGAGTAATGGTCTTTTAAGTAGCTCTTGGGTGTGTAATGTGGGCTTAGTATTACAGTGTACTGTTCTAGGAAAATTGAAAGTTCAGTCACTCCTGCTTCTGGTTCAAACTTTTACTTCATTGACTTGACAGCTTTTTTACTGTCTCATTTGAAGCTACAAGTAAAAATTAAAATGTGTTTAGTGTGCAATGCAAAATATGTTTATTGCAGTGGAATAGAACATTTTATTGGCATGTTTATTAGAATGTCCAGGGCACCTCCCAGTTCAGTTTCTGCGCACTAGTTTTCTAATTTTGTAAGCATTTCTCAATTTTCTCAAGGCACAAAATGGACATTGGTTAAATTTTCAATGCAAGTCAATGAAAAACATAATGTTACAAGAGAGGAATTCTTAGCAGGGTTTTGTTTTTAGAGAACTAGGAATATATATCTGATGTAAATAAGTATTGGATTTAAAAGTAATTAAATACTACCAGTCTGAATGTAAATGAACTTTTTATAATGGAAGATGCTTTGTAGGCATTTTTTGAAAGGACAGGAAGTGTAGCACTGTTTTTATTAACATTACAGTGTAGCTTGAGCATGCAACAAGGTGATACAGTTGCAGTCCTTTTTATCTTCATTTTATCTTGAGCTCTAGTAATTAGATTTTTCAACAAACTGCTTTTTACATTTTATTTGTAAACAGCAAGGTAGTTCTATTTTAGTAGTCATGCTTGTAAATTGAATTCTCTCCATTTGTTATTTTTAGCGAGATATTTGTGACACTTTAAGAAAAATGTGTAATTATTATTAGGTACAGAATATGTTTTTGAGTGCATAATCAAAATGTATGTACAGTATATAGCTTCATAGCTGTAATCATAGAGTGCTGAGTCATAAGCTATCAGGCTGTATCTGTTTTTCAAGTAGGTTTAGATTTTTAGTTGTCTGCTTTATTTCCTATCAAAAGATAGGTTGTTGCATGTTTATAGTTGTGTCAAGATGACTGCAAACTAGGAGCCATAATTGAAACTCCTAATGATGTGGACAGCCTACAAAAGGGCCCCACTGAGACAGATGCCTGGAGTCAAAGCCATGGCCTCAAGCTCAATACCAAAAAGTGCATTGTCATCCCCTTTGGTAAAAACTCTGTACCCATGAGCTACCACATAGGTGGTAGTCTTAGTCTACTTAACACCGAAAGTGTGATAAGAGACCTTGGGACACAGGTGGACAGTAGTCTCTCCTTTGATAATCACATCACCACAGTAGTCAAGAAATCCTTCTATGTGGCACACCTCATCACAAAGAGTTTCTCATCCAGGAAAAAGGAGGTCATTGTTCCATCTATTTGTTACTCATTAGACCCATTATAGAGTACAGCGCCCCTTTTGGTACATACCTCACAAGACATCTACAACAACTGGAAAGGCCGCAGAAATACCTCACAAAGAGGATTACTGGCCTCAAACAGATGCCTTACACAGACTGTCTCAAAAAACTCCAGCTTTACTTCGTTGCATATCGCCTACTCGGAGTCAATCTCTGCCTAACATACAAAGCTATGTCAAACCCAGAGCTGTTGGACATGCTCCACTTAAAGAAATCCCAATCCCTCCAAGCTACATGCTCTAGGGACCTAAACCTTGTCACCACAATAAACAGAACATGCTGGAGGGATAGATTCCTGTCCCAGAGACTTCCATACTCTGGAACAAACTACCTATCTATGTCAAACAAAGCTCCTCATTAGCACTCTTCAAGAAAAATCTTGATGACTGGATGGGAAATAGGAAATTCACCCCAGGAATCACCTGTGTGCCTCTGCTTGACAGGGACACAGGAAAATAATTTTCTTGGGTGCCAAAAGCCAGGGTACCTTTTTGGCTAGGCTTGTATAGGCCCTAGGGCCAATAGCCTAGTACCTACCTATGAAGCATCCATAAGCACATCCTGACTTTTATGTGTATAATTAGTAGGAGAACATGCTAGCTAGCTAGCTGGCTGGTGCAGTTTCATTCATTAATATTTTAAGACCAATTATTTTGTTGCCTAGGAAATTGGTGCAGCTTGTCTGAATGCTGTTAAATGTGGCATGCACAGCCATCTGTTGTAAAGGGTGCATTATAAATCATCTGGCTCAGACCAGCGGTATTGAAAATATGAAACCAACAGTATGCAGTGAAGAAAAAAGTGTATTTTTTCTTATATAATTTTGAGCAGTATGCCTTTCAAAATTGGATCAAACTTCAGGCAGGTGTGAAGATGTGCTTTTGCAGGTATCTTGGTAGAACAGTTGAAAAGTTATGATTTTCTTCTGTCTACCCACCCAGCCATTTCTTACCATACATAACCCAGAGGTCTTGCACATTTGGCCATATCTTGCACTGTGTACCTAGAGAGCCTGCCTACATGCACACGGCTGCATGCATAAAACCATACATCACACTCCTTGATGCACAGTATACTGTGATGCTGTTATCTAGCCCCCTTAATCCTATTATCATCCGCATTTCTGTGAGGTTTTGAAGGAAGATTTGACATTAAGAGCTATTGTGATTTGCAACTGTATCTGATATCTTTGTTCACTGTTATGGCTGCATCTGTTTTTTTGAGGTGGATGTATGTGTGGATTGGGGTAAGTGGTATACTGAGAATGTGAGACTCTAGCAAGAGGGCAAGTACAACTAAAAGTTTTATTGTCTTGATGAAGACTTTCTGCACAGATGAGAAGCCCGGCTGAAGTTTTCAGAACTTTAGAATGCGATATCTGAGAGGGGATGCTTTTTGCCTCAGAAAATGCTGCCTTTAGTGTGATTTTCAAAGAAGATGCACAATAGCATAAATGAGCTCCTTCCCGAATGTTGTATGACCGTTTTATTGTTTATTTCAGATGCTTTGCAGCATCTTAGTTGATATTGCCTTCACCCTATTGTAGTCCGCAAACTACTGCGTGACCCAGACACTGAGGAATATTCTGTCTGCAGAACCTGGTATGCTTGGGAGCTCCATATTCAACTGTCAGCACTCTAACTTAGTATATATGACTCGGGGATTGCTATACCTCAGAGAAAAGGGGGGATATTTTGGAAAATGGCCATCTCAGACTTCGTATATGGAAGTCTTTTTTTTTTTTTTTTTTTTTTCCGTTCAGTTTTGAGACTTGTTCTAGGTGGCCCCGGCACTTCAAGTGATCACCGTGCTTGGGTGGTTTGCTATCACTGAGTTGTTGGTAATGAAATCATTAACTTCGGAGTTATTTCCACAGTCTTCCATTGTAAGGTGTAACACTTAAAAGTGTGGATGTCACCTGTGGCAAAAGACTGCTACCTTTGCTTGTTACTGTGACACCGTACTCGTCATTGATTGGTTTTGAAAACTACGTCTCATATCACAAAGGCACTGGTACCTTGGGTAGAATATTCTGCTGACTTTTTTTTGGGATTACCTTTTTAAAAAGTTGTAAATCCTTCTGTGATTTTCCTAATTGGAGTACATTTTGGGTCTTTGGAATATGGCAGAAATGTGTCCATAAATGTGGGCGGTAATGGATATATTGCTCTTGATTGCAGACATTTGAAGAGTCCTATTTTGAAGTTTTTGAGGAAGACTGTTGTAAAACTGTGCATCTTGGCTGTTTACTGTTTATCTTCATTGATTTTTTTTTTTTGTAAGAACTGTGCTTTATAGATTCAAAGGTTCACAGGTTACTACAGAGCTTATGATGAGTTAACTATTGAAAAACATGGTCAGTTCACTCTAGTAGTAGCACATGTGCTAGTTTCCCCTGGTTAATATCAGTACCACAGACTTCCAGCTTGTAGTTGGCCATCCAATCATCTAGGCAGGTTTGAAGATAGCCAAGTAGTTGCTGTGTTTGAGATATGTAGGGAGTTTGCCCCAAACACTAGGGAGGGGGGTATACTGGATCAGTAGCAGATTGTCCCATCATATGTTAATTATGCAATGGGGTTAAGGTCTTTAGAATATGTATTTGTAAGACTGGTTGTATGAAGGTGTAAGAGTTGAGAACTGCAGAAACTTTCATTGAACAGTACGCTGAAGACAGGTAAACCCTCCATAGTCTTTACAACAAAGAGTAGAGGGAGAAAGGGTTTTTAACCTTTTAGGCTAGCATTTAATGACAAAACCAAAGATCTTTTTGGTAAGACCCTTTTTTTTTTCCAAGGTGAGCAAGGTGCTTGGGCAGTCGCATCCCAAAAGGCTTTGTATTCCAAGATAGGTCTGATCAGGGAAAATTTAGTGGCATCTGGACCTCGCTGGATGTAGATGAGATACATTGACAGTAAGCTGGGCAAGGTGGAATGTCTTGTCACCTTGACAGGCACAGTGGTGCTCAAAAAGAGCATTTTTTATCAGCACAGGTACTCAAGCCCCTGATTGCAGCTGTTTTGTGTTAACAGTGGTGTGGTAATGAGAGGGACTGATGGCTTTGCCAAAGGTAACTTTACTTCATTTTTGGGTATTCTTTGTGAGCATATGACTGACACACTGGGTGTTGGTGTGATCCGGGTCTTGGTAGAGAATCCATATATGAATGGGATTTGACAACCACACGCAATTTGCAGTAATTTGCACACTTAGTTTGCTAATGTTCAACAGATCTCACCTCAGAGAAGTAAATACCAAAGAAGGGGCCTAGGACACAACCCCACAGAATACCACTAGTCACATTCTCCTGATTAAAAGAGGTACCCACTACATTCACAGTGTGGATTCTGTCTGTGAGCCAGTTGCCTGTACAGTAGACAACATAAGCAGTTAATGTTTACTTTTGAGAGCTCATTTATGATGCAAGGGATGGTGGCAGGGGACTTGTCCAGGTCATTGTAAGTAGTTAGGATGGAGAGAGACTTGTCTAGACCTTCAGTGACCCTGTCAAAGTAATCATCCAGGTTGAATAGATGATACCTGCTTTCAAGGCTCTAGCTTGGTTAGGATAAAGTGTTTGAAGGTAGCCTTTAATGATATTAGCTTGGCAATTGTGTTCCATAACCATGCAGATAGTAGTTGTAAAACCTGTACTAGTGAATTGCAGTGCTTCCCTTGGGTAGGAGAACTGTGGCTGTTCCCCACCCATCTGGGACATATGTGGAGAGCTGGGTTGAAGAGGATTAGGATACATTTGTCTAAGTGTTGCTTAACAATTTACAGTAAACACTGGTATGTAATCTAGACCCATGGAGATGATTATTTTTGGAATTGGACAGTTAACAAGCCTGCTGTAGGGTGGTGGTTGTAATATGGAAGGGGGAATGGAGAGGACATTTGAGTGGGAGGGGGTATGACGTTAGAGCTGAAATTTTTCAAGGACATTTATTGATTTTAGCAGGTAGGTGAACTGAACCACTGTGGCTTCTTTTTAAGACACAACCTAGTTTCACTTTGAAAAATTGCCGCTTTTCAGTGCTATAGTTACAAAATGTATTTTAATCAGAAAGCAAAGTAGTACTATAGTTTTAGTGCAGTTAGAACTGATGTACAAAAAGCATTACAAGGCAGAAACTTGATATATCATTTATACACAACTTGAGGCTGCTGAATGCCAAAATACTGTAGGAAATGCCGTAACCTAGGGGGGATAAATAGTGTGGAGTAAGATTATACTGGGAATAGATGGTTTTAGTTCCGAATGGGATGCTGGTGAATTATTGTATATTGCTTCGGCGTTTCATAATGTGCCTTCTGGTTATCCTTAATATTGAAGGTGACTCTAAATTCATGAGTGGTCTTGCACTTTTTGTTTGTACATTTAAGTGTTTTGCTTGGCATTTTCATATCTCTTCTGTAAGGGAGAGCAGTTTTTTTCTTTGTCGATAGCTAACAGCGTTTTATTGTGAAGTTTGATTAGGTTATTATGCAGTACAGGTTTTCTTTGAATTTATGGTAAATGAGCACATATTTACTATATTTGATCGTAACAGAGTAGAAAATGCTAGAACAGTAGGTACTGGATTGTATGGAGAAGTCAGCATTTATTCTTTTTGTCAGTGTTTTGGAGACTTCCTGAGTACAGTACATTTTTTGGGAGTTAGTTTATTCTAAGGGTGAACACTACTGCTAGGTGGCCATGTTTAACTGAGGCAGTGGTGATATGGGGAATTTGTTGCATGAAGAGGCACAATTGCCTGCACCAGTGGTTGAGGGATAAAGCACTGAGTGTACAGTATATATAGCTCCAGTGGTGGCTCGGGTGCTTGAGAGAAAGGATGGATGTGCCCATTCTGGGAGATGGGGGAGGGAGGCACAAGCAATCTGATTTCTATGGTGGAGACAGGGGAACCAATTATGTGATGGTGCCTGAGGTTGGGTAGAGCATCCTACTGATGCCAGCCTGTTGTGGAAATCAGAGGCAAATCAGTGCTGACACCAATTAAATGCCACCCCCTGTCAAGGTGTTACCAAATGAATGCAGGGTAGGAAGTGATTGTTAAAAGCAGTCTCTCCCTCTCTCTCTGTCTCTCTCTCTCTCTCTCTCTCTGCAGCAGTATGACACTGCCCTGGAATGCCTTTGTCCCTTCGGCCCCAGGTGTTAGAGCAAGTCTGGAGGAGGTGGGAAGTTTCACTGCAGCCCAAACATCAAGGTGAGGCAGAGGGAGCAACTGATTGTCAACTCTGAGGCTGCCAAAAATAGCACCCCTCCCCCCCATGAATGGAGAAAAGGAACACTTAGTAAGGTTAAGATAAAAGTTCACAACTCTGGCAGGCAGTGGGGTGAGTTGATGAAGAGAGTTTGCTTTAACAAAATAAAAATCTTGAGTCCTACCTGAGAGTTGTACAGGTCTGCCAGTTGATGGGTGGTTGCAGTCTCTCAATATAATTGTACTCGTGTTGCTGTTGTAGAGCTTTTCATACTGCCTTGATGATTTCAGTGTTCCAAGGGGGGAGGGGCATAGGAAAGTGCTTGTATGCAAATATGAGTGTCAATAGGACTTCTAGATGTCCTATTTTGATGTTGCAGTGTTCATAACATGAGGGAGTTCCCTGCCTAAGCAACCTGAATGTCCGGCCAGTATACCAAAGACTTAAGCTACTGCAAGGTACATATGACGTTGCACATATTACTTCTGAGGAAGGAAAGTCTAATTGTTTTCAAGGTAGCAACCATATTAACCTTGGGAAGTTTACTGTTGGGGCTAGTGCAGTCCCGTTCACAAGTACTAAGGTTTTATTTGACTTAGCATAGCACTCTGTGTGGTGCTCATAGAAGGTGGATGTTGAAACTTGCTGTGTGTTTTTTTTTTTTTTTTTTTTTTTTTTTTTTGGAACACATTACTATATGGAGCCATCTTATTGTTTTTGGGACAGAGGCTACTGTGTGCAATTCTGGTCCCACTGAAGACAGAGTGGAGATGAAATTCTTAATATTTAGCAGTGTATTGTAATGCACTGCTGAAGCTAATATCTCAATTTTATTTTGTGAATGTGCAAGAGAGATTATATTGTGTAACATTTAACTGCTGACTGGGGAATTCATTAAAGTTCGGCTTGTGCTAAAAAGGCCCTTATAGTATGATATGCCCATTTGCAATTCAGAAACATGATGGCCACATTGTCAGCCAATTTGCAGGTTCCTGAGTCACAGTTTCAACCGAGACATGCAGATTATGGCTGATCTGGACTTTGTGGTACTAACGTGCTGCTTGTGTAGGCACAGTGGAATCTCCCCCCCCACACCCCGCTTCCACTCACACACAGTGTCACACATGCCACACTCTCTCTCTGTACCTGTATCTGTCCTTGTCCCTACCCTGTCATGATTCCACCCACCCCCATAATAGTTTAGTGCCATTACAGCACATATACTACACCACCAAGGCCCAATAGATATCTCTCACCTCCATATCTTATGACAATACTTACCTGGTGTCCGGTGGTTCTCCACCCCAGATTCCTATAGTAATGTTGGTGCCATCATGGCACTTTGAGAAATATTCCCTGGTGTCTAGTGTATTCCCCAACCCCTGGTCCCTGCAGTAACTTTGGTTTTGTTACTATACTTTAGATGGTAATCCCTGGTGTCTATTTGTTCCCCATCCCGCTTTTGCTGTTGATGCCCTTATTGCCCTCTTAAAGTAAGCTCTGGTTTCTAGTAGTTCTTCCCACCACATTCATGTTGTGCAGTTGGACGCACTTTGGCCAAGTCTGCTACTGTAATGTGGTGAGAATGGCTGTGCTGATATACACGGCTGAGTACTTTCTTGAATCTCTTTGTTATATTGATGCCTTCCTGGAGACTCTTCCAGGAAGAGTGCACATGTCTAATTTAGCATACGCCCCTCCCTGGAATGCTGCTTAAGCATTCAGTGAGGCTACCGAGCCAGCCCTTCTCAGTGCTGCATGTCTTCATGTTGGAGGGTTGAGGGGTTGGTATAATGGTTAAAATGTTTGCAGACACAAGGTACAGAGTTTCCCTTTCAAAGTTGAGAATCAAACCATCTAGTTAAAATGGCCCACAAAAGGCAGTTAGCATAGTACTTGCCTGTGAAGAATCTTGCAGCAACATGTAAGGGTGCTTGCTGAATAGCAAGAAGGTACCACAGTATGTACATGGCCATGTACACACAGTGGTACCTTTTATTAAAAAAAACTTTGGGTTACATTCATAACGTTTCAGTCAAATTTTCGTAGTACTGAATCTCAAATAAAAAGTAGCTAGTGAAATTTTGTTGATGTAGTTAGCAATGCCAGAGGTCTGTTACTTTTGCACCTGTTTTCAGGCATGGGCTGTGTCTGCACATTTAACACTGGTAATTGCAGGTACCTTGGGATTACACGTGTGAGCTATGATCCTTTTTATGCCTGTCCTTTCCAGCTGATGCTCCCAACTTGTAGATAATTTACCTCCTCTCTCGGTTTTCTTCCTTGAGGCCTTTCCTTCTGGATCCATACCAAAGAGGGCACTTTTGTCTTCTAGGACTGAGCTTCTCCATCCAGAAAGGTTCAGTACATGTTTCTGTACACTAACAACTTGGAACCTGATCTGGAAGTTAAGACAGAATGACTCCGTGATGAAGAAAGAGGTCCACTCTGTTCCCTACCTCCCCAGTGACCCCACATTTGGAGATTTTCTTTTCAAATTATGTAGCAGAGAAGGGTGTTGCTACAGAAGAATTATTGTGTTTTCTTCTCTGTTCTCCTGAGTATACCCTTCTTGGTAGACATCATTCAGAATTCCATTAGAACCACATGGTAGAAATCTGAAACTGAAGCCCATGTACACATGACAACAGAGCACATCTTCGGGCCGCTGAATGTGAGACTTCCAAGTGTGATGTCGAAATTTCCACAAAAGCAATGTGTAGGGCTCCCACTGAGCAGACCCCTGCAGTTGATCACCACAGTAAGAATTCCTAGACTATGCACAGATTTGGGAAGTGGGTCTTCACTGTACTTCAGGAGGGATTTGTGTGCTGAATTACAGCATGCTGCAGAACATTTACCAAAGGGCTCCTGAAAGAGACAGTCAGCACCTTATTGTTAAATTCCTCCATTGTCTGTAATCTCATGGTCTGCACGGCCTGTAATGCCGCAGATTGAGCTGCTTGGATAGCAATATCCAGCACTGCTAGATGCTGACACTCGTACGGTTCACTGAGGATGCCAGAGTAATCATTTTAGACTTCTCCTTAGAAATCCCTTCCTGTTTGGTCCTGACACTGAGTGTTAAAGAAATGAGAGAGACTGGGCAGATTCTTAACACCTGTGGCTGTTGACTTTCATTCCCCCAGAATGTATTTTTAGAGTGCAGAGAAGTTAAGAGTTAGATGTGGTTTCTGTGTGGTCCGCCACCACAATAGAATAAAGCTGGGAACAGGAAACTGTTAGGATTGAGGCAGCCTGCGTTAAATTCATGGGTCCGGAGGCCAATCACATGATTGTTATTGGGAGTCCTGACTCTTTGCTTAACTGCGTTCCACAAGAGGCTCCTGGGGGGTTCTGCCTTAATCTCCCAGCATGACGACCCTCTCCAAAGTTTTGAAGGACCAGAGAGCATTTTATTTAATGGATGACACTTTCAGTAGGCTTTTGCATAGTGTCAGATGTGATATAGCTTGATCCATCTTCCTCTTATCTATTGGAGTCTAGGTTTTCAGGATTCAGGCAACTCTGCACCTAGCCTTTAACTTATTTTCTTCAGCATCAGGAGCAAATCTTGAAATATTTTTTAAATGTTAATACTGTAATTCACATTCTCTTTTGTCATATTGTTAAGTTAATATGCATTTTCTTAAATAAAAGCAGTATAACTGTAGTTATCGTCATTAGTAAATGTAATTCACATTTTCTCCCAAAAGTGCAAGTTTTAGGAAGGATTATGAGAGGGAGCAAAACATTTGACCCAAAGTCAGGGAATCCCTAAAACTCAGGGACAATTGAGAGGTAGTGTTTTCCAGGTCACCCTCCTTTTTCCACAGTGATGTATGAGGAAGGACACCCTATTCCAGTTTCTCTGGTGTTGCAGTTGTATCTACCAGGCTGTTTGTTTTTGGAGTATTTTTATTTTAGACTCCTTTTACTGAAAGTATTTTCACACGTACAAATGTACATCATTTCTTTATTTCCACAATAAAAAGTTAAGTATGTTAAAACAAATCTGAATATAAAAAGTAAGATGATGTCTTCTGCATTAAATCAGTGCAAAAATAGATATCTGGCATCTTGAACATATTAAAATGCAAACAAAAAGTAAAAATGTGCTAAACTGAAATAGTTCTTCAACAGAACCAGTAGGTGCGTGCCTTCTAAACCTATAAAGAGAATTATAAGTAAAGTAAGAAATTTCTTAAGCTGTAAACTTGAAATGACGGCTGAATGTCATCTGGTACAAGACATTGTAATACAGCACCTAAAAAAACTTAGTCATTATGATGCATTAATTTGTTAAATTTACTACAAAAACCTAATACAGTTCTTCAGCAAAGAATGGAGCATAAGTCCTGTAATTCTTAAATAACATTACCACAGAAGCTTGTAAGTTCTGGCTTTGAAACAATAGCTCTAACGTCTGAAATATGTCTGCTACAACAAACAATGTAGTATAACATTTTTTTGGAATTTGCAGCTTAACATTGTAAGCACAGGTGATCTGTAATTCTGCTCTACTTCTAGTTAGTGTGATAGATCTCTGTTAAATAAAAACACCAATTCATCTATTGGGTTATATCCATTACAATTTTTTTTTCACATACCATAAATCAAGTTTTTGTCATAGGTTTATTGTTGGAAATGATCGCAAATGCAAATGACTTCATAACTGTGTGCCTCAATTCTTATCCAGTCTTTTTACCAGAAAAAGTTTCACCCAAAAATATCTTAAATCAAAAGAGATCCTGCTGTATTGGTGTTACTCATGGGTATACCTAAACCATGTGCAGTTTTGGATGTTGCAAAATCTTAACTGTTGCAAATATTTAATATATTGGACCAAACACTTTTTTAACTCATTCAAGTTTTTAACATCTTTTTTTTTTTCTGTATACTTCCAGTTCACACACATAGCTCCTTATGGGATCCAGACCTTTTTTGAGATCTGGCTTAAGTGACTTACCAGCTAATAGTATTCGAAAGGGTAAGGTGTTTTAACAAAATGACATCAAAATTTTTAACCCAGGATGTTCAAAAGTAGAGAAAATAAATTATGCACTGCTTGCCACCTGTTCATATTTTATATGTATGTCCATATTTTCATAACTGAGAGCCCTGCATGTTAGTGAGTATGATGACTTATGCCATTGTGGGAGATAGGAAAGTGTCAATTTATGTCACACTGTGTTCCCACGACATTTTTTGGTTGTTAGTAATTAAAAAAATATTTCTATTTATACTTCAGAAAACAAGTGACCCACAAACTGTTGCATAACATCAGGTGAAACCTTAAATGTTGTTGAAGAAAACTGTCTTTCATATTTGCATTGCAAGTTGCACATCTTGAGAGAGATTCAGTGTTAGTGTTATTGCTAATTTATATGATGAAGCATATGTTTACTATTTTTGAAAATATCTCTAACATGAACTTTGAGGATTTTCTTACTTGAAAGCTAATATCTGGTTAACAAAATGATCTAACAATGTCTATCTAGATTGTTCAGTTTCCAAGATATGACAATTTGTGAAAGTTTGGCAAAAATAATTTGTGGTTTGTATGCATTATCATAGTATTTATGGAAAGACTGAATACACAGACTGTCAATGTAAATAATACTTCTTACTGATAACCTTGCTGTTAGTACAGGTTTAATAGCTTTTATTAATAAAATATTTAAGTTCATTTAATAGAAAATGGTCTGGAATGCAAGATGTGTGAGGTGTGATATTCCACACCACACAAGTGTTAATGGGTTACTTGAATTGTAATACACAAATATGTGTAATAAAACATTAACTGAGGTAATTGTAAATTGAATACTGTAGGGAGGGTAATTTGCCCATTGCATCCAATTTATAAGAATTGTACAGTGAAATGAACTGCTGATGTACACAAGGTAGTAGATTATAAACATTCTTCCATATTTCATTTTTCCAAACTGGCAACTATTAATGCAATTTTATTTTATTTTATTTATTTATTTATTTATTGATTGATTGACTGATTTATGAAACAAGCCTCACAGACTAGGAAATATTCAAAGGAGATAAGTAACAGTTAAACAAATGAATCTGGTCGCTAATGAGAAGGTGTAGCATAAACCTGAAGGTACAGAAAATCGGGGAGAAGATTCTAGAAGACAGAACTACCCTGGAGCTTAGACCTGTGACTTTCTTTGTACTTATTCTCTATCTGGAAATTCAGCTATTGTAGTTAGGGCTATTAATTCTTTCAGAAAATAAATAATTAGAATAAAATGTAGCTGAAGACAGATATTTGTTCAGAAGGATAATTTTATATTTCCCAGTGCAGTTTCATAAACTGTGTATATTCAGATGTTAGCTGTACTGCTCAAATCATTCTAGTTGTTTTTTATTTACTTTTAAAAGCTTTTGGCTGGTCATCTTTTTTTCTTGTTTATTAATTTATAAGAGGGCACTTCTTGCAGAATCATGACGAGCTGCTATCTTCCTGTAACTGGCCAGGTGCTCTGTTAGATGGTGTTATTTATGGTTATGACTTATTAATGCAAGTGAAACAATAACAGGGAAGTCCCCAATCTGTTAATTTCAGGTGGTGGCAGTTTGCTGCAGTGGGCCAGGAGAGAATGCTGTAGTCTTTGTGTGTGTGTGTGTGTGTGTGTGTGTGTGTGTGTGTGTGTGTGTGTGTGTGTGTGTGTGTGTCTGTGTGTGTGTCTGTCTGTGTGAGTGAATGTAAGATTTTATTCAAAATACAGTTATTGCAGGCAGATAAGCACTGGAAGGCACTGAAGCCAAGAGAAAGTGGTGAAAAGAGGGGCCTTGGGTATTAGGGCCACTGATTTTGCTTATTGGAAATGCTTGGTATAAAGCCTGTTCTTGGGTGTGGATGGTATAGGCCCATACCAAGAGCAATAGTACATATTTCTTGCATGTGCTTGTGGCACAGCTGCACTTAGTGAGTTGTTCATATTTGCTCGTCTGTGTGAATGTGCCAGATTTAAGGTTTATTTTTGGATTAAAGATGATATAGTGGTGGGCAATAGTGAATGACAGTATCATAGCCATTGCCCACAGTCACTTTTATTTTACAGCCTCAGCAATTTTTGTAGTACCAAATGGATGATTCTTCTTGATGGTCCTGCAGTGGACCCTTAAGGTTCGGTGTAACCAATTGACAAAGTGCCACTAGACATTCGTTTTTGGACCTTCACAGACTGCAGAAGCATGTTTTTTGGTGGATGGAGCTATCCACCCTGTCTCTGGGCAGCCTTATCCCCACAAGCAACAATGAAAACTGATGCCTTTTGTCTGGCGTGGTGGGGCATTTTGCAGAGCAGACAGTCCAGGGCACTTGGTCACCTGTTAAAACACATTGCACGTTAACATTTTTGAGAAGAGGATGGTCCTTCTTACCCTGCATGTGTTCAGAACACCCCTCCCCATTGGTGCAGTTGCTGTCCACTCAGAAAACTGTAGTGATGGTTTGGTACCCCCACAAGCAATGGTTTGGTACCCCCACAAGCAAGGAGAAGTCATTTCTACCCCTGTAATTAGAGACAATGAGATTATGGGAACGGACTGTTGCCTCCAGTCACATTCTCTTTGCTGCCTATATCCTGATTTAAACTAATCTGTTCACAGATGGGCTCAGTTGATGTCTCCTGATGCTTCACATGTGGCCTGTCAGTTTATGGACAGCTCACAGTGGTTTCTTTTTGAAGGAAACTCTCCTAACTTTTTCCTTCCCCAACCAGTACCAAATGAAGTAGATATTTTTCACTTAAGGAGATCCATCATTTCTGGTATTCCACAGGAACGGGGATTCTTAAAGCACTAATTCCTCCTTTATGTTTACATTTTACCATGGAGTGTAATGCAAACCAGTCTGTTGAACTTTCCATTTTCTTTCCAAACTACTAGAATAAAGAGGAATATTTTTTGAACTGCATAGTTGTCCACAGGAAGCTCAGATTTTATTTGGACTGAATAATCTGTCAGTAAGAAGTCCTAGCTGTTTATATCCTAAGCTATCAAAAAGTTGTGGCAAAATCTTTCTAAAGCTACACTTTCTTCCTGACTGTCTCAGCGTATTATATTTTAACAAAAGTATGGCAGACCCCTGCCTCAGCTTATTAATGTCCATGCAAATAGATCTGTAGCTCATCACAGACTTTCGCTCAGTGCTTCAGTGAGTGAGATTTACGCAGCAGCTGAGTATCGTTCACCATTGTTGCAAAGTATTATAAAGGGATATTGCCTCCAGGTCTAGAGCGGACTATTTTTCTTGGGGGGGGGGGGGAGTTATGATGAACCACTAAACAGGTATTGCTTGGGACTCTGCTTTAAATAAAGGAGTTGCAACTCTCTGACAGATAAAATCTTAATTCCAACACTGACCCTCTCTTCTTCCCAAAACATTAGCGCCCCCCATAGGCTTGCTTTAGAAGTCTTATACTTGTCTAATATTCAGCGTCTGGGCTTCAAGATCAGGTGATGGGAAACTAGATTGTGGAGGATTATGGAAAAAGGGGTTAGTAACCTGAGAAAGTTGCTGTGGCTGGGCTAACGTAGTGATTTTGGTCCTGTAAATGCTTCCTGTGCAGATCTATCATTGTGGTAAGTACCTGCAGCTGTGACCATTTAGTAGGTTGTTCCATGGTGAAGCTGGAAAAAAAAAAGCCTTAATCCCAGGGAAGTCTGGCAAGTCTGGCAGCAGTAGTCAGTTAAACAGGCAAGTGTTACAAAAAGTTTATTTTTCCACAAAACAGCACAGTGAGTAGCTTTAAACACTTACACCAACCTCCAAAAGTAAAGTAACACAACTTTTAGACCGGAAAGAAAGTAGTTCTAAGGTAGATTTAACAACTTTTCCCCTCGGAAGTAAAAAGTAACGCATTTGATAAAAAGTGATTGAAGTCTTGTGACAGTTGAAAACACTTTTTCTTGCTAGCTTAAAGTACATGCTTTAACAGAAAAGGTTAAAATTCTGAAATAAAAATAAGATGTGGATGTCTTCCCTCCGAAAGGAACTTGACTGCCCAGGATAGTCTGTAACAAATTGTAATTCAAATACAGTTCTTATCAATTCCAGTAAATTCACTCTGGTTGAGCGTGTCTTCTGCTTCCATTTGCATGTAAAGCACTTTTTGCAGCAAGCATAACATTTGTCAACTCTCTTTTTCAGCCTTTTTTTTTGGCAAATTACCATATTTTCCTAAAATAACAATTTAGGCATCAGTAAAACCTGTTGTAGCCAGTCCTTCTCAAACATATATGGTAGTTGCCACTTTTGTTGAACAGCATTTTTGTTAACATCTGTTTAGTCAACATAATTTGATTGACTAAACAGATGATTGACTCCTGTCAACCAAAGTAGCAGATCGGGCAATTCTTGGGGATGGGGAATTTGTCCTTTCCCAGAGAACTGTGCGATTTTAGAGTTAGAATATATAATTAACAAGTGTGTGTGGGGGTTCAGGCGGGCTTGCCCCCTGCAAAAAACTGTTTTCTTTTCATTTTAAATATTTTTGCACTCACCAAGATTGATGCGTGCTGTATGAGTAGTAGAGTGTTGTGATTAATGTTGAGAATTTGATCTGTTTGATAAAGGTAAGTAAATCCTTATATAAAATGCAGACACGAATGCCATTTTTGTGGTTAAATTGTGTATTCATTGCACAGAAAAAAAGATGGTACAGCTGATTGAAAATCAGTTGATCTCACATTGCTGTCATTTTTTTTCTGTGTGGGATCTTAAAGAGTGGAAATTTGCTCTTTCCTCACTGCTGTGCTATCATGGAGTGTGTGTGTGTGTGTGTGTGTGTGTGTGTGTGTGTGTGTGTGTGTGTGTATATGTATATATATATATATATATATATATATATATAATTACCAGGGGGTGTGGGAGATGCGGATGGGAGGGTTGTCTCCCTGTAGAAGTACTGTTAATTTTTTTGATGTGAAGATTGAGCAAAAGTTTTGTATATATCCTAGACCCAGATTAAATATCTCTCTCCCCGAACACTTACATAATGCGTTTGTCACCCAGAGCTCCTCCACCACCTTGAACATTCCTGTAATATGTATTACCCAGTCACCCAAAGCTCTTCCACTACCCCCCCCCCCCCATTGAAAGGACCACTGGAAACATCTGTGCAACCCTAGATAGAGTGAAGAAGTACATAAACTGACATTTCCATATAAAGAATCAGAATTTTCTCAAATCTATAACATAATCTGAGGGGTCTGGAGAAGTGCAATTCACAATTTACAGTCTAATGGCACCTTTAGTTCCCTCACCCAGTGTAATCTATTTGTTTCAACTCTATTGCTGTCCCAGAAATCATTATTTTATACGTACTACTTACAGCCCACTTTTTGGGGTATTTCTTCTCTTTTCTCCACCAGCAGACATATCCACAAAGACCAGTCTGATTTATTAACTGTGTACAATTTAATTTCCTTAATTAAACTTACTAGCTTCTGAAATCCCTCCCTGAAATCATCCACCACTTCACATGTCTGCAGTAAGATGTCAGTTTACTACTTCCTCCAGAAGTTGTTCCCTGTGCATCAAACCAGTGTTCTGTCTGCTGTCTAATGCCAAGTGCCTGCACACTATATGCTGTCTTCATAATACTTTACAAAGCTCCGTGACTGTTTGAAAAGCCAAGTCTAAGTTGTCTGTCCCCTTTTCAACCCTAACCTGTCAAGAATCCTCTCTCATCCCCTTCATGTAGCAAACATTCTTTCCAGCTTGTATTGTAATCCATTACAATAAGCCCATTAAATACTTTAACCCAGAAACACTATATTGTAGAGCTCTCGACATTTTCAGTCCTTCCTGGAAGATTGGGAGTTTGTAACTTTCAGTGAATTCGTTTTTTTTCTCTCCCCATCCCCGGCAAATTCCAAAACCATCTTTTTGAGACTAGAATTCTGATAGGAGTAGTGGAAATCTTTAAGATGCATAGAGAACTAAAACCTAGACAAAGCAGGTGACAGCTTGAACCCTTTGTGAAAAATCCAAACAGAGCTTTCGATTTTTGACACTAATCTTTGGCCCGTATCTTTCAACTCTCCATTATTTTTCGGGGGTGCCCATGATTTTAACTCTAAACTTTACTGTTGCCCCTAAACTTGGGTGCCTTTTTTGAGAAAAGGTTTGGTTTACACTGCTGTTAACTTTTTAATTTAATAGTAGCAGTACTTTAAAGTTCTGAAATCGGGAACACTTTTTTGTCTTTGATTTAGTTTTTGCTTTTGTCCCCAATTCTGGACCTAAAAGGTTAAGAGCTATGTTTTGACCTTCAGTAAAATGTCCTATACACCAGGCTACACTGTCTAATGCATTGTCTGTGCCAAGGCTTGCTACCAACAAGGTCCTGCCTGCCATATTAGCATACTTTATTAAAAGGGCCAGTTTAATTACATTTTTGAAAAAGGTCCTGACCATAACAAATAGTTTCTGATCCACATGGGCTAAACTAGAGAAGTTTCCCAACCTCCTAGCCATAATTGTGATGTTTTAATGTGTAGTCATGCTTTACAATTGAAATGGGTCTTTAAAAACTCATCTGTATAGGATTTTTCCTGGGCTGCAGAGTAACTGAATGACAAGCTGCATCTAGGATGGATCTGGTATACCTCTGGAAAGAATGTAAATAGTAAGGCATACAAAATTGTTAATGGAGATGCCCTTACCCTCTAAATAGCCTGAAGGGATCCCATCCAGTTCTTTGTATCTTGCCCCTAGCCTATTCCTTTAATAACAGTTACACTTCATCCTCTGTGATTTCAGCTACCAGGAAAGGGACGTTACCCTGCTGTCCTGCTCTAACCAAAATGGTGGTGTCCAAGATAGATATTTAGTGGTTTCACCCTCTGTCTGCCCATTTAATGTCTCTTACATGTGATCTAGAGTCAAATTTATCAAAAGATGCCTATTTCCCAGTGGTTGCCATACTAATCCATACTAAACACTCCTCATGACTGGGTCCTTTAGTATATAAACCATCCTCGGTAGTTTGCTGCTGAAGTCTGACAGGCCAAATATTGATTAGAAGGCATAATTTCAAAGTTCCCGTAGTTAAGTTCCCTCTTGGTTTATAATCTGTTGCATCTTCTGTAAGTAGTCTGGAGCTTACCTCACCATCCCCACTGACCTTCAGAAATTCTCCTTGAAAATGTCCTACTGAGTGCCTCTGCGGTGTAGTTTTGTAAGGTAGCTTACAAGAAACTACAAATGACAAAACTTGCAAAATCTGCATTGCTTTGAAAGTGGAAGCAAAATACCTTTTTTTCAGGCAGTATCTCTGAATGAATTGTATCACAGAGCCCTGTTGTGCAAGGGCACTTCTCAGTTATACTAGCTTCCTAAAACTAAGAGATGAAGGCTGTCTCTTTAAAGTAACATGTATGAAGTTCCCAAGTTTTTGTGCCTCAGCAGTGACAATCATCTTGAGGCAAGGTTTACACTGCCAGGTTGCTAGCCCTGCTGCAATTGTTCATTTATACCATTCACTCGCACGTGTGCACACACACTCTCACCTATGGCCAATTTAGTGTCCAGTACACCTACTGCATGTCTTAGGAATGCGGGAGGAAACTGGAGCATCTAGAGGAAACCTACGTGACAGCAGTGAGGACATGCAGACACTGCAGAGAAGGCACCCCGTCCAAAATCAAACCGGAGAACCTCTTCCTGTGAGACGACAACTCTAACTGCTGCACCACAGTGGCCACACATCCTGTATTAAGAGAATTTTCAGTGGTACAACAAAAATACACCAACATCTTATATACACTATGTACAAAATATTGCTACAGATGGTCAGTTTCTAATTAACACTGCGTCACAATTAACATACTGTTTCAATATGGATACGTATATAAAACAGAGGTGACACTTTTTCATTTAATCATCACGATAATGTGTTTTCTGATGCAGATAGTTAACACTTGGTACAAGGCTTGGATTTCAGCTTTTTCTGAGTACTTCCTCTCTCTTTTAGTCCAGTATTACTGTGGTGCATTTACTGCGGTGGTGGTGCTGCGGTAGCATTGCTGCCTCACAGTACGACGTTGTCCTGTTCGATTCTCAGCTAGAGCGTCTTCTGTGTGGAGACATGCGTGAGTGGGCGTACCTTCGTTGAAGGTTGTGCATCAGAGCTGGCAACTCGGCACGTAAAAATCTGCTGCCAATCATTAGTGGACTGGAGTTCCACTGTAGCGACCCCTAACCGTGAAAAGCCGAAAGACACAACATTACTGTGGTGCATTTCCTTTTATACAGCTTGCCCTCTTGCATTCATTACTGTTACAGTGCAGTCTTAAACTTTTTTCTTAATTTTTGTCTTTTATTTAACTGACTTTTCATATAAACACACACCAATTTTCCTCAATAAATTATTTTAACTGTGTATTAGTAATTTCACTTATTCTGTATATATCCACTGCTTTTGTAAGATCTTGTACAATTTCTGGTAGAAACCTTCTCCTTGTTTTCAGCATCTGTTATACCAATTACTGTTTTGTCTCTTATTAATGAATCTTGCAAACCAATCAAATCATTGTCTTTGGCTAGTGTAGTAGCTTAGTGTTTTTTCAGTTTTCACATCTTTCAGTGCAATGAAAAAGTATTTGCCCCCTTCCTGATTTCTTACTTTTTTGCATGTTTGTCACACTTAAATGTTTCAGGTCATCAAACAAATGTAAATATTGAGTCCTCAAACAAATGTAAATATTAGACAAAGATAACCCAAGTAAACACACAATGCAGTTTAAGTGATGATTTTATTTAAGGAAAAAAAAAAACCATCCAAACCTACATGGCCCTATGTGAAAAAGTAATTGTCCCCTAAACCTAATGACTGGTTGTGCCATCCTTAGCAGCAACATCTGTTAAAAAAAAAAAAAAAAAAAAGTCTTTCATAGGTTGGTACTAGGCTATTGGCCCTAGGGCCTATGCAAGCCTAGCCATAACAATTCCCTGGATATTTCTTCCCACAATGTTTACTTCTCTGGACCCCTGTCTAGCAGGGCGACTGACATGATCCCCGGGGTGAATTTCCTATCTCCCATCCAGTCGTCAAGGTTCCTTTTGAAGAGGGCCAATGAGACACTCTGCTTGACATGTATGGGCAGTCTATTCCAGAGTATGGGGAGTCTCTGGGTCAGGAACCTATCCCTCCAGCATGTTTTGTTCATTGTGATGACAAGGTTTAGATCCCTGGAGCATGTGGCTCTGAGGGATTAGGATTTCTTTAAGTGGAGCATGTCCATCAGCTCAGGGTTTGACATGGCCTTGTATGTTAAGCAGAGATTGCCTCTGAGTAGACGATATGCCACAGAGTATAGCTGGAGTTTTTTAGACGGTCAGCGTATGGCATCTGCTTTAGGCCTGTGATTCTTTTAGTGAGGTATTTCTGTGGCCTTTCCAGCTGTTGCAGATGTCTTGTGAGGTACATACCAAACTGGGCATTATATTCTATAATGGGTCTAATGAGGGATGAGTACAGTGGCACAATGACCTCCTTTTTTTCTGGATGAAAGGCCCTTAGTGATGAGGTGTGCCACATAGAAGGATTTCCTGACTGTTGTGGCGATGTGGTCATCAAAAATGAGACCACTGTCCACCTGTGTCCCTAAGTCTCTCATCACACTTTCGATGTTTAGTGTCCTGCCACCTATGTGGTAATTCATGGGTACATTTTTTTTTCCAAAGGGATAACTTTACATTTCTTGGCATTAAGCTTGAGCCCATGGCTCTGGCACCAGGCATCTGTTTCTGTAAGGCCCTTTTGTAGAATATCACATCATTTGGGGATTCAATAATGGCTCCCAGTTTTTTTGCAGTCATCTGCAAACTTTGTTAGCCAGAGTCCCTTAATGTTGGCCTGTACTTCAGAGAAGTAGATGCCAAACAAGAGTGGTCCCCAGACTGAACCCTGAGGTACTCCACTTGTCACTTGTCTGGAGCTGGATTTGGAGTCAGCTACTTTTACAGTCTGGGTTCTGTCAGTAAGCCAGTTGGCAACCCATCAAGTGATGTAGGGATTTATGCCCAGCTTAGTAAGTTTATCTATGATTCCAGAGTGGGGGATGGTGTTGATGGCCTTGTTGAGGTCCAGATAGGCTGCGCGAATCACCTTACCCTCGTCCACAGCTCTGGAGACTGATTCGAAGAAGTCAGATTCAGGAGACAAGATCGGCCCTTCACAAACCCAAACTGGGTGGGGGTCCAGTGTTTGAAGGTTGCCAATGTCTTTATTTATAAGTTCCATGCCCTTGCAGATTAGGCTTGTCAGACTGATGGGACGGTAGTTCTCGGGATCCAAGGCAAATCCTCCCTTGTGGAGTGGGCTAACTGTAGCTGTGTGCCACTCATTGGGCACGAAGCCTGAGGTGAGGCTATGATTAAACATGACACTTAGGAGAGGTGCCAGTTCATTTTGTAGTTCATGTAGTACACAGCCTGGGATGTCATCTGGTCCCATGGATGCTGTATTCTTGGCTTTGGAGAGTGCAGTTTCTACCTGTGTGGCCGTGATTATCGGAATTTGGCAATATTTTGGTGTTGAGATGGGCACTTTAGGGAGTGAGAGGGGGGTGAATTTGACACTAAATCGATCTGCCAGGATATTGGCAATATCCTTGGGATCAGTATATTTAATACCATTCTGTTGTAGCTCAGAGCAGATCTGAGCATTGCCATTTAGATTCTTGACATAACTATAGAATGCCTTGTGGTGATCTTTGGAATCTTTGACAATTTTATTTTCGTAACTAGCTTTTGAGGATTTTGAGAGATCTCAGCTTCTTACTGAGGCTGGTGCGGGAGTTTTTTGCATCCTGGGATTTTCCTCTTTTCTGCAACAGTTTCTTCCTTCTGCTGTATAGTTTGTTTATAGCAGGGGACCACCAGATTGGCTTCCTTTTTTGGAGAAGCGCATCTTGGTTCTATTTGGGATGGCACGATTCATGCATGAGTGGATGTGCTCGTACAGTGCCTTAGTGTAGGATTCTGCAGTCAAACATCCAGATCCCGTCTGCATGGGTGTTGTGAAGTTTGTCACTTCTGACTTCAGTAGCATGAAGTTGGCTTTGGAGAAGTTTTTTAAGGAGGTTTCCTTACTGGGGGTGGGGGTGGGATGTGGATGTCAAAGGTGATTTGCTTATGGTCAGACCTGACCAATGAGGGGGGTGACCACTGGTGTGGAGCATCTGTCTCCCATGTTGGTAATGACCAGGTCTAGGATATTGGAGCCCCTGGTGGGACAATGGATTAGTTGATCCAGGGCGTTGGAATTTATGAATTCCAAGAACCGTTGGGAAAAGGAGTTGGTACCCGAGTAGTTTTCCCAATTAATGGCAGGGTAGTTGAAATCACCCAGTATTGGGGTGTTTGGTTGTATCTTAATATTTTCCAGTATGTTTAGAAAGGTGTAGGGGCATGGTGGGGGATCTGTAGCAAGCTACAGTTTGGATTGCAGTCTTACGTAGTGTTAGTTGCACCTGGAGAATTTCGGATGCATTGTGTTGGGCAACCAGCCTGGAGGTGTGAATATCCTTGGCGAATATGGACACTCCTCCACCTTTAGTGTTTCGGTCTTGGTTTTGTGGCCGAAAAGTGTGGTAAGAATTGTAGCTTGGTATTGCAGAGGTGCTTTCTGGAGCCTTAAACCAGGTCTCAGTTACTGCACAGATATCGATGTTCTCCATTTTTAGGAATGCCTCGAGAGAGTGTATTTTGAGGTTTAGACTTCTAGCATCGAGTAGCATTACCTTCAGATTTTGCATGCTTGTATCTGTTACGGTGGTGGTTTTATCCTTTGAACTTTGCCTAAAAAAGGCACTATAGGGGTGGCAAGAGCTTTAGCCAGTAACCTGAATCCCAGGGGTGACGGGTGCAGACCATCTCTGGCAAAGCATCGTGGTTTGTTGATCATGTCTTCCCAGGCAGACAAATACTGGATCCCCTTTGAATGACACGAGAAGCTTAGCCAATTGAAGTCAATCATTTTGTCCTTATACTGTGGTATCATTCTGGGCAAAGGCAGGAGGCAGGATGCTACTCAGGGCTAGGGTCATACCTGCCTGGGTCACATGATCCAAGAGCTCTTACATGTATCTTCATGTAGTCCAGGGAGGTACGTCTCAAGTCATTCACTCCAGCATGGACAATGACAGAGTCGTATTTGTACTTGTTGTGGAGTGACTTGAGTGCATGCGTTATGTGGCGGATCCTGGCACCCGACAGGTAGCTGACTGTAATTTTTTCCTTATTCATCCTGGTGAGTGGGACATCAGTGTGCCTGACTATAGAGTCACCTATGACTAAAGTGTTGGGTGCATTGTCTTGCCTTAGGGGCTGTTGTTGGGTGGCACACTGGTGTTGTGAGCTATGTGTCACTTTGGTTGTGACTGGTATTTGTTTGCGTTTCGGCTTTGGAGGTCCTTGTTGCTTGGGCAGATTAATGTTAAGGGCCTCCGCATATGTGGATTTAGTGTTGCTATGTGCGGGTGTTGATGGTGTGGGTTTTGAAGGGCTATGAGTTGCTTAAGGTGTAATGCAGGTGTTAACCTTCTCCTCTTGACTGTCTAGCACAATCTTGGCCAGAGAGAGCTTTGCTTCCAGTTTGGCTATGTAAGTGCATCTCTCGCAGGTTGTAGTGTTGGGTGGTAGGAGGAGAGGATTGTCTGTGTACATGAGGCAGTTGCCGCACTGCCCCAGTATGCCCAGATTCATCAGGTGGACAGGAGAAACTTATTCACACCACCACCAGGGGCAGCAATATCCTAGACCTGGTCATTACCAACATGGGAAACCGGTGTTCCACACCAGAGGTCAATTCCTCGTTGGTCAGATCCGACCACAAGCTAATCAGCCTAGACATCCACATCCCACCCCCAGCCCCAATTAGGGAAACCATCGTAAAAAACTTCTCAAAAGCCAACTTCACACTTCTTAAGACAGAAGTGGAAAACTTCATGACACCCATGCAGACGGACAATAGAGGTATGACTGCTGAATCCTACACAAATGCACTTTATAAGCACTTACACGAGTGCATGGATCATGCTATCCCTAATAGAACCAAAAAAAGGAAGCCAATCTGGTGGTCCTCTGCTATAAACAACCTCTACAACAGAAGAAAGAAATTGTTGCAAAAAAGAGTAAAATCCCAACTCCCTGGTCAACCTCAGTAAGAAGCTGAGATCCCTCATAAAATCCTCCAAAGCTAGTTATGAAAACAAAATTGCCACTGACTCTAAAGATAACCATAAAGCATTCTATAGCTATGTCAAGAATCTAAACTGGAACACTCAGATCTGCTCTGAGTTGCAGCATAATGGCACTAAATATACAGAACCAACTGATGTTGCCAACATCCTAGCAGATAGGTTCAGTGCTAACTTTACCCCCTTCTCACCCCCTAGAGGGCCCATCTCGATACCAGAAGAATGCAGAGTTCCTATAATCACGGCTGCACAGGTAAAAAACACACTCTCCAAAGCCAAGAACACAGCATCCATGGGACCTGACAATATCCCAGGCTGCGTTCTACATGAACTACAGAACGAACTGGCAGCCTACCCAAGTACCATGTTCAATCATAGCCTCACCTCAAGCTTTGTATCCACTGAATGGTGCACCGCGACAGTTATCCCACTCCACAAAGGGGGAGCCACGACGGACCCCGGGAACTACCGACCCATTAGCCTGACGAGCCTGGTCTGCAAGGCCATGGAACGTATCATCATGGAACTCCTAAACAAAGACATTGGTAATCTCCAAACTCTGGACCCTACTCAGTTTGGAATTGTAAAAGGCAGATCATGTCTCCTAAACCTGATTGACTTCTTTGAAGCAGTCGCCAAAGCCATAGATGAGGGTAAAATGGTTCACACAGCTTAGCTAGATCTCGCCAAGGCTTTTGACACCATCCCCCACTCTGGAATTATAGATAAGCTCACTAAACTAGGTATAAATCCCTATGTCACAAGATGGGTTGCCAACTGGCTCACGGACAGAACCCACGCTGTGAAAGTAGCGGATTCCAAATCCGACATCAGACCAGTGACAAGTGGAGTACCACAGGGTTCAGTCCTGTGTCCTCTCCTGTTTGGTATCTACTTCTCTGAAGTGCAGGCCAACACAGAAGGTCTTTGGCTAACAAAGTTTGCAGATGACTGCAAACTAGGAGCCATAATTGAAACTCCTAACGATGTGGACAAACTACAAAAGGGCCTCACTGAGACAGATACCTGGTGTCAAAGCCATGGCCTGAAGCTCGATGCCAAAAAGGGTATTGTCATCCCCTTTGGTAAAAACTCTGTACCCATGAACTACCACATAGCTGGTAGTCTACTTAATGCCGAAAATATGATGAGACCTTGGGACACAGGTGGACAGTAGTCTCTCCTTTGATAATCACATCGCCACAGTGGTCAGGAAATCCTTCTACGTGGCTCATCTCATCACAAAAGGATTCTCATCCAGACAAAAAGAGGTCATTGTTCCCTTCTACTCATCACTCATTAGACCCATTATAGAGTACAACACCCCTTTTGGTATGTACATCACAAGACATCTACAACAACTATAAAGACCACAGAAATACCTCACAAAGAGGATTACTGACCTCAAACAGATGCCCTATGCAGACTGTCTCAAACTACAGCTTTACTCCATCGCATATCGCCTACTCAGGGATGATCTCTGCCTAACATACAAAGCTATGTCAAACCCAGAGCTGTTGGACATGCTCCACTTAAAGAAATCCCAATCCCTCCGAGCTACACGCTCTAGGGACCTTAACCTTGTCACCACAATAAACAGAACATGCTGGAGGGATAGATTCCTGTCCCAGAGACTTCCCATACTCTGGAACAGACTACCTATCTATGTCAAACAGAGCTCCTCATTAGCACTTTTCAAGAAAAATCTTGATGATTGGATGAGAAATGGGAAATTCACCCCGGGGATCACTTCTGTGGCTCTGCTCGACGGGCACAGGAAAATAATTTTCTTGGGTGGCGAAAGCCAGGGTACATTTTTTGGCTAGGCTTGTATGGGCCCTAGGGCTGATAGCCTAGTACCTACCTATGAACTATAGGCTGTTTAGTGCCTATGATTAATTTCTCCTTATTGACAAGGAGAGCTGAGAGCTTGAATCAGTTTCAGGCTTCCTAGTGTTTTCCAGCAGGTTCTAGAGCAAGTGCTAGTCACAGGGGTTCAGATTTTAGTGCTACTACTGAGAAACCAGCTAGTTCTAAGGAAAAATTTGAAGAGCAGACTTTCTGGCACCTGGAATAGTTTAACTGTAGCCTCGCAGTGCTGCACGATGTGAAAAACTGTGCAAACACACACATTTTTAAGCCAGAAAGTTGAAAGGGATATAAATCAGCCCAAAAAGGTTAAATTTTCAGAGCTGGAAACCACTCCTCTAGCATTAGAAAGGCAGTACAATGCTCACCAGTCCCACTGGTAAGCAGTAGGACTTCCCTCTACCACAGCAAGGCCTGGATAGCTCTGAGCACAGAAAATAAAGTCCTGAGACAGGCAAAGCCTGGGATATGGACTGGCTAGAAAATGTGGGAAACGAGCAAACAAGATAGTATTTTTTTGTTGATGAATTTTGGCCCACTCTTCTTTGCAGACTTGTTTTAATTCAGCCATATAGGAGGGTTTCCAAAGCATGAAATGCCTTTTTAAGATGGTGCAGCAGCAGCGTTGTTGCCTCACAGCAAGAGGTTCTCCCATTCGATTCTCGGCTTGTGTTGGAGTGCCTTCTGTGTGGAGTCTGCATGTCCTCCCCACGGTCAAGTGGGCATTCGAAAGACATGCGTTGAATGGGCGTGCCTTTGTTGAAGGTTGGGCGTCGGGCTGGCAACTCGACACCATAAAAAAAATAACTGCCAATCATTAGCGGACTGGAGTTCCGCTGTGGCGACCCCTAACCGGGAAAAGCCGAAAGACAAACAACAACCATAGCATCTCAATTGGATTCAAGTCCAGACTTTCACTAGGCCACTGCAAAACCTTCATTTTGTTTTTTTTAAACCATTCAGAGGTGGACTTGCTAGTGTGTTTTGGATCATTGTCCTGCTGCAGAACCCAAGTGCACTTCAGCTTGAGGTCACGAATTGATGGCCAGACATTCTCCTTCAGGATGTTTTGGTAGAGAGCAGAATTCATGGTTCCATCAATCACAGCAAGTCGTCCAGGTCCAGAAGCAGCAAAGCAGCCCCAGACCATCACACTACTATCACCATGTTTGATTGCTGGCATGATGTTCTTTTCTGAAATGCTGTTACTTTTACGCCAGATATAACGGGACGCACACTTTCCAAAAAGTTCACCTTTCGTTTCGTCAGTCCACAGAATATTTTCCCGAAGTCTTGGGGATCATCAAGATGTTTTTGGCAAAAGTGAGACCAGCCTTTATGTTCTTTTTGGTCAGCAGTGGTTTTTGCCTTGGAACTCTGCCATGCATGCCATTTGTGCCCAGTCTCTTTGTTATGGTTGAGTCATGAGCACTGACCTTAACTGAGGCAAGTGAGGCCTGGAGTTCTTTTAGATGTTGTTCTGGGTTCTTTTGTGACCTCTTGGATGAGTCGGCACTGCACTTTTAGGGTAATTTGTGTAGGCCGGCCACTCCTGGGAAGGTTCACCACAGTTCCATGTTTTCTTCATTTGTGGATAATGGCTCTCACTGTGGTTTGCTAGAGTCCCAAGCTTTAGAAATGGCTTTGTAACATTTTCCAGACTGATGCATGTGAATTACTTTGTTTCTTATCTGTTCCAGAATTTCTTTAGATCGCGGCATGATGTCTTCCTTTTTGGGATCTTTTGGCTTACTTCACTTTGTCTGACAGGTTCTTTTTAAGTGATCTCTTGATTCAACAGGTCTGGCAGTAATCAGGCCAGGGTGTGGCTAGTGAAATTAAATTCAGCTTTCCCAAAAATATGATTAACCACAGTTATTTCATGATTTAACAAGGGGGTGCAATTACTTTTTCACATAGTGCCATGTAAGTTTGGATAGTTTTTTTTTTCCTTAATAAATTTATCATTTAAAAACTACATTTTGTGTTTACTTGGTTATCTTTGTCTGATATTTCAGATCATTAAACAACTTTAAATATTTAAGTGCAACAAACATGCAAAAAAAAATCAGGAAGGGGCAAATACTTTTTTATTGACTGTACCTTTGCATCACACGCAGTGGTGCTAAAACTGCCAAACAGCACTTTTACCCATTACAGAGCATTTTCTGGTTGTGTTTCAACAAGAAAAACACTTTTGAAAAAAATGATTTCCATATACAGATGTCACGGAGGAGAATTTGTCAACTTTAATCTTAGTAGCATCAGTGTAGTAAAATTAGTAAGTAGACTGGAATAGGCGCACCACTACACGTGTGCGAAGGTGCTTCATTAAAGTCTTAGGATGTAACATGCATTATCCCAAGGTAACTCGCTGTTGTTTAATTAAAAATAAAAAAAGTTTTGTGAAGCTTTTTAATTTTAAAAAAGTCCCAAAAAGTGTAGACAAGTGTAAAAATTCAATGTGACAGTTGATTCATGAAATGCTGCAATGCAAATGGAAACACTGGAAAATCACTTTTAACCTCTGTAGTTTTCACAGGATGTTAAAGAAGATGGAAGTTGCATTCAAGCCATACAATTAATTACTGAAATTCCTTGTACTTGCCACAGTTTTTTAATAAGAAAACATTAAATACCTTTAGGGTTTCTTTCCCAGTGATGTGCTGAAAATATAACAATGTACCTTTTCATGTTTCAGTCCTAATTCCACTCACAGTAAGGAGTAAATAACATTTCTGGACCCAAAACTTACATTTTTCTGTCAGGTTGACTTATAAGTAGTGAAATTTCAGGTGTTTGCTGCGGAAATATTTTCCACTGTGAATTACTCTTCTCTACTTCCAAATACCTAAGTGATTAAAACAAATCTACATTTACTTCTGCCAATATGTTTTCATAGCTATGCAGGTGTGTCCTCACTTTTGCTACCATATGGAGAATGTCTGTCTATACTGATTACTGACTGTCCTGAAAAAAAACAATGTAAGTATATTTCTAGCCTGCATTAAGTGTATATTGAACTCTGGAAGATGTTCCATGTGCCATGTTGCTTCATATTGCGCTATTGATATATAAAGCTTTATAATGCTGTCTGTATTGCAACCTGTCCTGCATTTTCCAGTTCAGTCATCTGAAGTTTCTCGTAGGCTACAATTTGGTTGGTGTCTACCATAACAGGACCCCCCCCCCCCAAAAAGTGCTAGTCACGTCCCAATATACTATCAAGATTCCAAGACAAAGTCTTTCGATTTGGCAGTGATTCCTTTGTTTCTGGCAGCTCCAAGGATCTTCATTTCTCATGTGCAAATTTCTATAGGTCCTCCAGCCACCCTGTACAGTACCATAGTGGTATTTGTATCCTGTCAAGCTGCCACTTTTGTCTCCCTGTCCATTTTCTCATGTGTGGTATTCTTTAACCATATTTTCACCCTCTTCCCTCACTTTCTTTTAAAAGACCGTTGTCCTCTGACTGTATATCCTCTTTACCTTAAGAGGTCCAAGAAAAGTGTGTTCAAGGTGCACCATTAGGGTTTTGGTTAATTCAGACTGTTAGTTCACATTTAGTCTGCAAGAGCAACTGAAAGTCTTGATGAGTAGAGGCTTTCTGTTCATTCCCGCAATGAGATAACTACAGATGTGGGGAGTTAGTGCAATTTATGAAGCAGAAAGGTGGTTAGCATATGTAGCCCATGCAGTCTTCAGGAGGCATGTCACCTTTCTTAGCAATCCTCATGGTTGGTTCTATTTAGTTGACATTTTGAAAAAAATGTGTTATTGTGTGGGAGAACCCAGATACAGTGGTCGCCATGCCCAGGAAATCTGATTCTTTTCAATTCCCCACCCCCATCCAGGGAATGATTAGTCTAGGTCAAGCCTGTTTTGGGTACTATGAATTAACAAATGCAAGTGTTAGGTTATAGTCTGGCTATGCAGATGAAATTCATTGTGCAGCAAGGGAGTTGTATGAAAGCTTTTTGGAAGAGAAAACTAAGGCTTAGAAATGTATGGCCTTCAGCCTCAGAAGAATTATGGTCGAGTTGGTCTACAGTGCTGTGGAATAGACCTGTTAGGTTTGCAGGATCTAGCTTTCCTTTATCCTGCCACTCCTGGTCATGCTTGATAGCATTCACTGAGGAAACTAAGGCAGCCTTTCTAGGCTTTCCATTTAAGGGGCTGCAAATTAATGAACATATCAAGGGTATTGAAAGAGATGTGGAAGACTCCCCACTTTGAGGGCAGAGTGATGCCTTTCCCCGAATGCAGCATGAATGTGATCAGATGTTCTGACCCCCTCCCCCCGAGTCACAATAGTAGGAGACAGTAAGCTCATAGCATTTCCGTGTATTACTTTAGGACTCCATTCCCACTGTTATTGAATGCAGTAAGACAATGATGTCCTTCATGGATGCATCTGCAGTCATAACAGCTGGGTTGTCCTGTCGTCAGGCAGCCCGTCAGTCGGCCGGATTCCAAAGTCCGGGTCCGGCTTCGGCTGATGTCGCTCTTCATCCGACGTCATCTCTGTTGGACTACGGGTATAAAGGCATCAGCCGACGCCATTTTCCCCAGTCTTTCTTGCCGCGTGGCGCCCGAAGCAGAAGCTGTTCGCAAGTGCCGGTCGGTCGGATCCAGAGATTTTCTCTACCGAATACTACTTCGAAGACTTCTAAAGCTAAGTACCCCGTTGGGGACTCTTTCTTGCCTCAGCCGATGTCAGAAAAAGTTAATAATTGTTTAACCTGTGGGAAACAAATACCTCATAAAGATTTCCATTCTTACTGTCTGCCTTGTTTAGGCCCAGCCCACGACGTAGCAGCCTGTTCGGCCTGTGCTTCCTTCAACCGACGAACGCTTAGGCGTCGGTCGGAGTTTGCAGAACAGTTTTTCGGTTCTGACTTTGCTTACATTATGTCGTCGGAACCTCCGACTACACTTTCTGCCAAAAAACGCAAAGAAAAAGACCGACACTCGCGGTCCGCGGTTTCGACTGAAACCACGCTTAAGCAAACCGCGAGTGTCTCGGTTTCGGCCGAAACCGAGAAAACTGATCTAGGTACAGCCGAATCTATCTCTACACTTGAGGCCCCTGCTACAATTCTTGAATCGGCCTCTGAAACTTTACCCACTAACTTATCAGACACCATTCCCCTGGATGTCTCTACCCCAGCACGTGGTGCTGCTAGGCCTCCAGCAGCCATGTCCATTAAGGCCTTCGCCAGGGCTAAAGCAGCCAAGACTACCAAATCAGTGCCTGTTAAACCACCCTCAACCAGGCCCTCTTCTAGTTCCCAAATGCTCACCTTGGCAGAAGATTTGATTTCTTTAATTAGAGGATCTCAATCTCACCCAGACAGGGCCTCTCAGCCCCCAGATAAGAGACCTAGGGCAGAGCCCCCTGAGCCAGTGTCCTCTGAGGATTCTGCAGATGAATCAGACATTACTGACCAGCCAGAGGCCCCTTCTCCAATTTTGAGGATTCTGATGCTGAAGAATCCATTCCAGCTGCTGCCTCTCCAGAAGAATTCTCCTTTGGGGAAACCTTGCATGCCATGCGAGAGCAGTTCCAATGGCAGCAACAAGAATTCTCAGATTCCCGAAAAAGACTTAGAACCTTTCTACACCTTCCACAACACAGGCCCTTAGCTATACCTCCTGTTCTTTCTGTGGTAGATGACGCTTTTAATGATGTCTGCTCTGCTCCAGACTCATTACCCCCAGCCCCTGCCAAACCAGACAGATTTTACAGGGTGCCTGACACTCATCACCACCTTTACAAGGCCCCCCTTGCAGACCCAGAAACTATATCCCAGGGTCCCAAGGCAGTTGCCGCACCCATAGCTAAAAACCCTACTCCTTCTGAAAGGGAAGCAAGGGCATTAGACAGATGGGGTAAAAAAAGTATACACTTCAGCTACTCTCTCAGCTAGAGCTTTAAACTGCCAGTTTCACATGATACAATACCAAGAGTTTATGCTTGATCAGTTAACTAAAAATTAACCACTGATGAAGCTCTTGATAAGAAATATGTATTAGAAATGGTAAATAATATACAACAGGTTAGTAACCATTCCTTAAAATGTGGCTATGATGCACTGGAGGCTTCATTTAGATCAGCCATGACTGGCACAGTGATAAGAAGGCATGCATGGCTAAAGGAGCAAGCTCTACCAGATCATGTTAAAGCTAAATTGTTAGATGCTCCTATGGATAAGACAAGTTTGTTTGGTGCACCTGCCCAGCAGGTTATGAAGAAAATGGAAGAAAAGGCAAAATCAGTTCAAACTGTTAAAGATTTCCTGCAGGTTCAACCCCAAGGTTTAGCAGGAACTGGCCTGCCAAGAATTGGTCCTTTCCTGACTCCACAAGATTTCAAAGGGGCAGGAATAGACGTTCCAGAGGCAGAAACCAAACCAGAGGAAGTGCCTACAGAGGACGACAGTGGCAAGGTAACAACAGAGGCACAGACACAGCCACTGCCACTACTTCAACACAGCCACAGTGACTTACTCCTAAAACCGCCTACCAGGGAACAAATAGCAGCTCCACTAGGCGGAAGGTTAACTTTATTTGCAAAGAACTGGCACCATATAACAAAAGACAAGTGGATTCTGCAAATTATACATCAAGGCTACCGATTCCGCTTCCACACTATACCAGTCAAAAGAGGAATGCCAAATCTACCTCCAAATCAAAAAACAGAAGCTTTACAACAGATAATGGAGTTAGCAAACATGAGAGCTGTGGAAAAAGTGCCTACAGCAGAGCAAGGAAAGGGGTTCTACTCCAGACTGTTCCTAGTTCCAAGAAAGGAAAAAAGTTGGAGACCAATTCTCGACCTGTCCACCTTGAATACATACATCATTGTCCCAAAATTCAAAATGCTGACCCTACAGCAACTTCTTCCCATGCTGGGCAAGGAGTGTTGGCTGGTAACTCTAGATCTCAAGGAGGCATACCTGCACGTCCCTATTCGACCAATCTGCAGAAGATACCTCAGATTTCTTGCAGGATCAGAGCACTATCAATTCTCAGCATTGCCTTTGGCTTATCTACTGCGCCCAGAGTATTCACAAAATGCCTGGCATCAGTAATCGCATACTGCAGACTACAGGAATTCATATTTACCCATACCTGGACGACTGCCTGCTACAAGGGGACAACAAAAGCAAGTTGACAACAGATTTGCAAAGGGTCATTTACTTGCTACAAGCACTGGGATACACAGTCAATCTACAAAAGTCAAGGCTGATACCATCCCAAACAAGGACATTCTTGGGAGCGGAATTGGACACAGTGAGACAAATGGCATTCCTAACTACAGAAAAACAAAAGAACTCCCTCTTTATTTCTTGTCACTAACAAAGCTGAACAAATTAACAGCAAGAAAAGTTCTGCAGGCCTTGGGCTTCATGGCATCATGCATAATTTTGGTTCCATATGCCAGACTACATATGAGAAAACTACAGTGGTACCTACGGAATTTATGGTCCCAACACAGGCACAGCCTCGAAACAGAAATCCCACTAATTCCATGTTTAAAACAGGAGTTCCTATGGTGGGCCCAGGCATGCCGCTCCAACCCAGGCCTTCCCTTTCACAGATGTCAAGCAAGCCAGAGCATTACAACAGATGCTTCAGACCTAGGATGGGGGGCCCACATGCTGGACAAATGCGTGCAAGGATTGTGGACTCAGGATCAACTTCACCTGCACATCAACCTAAAAGAAATGCTGGCTGTAAAACTGGCTATCCAAGAGTTCAGACCATTTCTCAAAGAGGGCCAGCTGTTGATAAGGACAGACAACACCACAGTCATGTGGTACATCAACAAACAGGGAGGCACTCATTCATACCCTCTATGCAGAATGACTTTGGAACTGTGGACCCTGGCACTCAGCTACAACATCCAGCTGCAGGCAAGATTTGTACCAGGAAAAGAAAATACTCTAGCGGACATTTTAAGCAGGACCACATCAGATGCTCACGAATGGCACCTGCACCGGACATTTTCAGGACCATTACAAAGAAGTGGGAATGCCTCAGATAGATCTATTTGCATCTCCTCACAATCACCAACTCAAAAAATTCTGCACAAGGACATTTCACCCACTAGCATGGAAAGTGGATTCGCTCTCCTTCAGCTGGAAAGGCCTAACAGCTTATGCATTCCCACCTCTCCCTTGATACACAAAGTACTTCTAAAAATCAAGGAAGAACATCCAAGGATAATCCTGATAGCTCCAAACTGGCCAAGACAACACTGGTACCCACTACTAAGGAGCTTGTCTCGAACAATATGTGGCCAATACCCCTGATGCCTTTGATGCTAACTCAGAACAACTACAGCACCATACATCCAAACCTGAAAACCTTACAACTGACTGCATGGAACATCACATAGCAGCAGCTAATCAAGAACTTTCCCAAAGAGTTAAAGACATTATTCTTGAAGCACGCAGACCTTCAACAAGAAGGAACTACGCTGGAAAATGGAAAAGGTTTGTCAGTTGGAGTTCTGAAAGAGGAAAAGATGTGTCACGCGTGGATATGCCTAACATCCTGGAGTATCTGGCCGAACTTCTCCATTCAGGCCTGTCCTACTCCTCCATCAAGATACATGCATCAGCTATTTCAGCAGAATACAGCTTTGATCCTCCTGTTTTTCACACCCTCTGCTCAGACAATTTCTCAGAGGAATCAAGAATGTAAAACCTCCAAGGAAACCACCATTACCAGCTTGGGACTTAAACTTCGTACTAGAAAAGTTGACACTATCACCCTTTGAACCAGCAGCAACAGCAGACTTACAACACCTGTCATGGAAAACTGCTTTCCTTCTGGCAATCACCTCAGCAAGGAGGGTTTCAGAACTACAGGCCTTAATGGCAGTGCAACCCTTCCTAATCTTCCACCAAGATAATCCACCTACCTACCTTCTTTCCCAACCCACAAAACAGAGGGGAAAGAATACTGCATACCTTGGATGTACATAGACAGCTACGCTACTACTTGGACAGAACCAAAAGCAGCAGAAAGACTGACCAACTTTTTGTGGCCTACGCAACAGGAAGAGAGGGAAAAGCTATTTCCAAACAGACAATCTCCAAATGGATAGGAAATTGCATACGATTCTGTTACTCCTTCCATGGAAAACCAATTCCACAGAACATAAGACCTCATTCTACAAGGGCAACAGCCACTACCACAGCCTTCTTACGAGGAGTGGCTACCAAAGACATTATTGAGGCGGCTACTTGGACCTCCGTGCATACATTTGCCAAGCATTATAATTTGCCTCTATATTCCAGATCCCGAGCAGGGTTTGCCACTGCTGTACTGCAAGGGATCCTAAACTCACCATAATCTACCTTTATCCTCCTCCCCCTAGTTGGCTATGGTATTCTACCCAGCTGTTATGACTGCAGATGCATCCATGAAGGACATAGTACAGTTTTGTACCTACCATAAATGTAGATGTCCGAACTGGATAGCATCTGCAGTCAGGATTACCCTCCTCCTTCCCTCTGAGGTACTCCTAGGGTGTTTACCCTCCTAATAGCTAGCTGATGGGGGGGAGTCTCTTATGGTGTATTTGTTTGTATATATGTACATACATGCTTATTTTTGTGGTTACCTCTATCCTTTTGGAAACATTGGCATCTATCCAAAATTTTTAGCCTTCAGGAGGGCTTCTGGCATCTGGGGCAAGAAACACTGAGGAAAATGGCGTCGGCTGATGCCTTTATACCCGTAGTCCAACAGAGATGACGTCGGATGAAGAGCGACATCAGCCGAAGCCGGACCCGGACTTTGGAATCCGGCCGACTGACGGGCTGCCTGACGACAGGACAACCCAGCTGTTATGACTGCAGATGCTATCCAGTTCGGACATCTACATTTATGGTAGGTACAAAACTGTACTTTCTCCCGCCACATCCCCCACCAGGAGAAAGACCTCCAAAGGGTATGTGGGCAAGGGAGATATCAAATGACAGCACCAACTTTTGTCCTTGCAAGATGGCCCACCCTACAAGACTGTGGCATGGAAGGAGATGTGCAGGCTACTCTAAGAGCAACCAGAGAGATCCCTCCAAAACCAACTAGTTTTAGGATACTATTCCAGATTTAATTTACTACCCTGAAAGACAGAGGATCTTGGACCAGTTTTAGATTTAAGCAGCCTAAACAAGTTCATCCTCAGAGCCCTTTGATATTGTCTCATTGCAGTCTGTCCTCACAAGCTTATCAGGGGGATTGGATGTGCTGTTTGGATCTTCAGGGTGTCTCCCTCCACATATAGACTGCTTAGCCCCACCAGAGGTTTCATTGCATCTGAGGTAAGAGAGAGTCCTATCTGGTTTAGAAGTCCCTCCTTTGACCTGACCTCAGACCAACCCCAAGATGTTCACTAAGTATATCTGTAGTAGCAACAAACTTGAGGTTGCTTGGAGCAAAGGTGTTGCCTTGTATAAATTATGGCTAATGGCAAAACCATCTTGAGTTGTCTGATCAGAGAGAGAGAGAGTCTCTTTTCATGGTGTCTCCTTGGAGAGATGGTGAATCTTGCAGAATGTTGCTTCTCCTCAGATGTTCATCGTGCATACAGCTGCAGTCATTACAGATGGGTTCTCCTGCCGTCAGGCGGGTCCTCGGTCGGCCGAATTCCAAAGTCTAGGTCCGGCGTCGGTTGTAGTCGCTTCTTCCCTGATGTCAGTGCGACAGGGGTATAAAAGAACCAGCCGACGCCATTTTCTTCAGTCTTTTTTGCCGCGCGGTGCCCGAAGCAGAAGCAGTTTGCAAGTGCCGATCGGCCAGCTCCTGAAATTACGAAAATTTGGAAACCGAAGTCTTCTTTAAAGCTAAGTACCCCGTTGGGGAAACTTTTCTTGCCTCAGACCGATGTCAGACAAAGTTAACAATTGTATTTCTTGTGGGAAGCAAATACCGCATAAGGATTTCCATTCCCTCTGTATACCTTGTTTAGGCCCAGACCACAACGTCTCGGGCTGTTGCTTTTGTGCTACTTTCAATAAACGCACTATTAAGCGTCGGGCGGAGTTCGCCCAGCACTATTTTGGGAAAGCTTTTAACTATATAATGTCGTCGGAGACTCCGACTCCTGTTTTGTCCAAAAAACGCAAGGACAAGGACCGACACGTGAGATCCGCGGCCTCCACCGACACCACACCAAAACCGACTACACGTGGTCCGGTTCTCAGCGAGGCACCTACGCAGCCCCTGACTATCGACGATGCTTCTCTGGCGGTGTCCTCTGTACCCGAGGCCGCAGGTTCCTCGGCCCACACCTTGACTACAGCTACCGAAGCCACTGTTAGTGTTGAGCCTCATAATGTGGACAGGTCTACCTCCACCCATGGTGTCTTCAGACCTTCCTCTTCCTTTTCCATCAAGGCCTTTACTAAGTCTAAATCAGCCATGCACTCCAAGAGACCTGTTGCACAGGGCCCATCTCCAGGCCCCATGCCTAAAAAGCAGATGCTTAAAATGGCTGAGGATTTAATTACTCTTATCAGGGGTTCCCAACCCCCACCAGATAAGAGACCCAGAGTGGAGGAAGAATCACCCTCTTCTGATCAGGGCTCCATTATTTCAGAGCATTCTGATGTAGAGGAACATTCTTCTTTTGAAGATTCCGATGCAGAGGAGTCCATTCCTTCTGTATCCCCCCCCCAGAGGATTTCTCATTCGGGGAAACCTTGCATACCTTGAGGGAACACTTCCACTGGGAAGGCCAAGATTATTCAGATTCCAAGAAAAGGCTTAGGGAATTTCTTTGGCTACCTCAGCACAGACCTCTGGCGATACCTCCTGTCTTGGATATACTTGATGATGTTTACTCGGAGGCCTGCCTTAGTCCGGATTCCCTGCCTCCAGCCCCAGTCAAGCCTGATAGGTACTACAGAGTTCCTAACTCACACCAATTTCTTTACAAAAGCCATACTGCTGACCCAGAAACCATTTCTCAGGGCCCCAAGGGAATGAAGGCCTCTACTGCTAAGAATCCATTACCTTCGAGAGAGATTCTAGATCCTTAGAAAGGTGGGGAAAAAAGGTATATACCTCGGCTACCCTAGCCATGAGGGCCTTAAACTGTCAGTTCCATATGCTTAAATATCGACAGTTTCTGTTATCACAATTGAAAAGTAAAATATCACAACCTGAACAACCAGATTTGAAGGAATTGCAGGATATGATGCATAGTGCAGAACAAGTGGGTAAGCACACCTTACAATGTGGTTATGATGCTCTAGAGGCCTCAAGTAGAGCTGCTGTTACAGGATCAGTCATATGTAGACATGCCTGGCTTAGGGAACAAACCTTGCCTGATCATGTCAAAGCTAAATTACTAGATGCTACTCTACAAAAGGATGTCTTATTTGGTGCTAATGCTGAGGAGGTACTAAGGAAAATGGAAGAAAAAGCTAAATCTATGCAAACTGTTAAAGACACCACGTTTTAGTAGAAATTGACCTTCAAAAAATTGGTCTTTTCCAGCCACGGACAGGCCCCAAAGAGGTAGATACAGGCGCCCAAGGGGCAGAGGACAATCTCAAGGATCGTATAGAGGCAGACAATGGCAAACTCCAACACCAAGAGGTGGCGAAGATAGTTCACAGCAATACAGGAAACAAACCCAATGACTTTCCCCTTTACATGCCAAGCAAGGCTCAAATGGCAGCACCCTTAGGAGGAAAGCTGGCATTATTTTCAAAAAAATTGGCATATTGTCACAAAAGACAAATGGATCCTGGACATCATAAACAGAGGCTACAGATTTCATTTTCACACCCTTCCAAAAATGAGAGGCATGCCGAACCTGCCACACAATCAAAGGGCAGAGGCTCAAATACAAATTTCAAAGCTCATGGGCATGAAAGCTATTCAAGAGGTACCTACTCACGAACAAGGTCAAGGTTTTTATTCCAGACTATTCCTGGTACCAAGGAAGGGAACAGATTGGAGACCCATTTTGGACTTATCCATCCTAAACACATTTCTACTCGTACCAAAATTCAAGATGCTCACTTTACAGCAGCTTCTTCCCATGCTGGGCAAGGAGTCTTGGCTGGTAACATTGGACCTCAAGGAGGCATACCTGCATGTCCCAATCGGACAAAGCTGCAGAAGATTCCTCAGATTTCTTGCAGGTTCAATCCACTATCAATTCTCTGCATTGCCCTTTGGCTTATCTACTGCGCCCACAGTATTCACAAAATGCCTGGCATCAGTAATTGCCTACTGCAGACTTCAAGGGATACAAATATACCCTTATTTGGACGACTGCCTGATCCAAGCGGACAGCAAACACATACTTCTGAAACATCTGGCTTATGTAACAAGGTTATTGAATTCTCTGGGATACACAGTCAACAAAGAGAAATCCAGGCTAACGCCATCTCAGAAAATAATTTTCCTCGGTGCCAGCTTGGACACAAACACCCAGATGGCCTATCTTATGCCAGAAAAACAGGGGCAACTAACTCAATACTTCAAGACACTAGCAAATTGTACCAGGCTAACTGCAAGGAAAATCCTGCAGGCTCTGGGATTCATGGCATCTTGCATTCTACTAATCCCATGTGCAAAGTTGCATATGAGGAAACTTCAATGGTACCTAAAAAGCCTATGGTCTCAACACAGCCACAGTTTGGAAACAATAATACCACTAATTCCATGTTTGCAAAAGGAATTTCTATGGTGGGCTCAAGCATGCCAAACAAACACAGGTCTACCATTCTGCAAGCCTCAAGCAAATCAAGTCATCACAACAGACGCCTCAGACTACGCCTGGGGGGCGCACATGACAGCCCAGTGCATTCAGGGCAAATGGTCCCAAAAGGAAAAGCACCTTCACATCAATCAAAAAGAGATGCTAGCAGTGATAAATGCTATTATAGCTTTCAAAGACCTTCTGCATCCAGGTCAAGTATTGATAAGAACAGACAACACCACAGTAATGTGGTACATAAACAAACAAGGAGGAACACATTCATACCCCCTTTGCAGGATGGCCATGTCACTTTGGAACATGGCTCTGGAGTTGCAAATCGAGCTTCAAGCACAGTACTTGCCAGGCATGGAAAACACGCTGGCAGACAATCTAAGCAGAAATATGATAGATCCACACGAATGGAAGTTGCATCCTCAAGTTTTTACAGAGATAATCCAAGCGTGGGGAAGGCCAGACATAGATCTCTTTGCCTCCCACAAAAATCATCAATTAACAAAATTCTGCTCAAGGACATTTTATCCAAAGGCCTGGAGAGTGGACGCCCTTTCTTTCAGTTGGACAGCACTGACAGTTTACTCCTTCCCACCTCTTCCTCAACTGCCCAAGGTGCTTTTGAAAGCAAGAGCAGACAGACCAAAGATGATACTGATTCCAGAATGGCCAAGACAACACTGGTACCCACTCCTGAGGAGCCTGACGCATTCTCCTCCATGGACCCTACCTCTAATGCCTCTTCTTCTGACCCAGCACAGCTACAAAACTCTTCACAGTCAGCTGAAAGCACTCAATCTGGCCGCATGGAAGATTCCTTAACATCACAACAGACCCTACTCTCCAAGGAGGTGCAGGATGTAATTTTGGAGGCCAGAAGGCCATCTACTAGAAAAGCTTACTCCGCAAAATGGAAACGGTTTTGTGCTTGGAATGAGAAAAAGGGCCAGGATCCTGGAAAACTGAATTTGCCTCAAATATTACAGTATCTAGCTGAGCTTTTAAGCAGTGGACTTTCATTCTCCTCCATCAAAATCCATGCATCAGCCATTTCTGCAGAATACAACACTGATCCACCTTTATTCTCTCACCCACTGTTAAGACAGTTCCTCAGAGGGGCTAAGAATATAAGACCTCCAAGGAAACAACCAATTCCTGCTTGGGATCTTAATTACATTCAAGAAAAGTTAACCTTGCCTCTTTTTGAGCCAGCTGCCTCAGCAGATTTGCAATATTTGTCCTGGAAAACAGCTTTCCTTCTGGCTATTACCTCAGCTCGTAGGGTCTCGGAACTACAAGCCCTCATGGCTGTGCAGCCCTTTATCATCTTCCATCAGGACAGAGTTTCCCTATGAACCAACCCGTCATTTATGCCTAAGGTGGTATCCAGGGTAGCTTTAAATCAGGCCATACACTTACCTACCTTTTACCCCAACCCTCAAAACAAAGGGGAAAGGCTGCTACATTCCTTGGACATCCACAGACATCTGCATTACTATTTGGACAGAACAAAGCCTTTCAGAAAATCGGAACAACTCTTTGTGTCCTACGCTGCAGGAGCTCAAGGGAAGCCAATTTCCAAACAGACAATTTCAAAATGGATAGGCCACTGCATACACTTTTGTTACTCTTTTCATGGTAAATCTGTACCTGTAGGCATCAGACCCCACTCCACAAGGGCCACAGCTACCTCTGCAGCCTTACTCAGAGGAGTTCCTACCAAAGATATTTTGGAAGCCGCTGCTTGGAGTTCTGTGCATACCTTCACTAAACACTACCATCTACCTTTATACTCCAAAACTAGAGCAGGCTTTGCCACTGTAGTTTTGCAGGGCATTCTGGCTCCTCCCAGTTCCACTTAGTGCCTACCACCCCTTGCGTAGCTTTGGGATTCTACCCATCTGTAATGACTGCAGCTGTATGCACGATGAACATAGTGCAGTTTTGTACCTACCATAAATGTAGATGTTCGAGTGCAAATACAGCTCCAGTCCAGGTTTCCCTCCCTCCTTCCCCTCTTGGGACAGGCCTAGTGGCTACACCTCCTCATACAACCTGTTTGGGGTTATTCTTTTATGATGTATTTGCTTGCAACTACTGTTTTTTGACTGTTTTGCATTGCATTATATATATGTATATATATCTAAAATTAGGTATTGCCTTCCTTCTGGGGGCACCTGACATCTGGGGCAAGAAAGACTGAAGAAAATGGCATCGGCTGGTTCTTTTATACCCCTGTCGCACTGACGTCAGGGAAGAAGCGACTACAACCGACGCCAGACCTAGACTTTGGAATTCGGCCGACCGAGGACCTGCCTGACAGCAGGAGAACCCATCTGTAATGACTGCAGCTGTATTAGCACTCGAACATCTACATTTATGGTAGGTACAAAACTGTACTTTCTGACACTTGCCTTTACAGGCTGTTCCTTGTATGTCCTGGTTTGTTGAAAATTTTTCTCAGAAAGAGAGAGAGAGAGTCCAGTCCATTCTAGACTTTAAGAGAGAAGAATTGGGCTTACTAGTGTCATGAAAGACATATCTGCGAGTGCTGGGACCCATAGTGACAGCTGTGTTTAGGATTACCTCTGCCAGATTCCGCATATGAATCTTGTAGTGTACTGTTCAGGTCCCATGTTTTCAGCACTCTGATCTCCTCCTTTTTGTCCTAGTGAGGCTATCCAAAATGTGTTGCTTCTGCCTTTATTAATGCCAGGACCCCTCAAATCTGTGAATGGAGAAACCCTCATTCTTTAAACTCGAGGCCACAGTCGCATCTGCCCTCTGGGGAGGTGGGGACATTTCTTGTAGTTTGATGAATGGACGTATCTTCATATCCTTGCCATGGAAATTATGTCCGTCCATTTTCTCCACAGACACATTTAAGATTACCTTCCTCCTACGTCCTGTTGGTTCAGTATGACAACATGATGGTTACCTCAGTTCTGCTGCCAGCTCACTGAGGCCATGTAGGTTTGAAAGTGAGAATGAGTAGCAATGATTACCTGACCCCAACTGCACATCTCAGTGAAGTCAACTTCTAAGGTCAGTAGATTGTCGGTACATTTTAATGCCTTGTAATTGATCCCCATGAACTTTGATTGCCAGAAGGATTTTCTGAATATGGAGCAGGCTGGTGTCTGACTCGTTTATCTCTCTCTCTCTCTCTCCATCCGATTGGTCTGTTGCATCTTATCTGACTCCTACAGAGGCCCTATGAACAGCTGCTACCATTTAGATAGTTTACTGGCAAGTTAGGAATACAACTAGATTGACAGGTCTTTGTTTTTGTATCATTCGCACACCATATAGATATCTTTGAACAGTTTGGTCACCAGTCCATCTAGTTGCATGTTTTTTGGTTGTCTGAGGAAACTGAAGTACCTGTTTGTCTCTTGCCAACACCAGAAGTGTCCTAGCTTTTCTCGGTCTCTCACTCCTACACCAAGTAGTCGAATTGCCGGATGCCTTCACCCATCATTTGTCAACTGATCATTACATTTTTACACTTACTCTGTTTCATGATTCCATCACTTATTTAGAAAAATAAATTTCTCAAAACAAAACTGATCCTGGTAGCCATCCGTGGGCTAAGGCAGATGGACATGTTCTTCATGGTTAGTGTTGCCGTTCTGATTCTTGTGTCTTCCTGCCATGCAGAAGCCTGTAATTGGTCTGATATTCAGTCTTTACATCATTCCTGATGAATGGTCATTTGAAGACCAACGTCTGGACATCAGGTTGTAAGAAGGGTGTGTGACGCCATCTTCAGCTGTTTCTAGCCATACACTCCAATGCACTTCATGTGCACTAAGTACACTCGCAGTCCATGGGTCAGCTTGGTTTTCCAGAGACCCACCTTCTTCCAGTCAGACAAGTTCCCTGTTGGGGAAATTTCTCTACTAATTCAATGCTCAAAGTCAACAGTTGCTTGAAATGTGGGAAGCAATCCTGCATAAAGATTCCAATTTTGTTTTGTCTGTTGTACTTGTTCTCAGCATGACATCTCTAACTGTTTTGATTAGGCAAAATTCCATGCCAAAACTGTCAAATATAAGGCTGAGGTACAAGCTGCCCGTATGGAGTCCTCTTTGGCTTCCGCAGTGGTATCTCAAGCCACCGGTACTGTAGCACCTCCATAGACTCCGGTGTCTGTTAGCATCATTCCAAAAACAAGGAAAGAGAAAAAAGCCAAGGACCCTGATGTTATCAAAAAACCTCCAACTATAGTTCTTAAGTTGATCAACCCAGGTTAGGTGCTTTTGCAGCCCCCTTGGTCTTAACATATCCTAGGCCCAAACCCTCTGGTAAGACCCCTCAGGAGAATGCCATGGCTTACAAGTTCTGCTACAGCACACATGTTGGTCGGGTCTGAGGTTGCTGTGCAGGCCTCTGCTTCTGATGTCTATGCAATAGGTCTCGAGGGAGGCCCTCTGTCTTCCCCAGCTTCCCACTACAGGGAACTGCTAAGCTTGCCTCCAGTCAGACCACTGGCTATTCTTCCTGTACACATTGTATTGGATGATGTCTTTTGAAGACCTTGCTTTACCCCCCCTGACAAAATGGAAAGTTATTTTCTGCCTGGTATCATAGCAGTAACACTAACCCATCTCAAGCAAACCTCAACTCAGTCTTGCAGTACCTGTCAAGCTTCTTAAGAGGATAAACTGGAAAAATCAACTACTTTTGCATACATTTCTTTCACGGAAATTGTTTGGTGGCTGCCAAATTTGCTGAAAGAGAAGCCCCCATGGTATTTCACAGAGAGAGTTTCTCACCTAAGACCAGTGATTTCTTAAGCCTGAGGTGGCCAAGAAGTGCTCTATGCAAAAAAGTAGGATGTCAACTTGCTAGTATTCTTTCCAGCATTTTCAGCCATGGGGGGACATCTGCTGCATTGTATGGCTGTTCACAAGAAGTTCAAATAATTTGTTGACCAAAATCAGTTGATGCACAGACTAGACCATTTGTTTTCTTTGCTCACCTTTTGTCTCAAATGAGCTTTAGTAAAGTATCTTTCTCTCTCTCTGGCACCTTTTGCATGTAGCTATCTGGATGAGAGTATTGGTTAATACTTCTATTCATGTCTCCATAGTTGGTGTACATGTTAAACATTTTACATATCCTCCCTTAATTTTATCAATTGTTTTGATTTTATGGCACTGATGACTTGTCCTAGGAACTTCCTCATTTTTCCCTTTTATTTGTGTTTTATTCCATTCCTGACGGAATACGGATGAAGACTGAATGGCAAGGCCCTCTTTAGTATTCATTCTGCGGGTTGTTTTTTTTACACACTGCTCAGTCATCCCCTCACCACACATAAGACTCGAGCATATGCTTGATATTGGTTCTAGAACTATTTATTTGCTTATGTGCTTCCCCATGAATACCCTGTGATAGAATGGCCAGCCTACAAGGTGCGCTGAAGTTGTTCTGCTATGTGGCAAAATTAGTTGGTATGGCAGTAATATCTGCCAGTGGCATCAACATAATCATCTTTATTTATTTTGTTTTATTTTTTCTTGTCTTTTGGCCATCCTTCCTGCAGTTGCTAGTTGAATCCAGACTGCTTTTTACTCCTGCTGGCATACCAGTGGGCCCACATTCCATTTATTTGTTAATTTTGATATACTCGTTTAAAACTGCTCTAAACCGTAGATGTGTGACTGTTACTACTAGTTGTTTCTGTGATTATCATAAGGGAGGTGTCTGTTCTCACATTCATTATTGCTGTCCCACCTTTTGACTCGCAGCTGACATCCTACTTTTTTGCATAGAGGACTTCAGGACACAGCAGCACAGTAACAGACTGCTTCGTAGCAAATCTAATGCAAGTTCGGACATGAAAGGAGCCTCAACACCTCTCATCTTTGGAAATGCAGATTAGTTTACTGGTTGAATTATATGTATATATTTTATAAAGTTTAGCACTGAAACTTCACTTGGGTGAAATAATAAAAAGTTGGTAAAATATTAATTTTGTTTGTTTACTGATTGGTCTATGCAATATATATTTAAATTTTAAGAACATGATCTGTTTTTTTCATTAGACTCCTAAAGCAGAAAATGTGTGGGGGTTCCTAGAGCATGACGGTCAGTAGGTTAAAGCAAATACAATTGTTAAAAATGATTAGGCATAAAGTAGATTTGATCAGATCTGTTCCTTTTCTTAGAAGCATTCTGTGGTAATGTCTCATCAGCTAGATGTTTACATGAGAATCCTGCCACTGTGGGCTATAGGTCACTGACAGATTTACACTTCTTTCTACAAATGTCACACCATCACATAAGAGCTGGCCTGTAGTTTGGGCATTTTCTCCTTTAATCTTGGATCTCCATGACTGTAGGAATGTAAGCAGTTGATTTGAAAAACGCACATAGCTCCAAGTATTAACAGATGAGCTACTGAGTTCTCTGCATTTTTGCTGTACAGTTACTCCATTTCCATTCGAGTCTGTAGTTTTGTCCTGCTGTCTACATAGTAAATTTGTGCGATATTTGAAGTTGCATTGTACTGTCCGATTTGGTCTGCATCCAAAGTTTAAAGCATGTTCGTATCTGAGGCAGATATAATATAGCTGTAGTTGCTGTTCTGCTTGCATTAGATTTGTTATTGTAAGTTTATTAAACTCTACTCCTCATCTGGCTTTACTCTATATGTTAGGATAATGGTGTGCACCATTCTCCGAGGGTATCTTGCAGACGCTTGTTTCTGTTTTCTTGCTTTACTTAAAGCATGGATGGGAAGGACAACACTGCTTGCTAGGTTTATGCACACTGGAATTCAGATGAATAGGTACAGGGAAAGATACTTCTGGTGTGTGGTTATGATAGTAGTTTAGAAAATCTAATCCTGTGACTTCGCCTACACAGCAGGGATACGTTTTCAGCTCCGTCTCCTTGTGGTCAGACTGCTTTAAAGAGCAGAACGCCAGTCAGCTGATCTGATGGGAGATGTTAAATGATTTAGAAGGGTAAAGTACCAAGTGAGCTGGCGTCTTTCTTGCCATAATAAGGAAACTGTACTTTTGACAATCAACAATAAAAATGTTTTTGTAGGTATTAGAAGCGGTCAGAAATTCTTTCTTAGTATTTAAAGTTGCACACCATGTGTTGATGAAAGGATTCTAAACTGCATTATGATTTAGGAAGTGCTTATTTCACTGAGTGCACACATTTGCCCTTTATTTTATTTCCCCATTTGTGAAGGGCTCAGTGTTAGTGATGTTTTAACTATATTCATTGTCTAGTCATGCTGTTTTACGTTTTAGACATTTTAATCTGTATCTTTAATTGTTCTTAGTAAGATACTTCAGCTTGTGAGTGCCCTTTAGTAATATTTTCCTATTTTATTGTTGACGGACATCTCAAAAGAGAAACTAAGTAAGAGTTCATTCTTGTTTTGGGTGTTGCTGGTATTTATTTGTCAGCTTTCTGTATATGAAACATCTGCCGCTGTTGTGAATTGTGGTGGGGTGGAACTTATTGTAGCTCTTCACAACTTGGTTTGCTCTTCATATGTAAGATGAAGAAAGTTGTCTCTTGCAACAGAGCACTGTTGTGTATTCAATTTCAGAAGCGGACAGTTTCAGTGGTCCGCCTGTTAAAACACCTTCCCTGTTCTGTTTTTAAATGTCTTTAACATAACGTCCTCAGCTTTTCCAAAGCTGCTGATTGAATTCAGTTATTCCACCCACCATGTTTCATTTAGTCATGTTCCATTTGTTAATGGATTTCATTAAGTGCACACCATCATTTTTAAACTATTACAAGTGCCAACTTTACTTCACATTTCATTTTGTAAAGATTGTATCCTCCCTTGTAATTGTTTGTCTGCTTTTAAGAACTGCTTTCAGAAGTTTAAAGGAGTTTTGCCTAGGGTGAACTAAAATGGTGCAGTGTTCGATGAGGCAGTTGTAGTATCTACGGTTACTTAAAAATAAATACAATTCTTCTGGGAGGTTTTGTACAGTCAGTGGCTAGATGGATGCATTCGGAGAGGAAAAATGTGGAACAGTGTCGCACCAAACGATTTGCTGCTGTTTGGTAGTTAAGGAGTATGCCATAAATGGCATTCATTGCAGCGTAGGCCAGTGATGGCAAACCTATGGCATGTGTGTCATAACGATTTGGGTGACACCCACACCAGAGTTGCCAAAGAAACTGCTTTAGCATTAGTTGCTCTTGTGAAGTGCATTGAATTATTTTGTGCCAGCAGCCAGTTCAGCAACACTGCTGCAGAGGTAAGGAAGTTATTAAAGTCCAAGACTGTTTCGGTATACTGTCCCAATAGAGTCTGCAAAGGGCTGTGCTGACAATGTTTTCTCCATGGTTACACTTCTTCAAAGGACAAGTAGTCTGCATATCTAAGCATGTGTTGTTTTACATTCATCTCAACTGTCCCTATTAATCCTTCCTAAAACTGTCAACCTTTTACACTTAATGTCTTATTGACATTATTTTACTTCAGAAAACGTGTATTAATTTACATTCATTTCTTTCTTGCAGTGTCTCAGATTAATAGTAGTAGTTTAAAACTGTCCATGTCTCTTTGTTCTAGATTTGTCTCTGATTCTGTTGAGATTTATCCCTGATATATTGTGAGCTATGCTGTTTTATTTATTTTTGTTTATTTTATGTATATTTTTGTTATATAGGTTTGTTTGGGGGGGGGGCTAACGCACCAGCAGAGTCAAGTCAGACATTTTCTGAATTTTTGACACACCGAGACCAAAATGTTCACTATCACTGGCTTAGGCTATCATCATGCGTATTAGTGCATGGTAAGGCTTGAGACAGTGTCTTCAATTGCAGAGAAGGGCTGATATCCTGATACTGCACATTTTGCAGTGTCTTTGTTTTATTATGAAATGGAAATCTGTAATTAAAATGGTTATGGCCAAATGTTTTTAATTGAAAATTGTGTAGTGACTGCTTATTATTGAACAACGAGCATGCTGATTAGACAGCCCAACCAGCATGAGGGACAGAGAAAAATACAACAGAAGTCCGGTATATTCTGCAAAACTAAACAATCAGAAATGGACCTGATTTTCCTTGTATTTATGCACTGTCCCTCAAAAAATCTTGGCAGTTCAACTACAAAAACAGCAATGGAGATCCTCTCTTCTCGGTGTTTCTCCTGCAATGTACTGTGCAAGCATGGGAAAGTAAATCACACACGCATGCACAGTACATCAGTAAAGAAGGAAAACTGCAGAGTAACACTACAGCACCTTTACACAGACATTTAGGAAAGGTGAGCAATTTCTTTCTTAAATAATGTCATTGTATAATAGCAGTAATCCACCCCTGAATGTGGGTATGTCAGGATTTACCCATGGTTGGCTTTGTTTGATCATGAGGGCAAACCACACCAACAGTAAGTATATCCTAATATACCCACACCCCATTGTGGATTATTGCTTAATTATTCTCGACTGTGAAAGGGTAGATCGTGATTACGTAATAAAAAGCTTCACTGATTATTTGCCCCCTAGAAATCCTAGATTCAGCAGTTGTACACCGTGCATACACAGGCGACTGTTGCTCTTTTTTTCTTTTTTTCAGAAAGAAGAAAATCAGAGCAAAGTTCCAGCAGTATGGTTGTGCAAGACTGATACACACACAGTGAAGTAAGCTTGGTTTAATCATGTAACTGGAGCTAGTGTCTTACAATGCGTCATACCCTAGCTTGGTGTTTCTGCTATGCTGGATTTCATAGCTGAATAAATGTGCTCAGATTATGAATTTAATTTATGGAAAAGTATGTAGCCAATAGTTCCTAAGTTGCAAGTTGTACGATCCCATCCTCTCCACCCCCAGAGTTTCCAAAGCATGTTTGCATAGATGATCACTTAACTGTTGTGAAGTGAGTTTTAAGGGGGGGATCACTGCATGGTAGATGCAAGCAGTTAAACTGCTGAACAATAAGGCGTGGTTCAAGCATACAACATTTTCTTAGTGATATGTGTAAATGTGCTGTGGGGATATTTTAGAAGCAGTTAATTTTTTTTTCTCTGGTCTTTCTCCTCTCTTCCTACTGACCATTGAGCCAGTGGTGCATGGATTTATTCATTCCCTGCCAGTGATGATCATACTCTGATCTGCCTGGGTGGGAGCCTGTACATGTAGCTGTCATCCTGGCAGACACCAGCATGGGTAGCCAGCTGCACACCCCTCCCTACACTGGCTCCTACTTTCTGTCTTTGAGTTCTCCATACGTCAGTATCAGAGTGGCAGGCATAGCTGTTTGAGAAGTCACTTCCTACCCTCAGGATAGGCATTGCCCATCTTTCCATGCCAGCACCGCTAGTTGTCTAGGCCGACAATTGAACCCAAGCTGCCTAGGCTATAGTCAAGGGCGTTATCTCTCTGTCACATTAGTCTGTCTAAGTTAATCTTCATGCAGGCATGCATGTTTAGGTATTGCTAACACAGAGCAAGTTATGAAAGAATGAAAGTGGTTTTGTTAGAAAAAGCATTGATAAATTAGTGACTTAAAGATGAAGTCATGAATTTACTAAGAGGAGTTCACATGTTATGTTGTGGTGTTTCTTTTCTTATTTCAGTGGCACAAGTTTAAAATGAAATATTATTTGAAAGAATAATAAGGAAATTCTAGGAACAGTATGCATGTATATTATTTAAAAATAATGAGGGCAAATAATGCGGATGTCCATTATGTAGCTTATTGGCTGTATGGCACTGACATACAATTAAACTGCTCTATTAAGCTCTTCCACACCCATTTGTCCATCTCCAAAATGTTTTGTAATGTTCATTCCTGAAGGAAGGACATCCAAATTCTCTTGTCTGCTCCTTTGCAATGACAAAATTTTAGAAAAGTCTTAACTACTCTCCTAGTGGTAATGCACACGCTTGCATTACTGCAGGGACTACCACCCCCCCATGTATGCACACTTCACATGTGGGACAAAGGAGCTACCATCACAGACTTGGGCAGACAGTGCATACCTCACTCTACACCTGTCTTTGCCCTCACTGCCTGAGATCTTTATCCCCCTCAGTAAGAAGCTGAGATCCATCATAAAATCCTCCAAAGCTAGTTACAAAAACAACATTGCCACTGACTCTAAAGACAACCACAAAACATTCTATAGCTATGTCAAGAATCTCAATGGCAACACTCAGATCTGCTCTGAGTTACAGCACAGTGGCACTAAATGTACAGAACCAACTGATATTGCCAACATCCTGGCAAATAGGTTCAGTGCTAACTTTATCCCCCTCTCATCCACTAAAGGGCCAATCTCTATACCAGGAGAATGCAATGTTCCTGTAATCACGGCTGCACAGGTAAAAAAACACACTCTCCAAAGCCAAGAACACAGTATCCATGGGACCTGACAACATCCTAGACTGCGTTCTACATGAACTACAGAACGAACTGGCACCGCACCTAAGTACCATGTTCAATCATAGCCTCACCTCAAGCTTTATGCCCACTGAATGGTGCACAGCAACGGTTATCCCACTTCACAAAGTGGGAGCCACCACGGACCCTGGCAACTACCGCCCTATTAGCCTGACGAGCATGGTCTGCAAGGCTATGGAACGTATCATCATGGAACTTATAAACAATTACATTGGTAATCATTGATATATTTGACATTGGTAATCTCCAAACTCTGGACCCTACCCAGTTTGGGTTTGTAAAAGGCAGATCATATCTCCTAAACCTGATAGACTTCTTTGAAGTGGTCACCAAAGCCGTAGATGAGGGTAAGGTGGTTCACACAGCCTATGCAGATCTCTCCAAGGCTTTCAACACCATTCCCCACTCTGTAATCATAGATAAACTCACTAAACTAGGTACAAATCCCTATGTCACAAGATGGGTTGCCAACTGGCTCACTGACAGAACCCACACTGTGAAAGTAGCAGACTCTAAATCCAACTTCAGACCAGTGACAAGTGGAGTACCACAGGGTTCAGTCCTAGGGCCTCTCCTGTTTGGTATCTACTTCTCTGAAGTACAGGCTAACACAGAAGGTCTTTGGCTAATGAAGTTCGCAGATGACTGCAAACTAGGAGCCATAATCAAAACTCCTAATGATGTGGACATCATACAAAAGGGCCTCACTGAGACAGATGCCTGGTGTCAAAGCCATGGCCTCAAGCTCAATGCCAAAAAGTGCATAGTCATCCCCTTTGGTAAAAACTATGTATCCATGAGCTACCACATAGGCGGTAGTCTACTTAATACCGAAAGTGTCTTAAGAGACCTTGGGACACTGGTGGACAGTAGTCTCTCCTTTGATAATCACATTGCCACAGTAGTCAGGAAATACTTCTCCATGGCACACCTCATCACAAAAGGTTTCTCATCCAGGAAAAAAGAGGTCATTGTACCCCTCTACTTGTCACTCATTAGATCCATTGTAGAGTACAACGCCCCTTTTGGTATGTACCTCACAAGACATCTACAACAACTGGAAAGGCTGCAGAAATACCTCACAAAGAGGATTACCGGCAGACTGTCTCAAAAAAACTCCAGCTTTACTCCATCGCATATTGCCTACTCAAGAGGCAATCTCTGCCTAACATACAAAGCTAGGTCAAACCCAGAGCTGTTGGACATGCTCCACTTAAAGAAATCCCAATCCCCCCGAGCTACACGCTCTAGGGACCTAAACCTTGTCACCACAATAAACAGAACATGCTGGAGGGATAGATTCCTGTCCCAGAGACTTCCCATACTCTGGAACAAATTACCTATCTATATCAAACAAAGCTCCTTATTAGCACTCTTCAAGAAAACTCTTGATGATTGGATTGGAGATAGGAAATTCACCCCGGGGATTACTTCTGTGGCTTTGCTCGACAGGGGCACAGGAAAATAATTTTCTTGGGTGGTGAAAGCCAGGTTACCATATGGCTAGGTTTATATAGGCCCTAGGGCCAATAGCCTAGTACCCTACCTATGAACCTTTGTATGCTATATAAGCATTATTGGGGGGGGGGGTCTGCAGTGTGTACAAAATGTAGCCATCACTCACTCCCAGAAGTGATGTAGCCCCTCAGGCAACCTAGCCAAAACAGGTTTGTATAGGTACTTCATTGCAAGTCCTGACTAGCACCAGAAATTAATTAGTGGGAGATGTTCTCCTCAGTCTTTAAGAAGTAGCACCTACGTGAGGCTTAACGGATCTAGTTTTCTCTTTCAGTATGTGAAACATTCTTTCTTAAGCTTTTCCCTGCCTCACGAACAGGCGGTCTAGTGACATAATTTCTTCAGACATTTGCATAATTTAAAAAGAAAGTTAAAATAAGCAAGCAGTGCTGCTTGACTGGGTGTGTGTTATTGTGTAAATGACTCATGCCCAGGGGTGTTCTGAGGTCCGATACTGTAGGTGGAGGGCTGCACACCCTTGGAAGGGAGTGACTTGCATAGCAACAAACATACCTTGGAGAACATTGTTGCACATAGACAACTGGCTATCTTTTAAGTTTTTTTTTTTTTTTTTATTACTATACAATTTGTTTTAAATTTTTGTGATAAAATAGTTCCTTCGCTTAATGTTTCAAACTTGCTGTGGTTTATGCAATTATTGTTGTTGTTGGAAGCATTTTGCATCTAAAGTACAAATTATGCAAGTATTTACTGTCTACATCAGATAGAAGTACTCACAAACATATACACTTACACACACACACACACACACACACACACACACACACACACACACACACACACACACACACAGCAATTACAGTCACTTTGTCTGTGAGCACAGTCGGATGTCTAATATATCTATATATCTGTGTTTGTGTGTATAAATCGTAGAATGTAATAACGTATTTCAGCTGTCTCCCTTCACCCTCTTTACTGTCCCTGATTTTTGTCTAGTCTGGATTTGTGTACTGATCTCTTTAAAAAAAAAATACTGAGGATTAAAATCCATCCATAATGCCAGACATTAGGAATTTCATACCTCCATGCTGATGGACTGCCTGTTCCAGTCAGCACTGCCTCCCTCTCACTCTGCAGCACAAACGTGTGCGTCACACACACACACACACACACACACACACACACACACACACACACACACACACACACACACACACCAAGGAGTAAAGTTGATAAATGCAAGATATTAAGAGTTTCATAACTCTGTGCTGATGGACTGCCCACTGCAGTCTGTGCTCCCTTTATCACTCTTTCATGCATGCACATGTGTATGTGCTTTAACCCAACAGTTTGGGCTTAGAAATATTTTAAATATCTTGGCTGTGGTATTTATTGATGTATATCAGTGCACTAAATGACTGAAGTTCAGTCATTCAAGTTGTGCATGTTTATTAGTTTTTTATTGTTATATGCATAATTTTACTTGTCTTGGCAGACTTGCCAACTTTCAATCTAACTTTCTTTACTTGTAGTTCAGCCAGTTTCTACAGTGTCAAATAAGTTTGAACTTGTACTATCCTTTTATTTCTTGGTCTTCTGTCTGGACTGTTGCATGATGAGACCTTTAGCCAGCCTGAGAGCTAAATAGTCTTCTACATTGCCTGCCTTCCTTTAATGAGGTACAACTCCAGTCTTCATCCCCTGTCTCCAGAAGGAAACTGGTACTTGTGATAGTGGATAATGTAGTGTAAGAGACATGTACAGAAGAAGCAGATGTTCTTTGTGTTTCACTGTTGCAGTCATCACATTTGGGTTATCTGCCTGCAGGTAGCCCTCAGCCATCCTGAATACCAGAGTCTTGGATTCCTGCATCGGATGCTGTCTCTTCTTCCATGACGTCAGGTCATCAGGAGTATAAAACATGCAGCTGACGCCATTACATCAGTCTTTCATGCCGCACTGTGCCAAAGCAGAAGTAGTTCGCAAGTGCCGGTCGGCCGACTCCTGAAATTTTCATTTTCGAGTTTCAGAACCGAAGTCTTCAAAGAAGCGAAGTACCCCATTGGGGATGCTTTTTCTAGCCCTTAACCAATGTCAGTAAAAGTTAACAATTGGATTTTCATTCGTACTGCATTCCTTGCTTAGGCCCAGACCACGACATCCCTTGCTGTCGGTTTTGTCCCTTGTTCAACCCCCAAACTATTAGTCGTCGGGCTATATTTCCAGCAAATTATTTTGGTACTCGGTATAACTATCCAGAAATGGCTTCATTAAGCCATCCGACTACCGATCTTCCGAAAAAACGTAAGGGTAAAGACAGAGACGGACCGCATAGGTCCAAAACCGCCGACGACGCTTCCGTTAAGCTAGTCGCCAGTCCACTGGTACTCAGTGAGGCGCTTTTACAGCCCCTAATACCTGCTACCTCAGATTCGCAGGCCTCTACTGAGATCCATTCGGAGTCTGCTATGCCGCAAGATGCTTCTTCGACTGAGGAATCTCTACCTTGGATGGGTCCAGAGCCACTGTGCAGGCACTGGCTTCTGAGGGTGTATTCAGGCCTACAGACTTGCATTTTAAACCAATGCTATCTTCTTCATCCAGGCCTAAAACTCGACCCACTCCTAGAAAATCGACGTCCAAACCGCATGTTCAGCCCCATATGCCTAAAAAACAAATGCTTAGAATGACTGAAGACCTTATTACCTTAATTAGGGGAAGCCAGCCTTCCCCCTCTAAGAGACCTAGAACTGATTTTCCTTCTGATTCTTCTGATCAGGAATCTGATATTTCTGTTTCTTCTAATTACCAGGATTTGCCCTTATCTACCTATGAGGATTCTGATGCAGAGGATTCCATTCCCTCTGTTTCCCCTCTAGAAGATTTTTCTTTTGGTGAAACCTTGCACACTCTTAGGGATTATTTCCGCTGGGAAAGCCAGGATTACTCTGACTCCAAAAAGAGGCTTAGGGAATTCTTAATCCTTCCTCAACACAAACTTTTAGCCATCCCTCCTGTTTTGGACATTGTAGATGACACTTCCTTGGACTCTAGCCTTTGCCTAGACACTTTACCTCCAGCTCCCAGAAAACCAGACCGGTATTATAGAGTACCTGACTCTCACAAGTTCCTCTTCAAGAATCCTGCTGCAGATCTAGAGACCATTTCCCAAGGGCCAAAGGGCATTAAGGCTACTGCTGCCAAAAACCCTACCCCTTCTGATAGAGATTCTAGAGCCTTGGACAGATGGGGTAAGAAGGTATATACTGCTGCTTCTTTGGCCATTAGGGCTTTAAATTGCCAGTTTCATATGTTAAAGTACCAGCAGCATATTATGGGATTACTTAAACAGAAAATGATGTTGATTCCTGACTGTGCTGAACATAAAGAATTACAGGATTTAGTGCATTTTGCAGAAGAAGTTGGTAAACATACTTTGCAAAGTGGTTTTGACTCTTTAGAAGTATCTTGCAGGGCTGCTGTCACTGGGTCTGTACTTAGAAGGCATGCTTGGCTTAAGGAGCAAAATTTGCCAGATCATGTTTAACTAATTTACTGGATGCTCCCTTAAACCAAGACCGCCTGTTTGGCAACAAAGCAGAAGTAGTCCTCAAAAAGATGGAGGAAAAAGCTAAATCTATGCAAACTGTTAAAGATTTCCTGAAAGTACAACCTCCCAAATTTAGTAGGCATTGACCTATAAAGAATTGGTCCTTTCCGGCCTGTTCCAGGCCTTCTCAGTTCAAACCCAGGAACAGCAGACCCACCTAGGTTACAGTCTCAGGCTACGCACAGATCTAAGCAGTGGGGAGCTCCCACTTTCAAAGCAGGGAGTAGTAAGCCACCCCCCTACGGAAAAATGTCACAATGACTTGACCTTAACCTTCCAAGCCCTGCTCAACTGCCTGCTCCCTTAGGAGGAAAGCTCGCCCTGCATGCAAAAAACTGCGAACTCGTTACCCAGGACAAATGAGTTCTGAATATAGTTTCCCAAGGATACAGATTCCACTTCCATACCCTACCTACCCCAAATGGTTGACCAGACCTACCCCCAAATCAGTGGGCAGAGGCTCTACAGCAGGTTCTCTCTCTTCTATGTATCAGGGCTATTCACCCTGTCCCAGCAGAAGAAAGGGGACAAGGTTTTTACTCAGTACTTTTCCTGGTACCCAGAAAAGACGACTCCTGGCGTCCTATCCTGGACCTCTCTATCCTAAACACCTTTTTGGTAATCCCAAAATTCAAAACGCTAACACTTTAACAGCTGCTTCCTCTGCTAGGCAAAGATGCCTAGTTGGCAACCTTAGACTTAAAGGAAGCTTACCTGCACATTCCAGAAAGGGAATCTTGCAGGAAATACCTACGCTTCAGGGCAGGATCCATGTACTATCAGTTCTCTGCACTTCCCTTTGCCTTATTTACTGCGCCCAGGGTATTCACAAAGTATCTAGCTCCAGCCATTGCATTTTGCAGGCAGAGAAATATTCAAATATACCCATACATGGATGATTGTCTGATTCAGGCAGAAAGCCAGGACTTGCTATTAAAACACCTGACATTTTGTAAAGAAACTTCTAACCTCACTGGGATACACCACAAACGAAAAGAAATCTCACCTAGTACCATGCCAACAGATTGTATTTCTGGGAGCAAGCTTGAACACAACTTCCCAGATGGTTTTCCTCACTCCAGAGAAACAAGTTTATTTGACAACCTACTTCAAACTACTGGCCACAAAGACCCAGCTATCTGCAAGGAAAATTCTGCAAGCCCTGGGGTTTATAGGCCTATTGCATTCTACTAATTCTATATGCAAGACTGCAAGATGATCAGCTTTAATAATTGGCTCAGTTACTGGTGTCATTCTAGAGGGATCCAATGTCTGTCTGCTTGGGATGACATGCTGGACAAGCCACGCTGCTTCGCAAGGGACGGCTTGCACCGGTCACCACTGGGCTTCCGGATATTGGCTAAGGCACTTGCCACCCCCATAGTGCCTTTTTTAGGCAAGGCTCAAAAGACAAATCCACCTCCTTAGAAAACAAAAATGGAAAAAAACTAAGGGTAATGCTGCTCAACGCCAGAAGTCTAAATCTCAAGATGCAGGCACTCGAAGCACTCCTCAGTATGGGGAGCATCGATGTCTGTGCAGTAACTGAAACCTGGTTCAAGGCTCCTGAGAGCACCCCAGCTCTACCAGGCCATACCTCGTATCCTGCATTTCGGCCCCAGAACTCGGGCTGAACCACAAAGGGAGGGGGAGTGTCCATATTCATCAAGGACACCCACACCTCCAGGTTAGTGGCAACACATGAAGCATCGGAGACCATTCAGGTGCTACTAACCATAGGCAAAACTGCTATACAACTGGTAGCATGTTACAGACCACCCTCCCAATCTCAGGAACCCCATTCAGCCTTTCTGAAGACATTGGAGGATATGAATGTCTCACCAAATACCATCATATTGGGAGACTTCAACTACCCTAACATAGACTGGGTGCATTATTCTAGCCCTAACACCCTAGCCCAAAGGTTCCTGGAATTCATCAACTCGAATGCAATGGAACAACTAGTCACCTCTCCCACAAGGGGAGAAATTACACTAGACCTGATCATCACAAACATGGGGACAAAATGCTCCACACCAGAAGTATACCCCTCACTAGTGAGATCTGACCACAAACTAATCACCCTGGATGTTCATATCCCACCTCCACCCCCAGCACAAAAGACTACAGTGAGAAACTTCTCAAAGGCCGACTTTACACTTCTCAAGACTGAGATGGTATCCTTTAAGCCCCCTGGGCCAGAGGAAACCACATCCCACAATGCTGAATCCTTCACAAATGCTTTCTACGGACATCTCCAAGAATGCATGGATCATGCAATCCCAAATAAAACCAAGACCCTCTCCACCAAAGGCAGGCATCCTGTCTGGTGGACCCCAGCCATAAACAAACTGTATAACAAAATAAGGAAGCTACTGCAAGACAGAGAAAAATCCCATAAAGGGAAGGCATCTCTGACCAGCACTAGCAAAAAACTACATTCACTCATAAAAACATCCAAGGCCAACTTTGAGAGAAAAATCACTAAGGACACTAAAGATAACCATAAGGCCTTCTTCAGCTATGTTAGAAACCTGGGCATAAGCCCTCAGATATGCTCAGAGTTAGTCCATAACGACAAAAAATACACTGAACCCACAAATATTGCCAACATACTGGCAGACAGGTTCAGTGCAAACTTCTCCCCTCCCTCACCCCCAAAAGAAGAAATAGTTATCCCAGCTGAATGTAACCTCCCTGTCATCTCAGATGTCCAGGTGAGAGCCACTCTCAGCAAAGCTAAAAACACAGCATCTATGGGACCTGACGGTATCCCGGGTTGCGTGCTATGTAATCTCCAAGAGGAGCTAAACCTGCACATAAAAATGCTGTTTAACCTTAGCCCTACTACAGGATATGTACCTGAACACTGGCGTACAGCAACAGTGGTCCCATTCCACAAAGGAGGCTCCTTTACAGACCCTAGAAACTACTGCTCCATAAGCTTAACCAGCCTGGTCTGCAAAGCTATGGAAAGAATCATTATGGAACTCATAAACAGAGACATCGGGGACCTATAGACACTTGATCCTACCCAGTTTGGCTTTGTAAAGGGCAGATCCTGCCTTTTGAACCTGGTTGACTTTTTTGAAACCGTCACTAGAGCCATTTATGAGGGCAAAGCAGTCCATACAGCCTACCTGGACTTGGCTAAAGCCTTCGACACAATACCCCACTCAGGCATCATAGACAAGCTCAACAGCTTAAATGTAAACCCATATGTCACAAGATGGGTTGCAAACTGGCTAAAGGACAGAACCCATTAAGTCAAAATCGCTGGAGCTATGTCAGACTCAAAGCCAGTCACAAGTGGTGTCCCACAGGGCTCTGTCCTGGGACGCCTGTTGTTCGGCATTTATTTCTCAGATGTGAAAGCAAACACGGGAGGGTTGTGGCTGACAAAGTTCACAGATGACTGCAAACTAGGCGCCATAGTCGATACACCAGTTGACACATGCATCCTACAGAAAGGCCTTACTGAGACGGACAACTGGTGCCGAAGTCATGGCCTTAAACTAAATGCCAAAAAATGTATAGTCATCCCCTTTGGAAAAAACAAAGTACCCACAAATTATCACATAAGCAGTAACCCATTGAGTACGGAAAAATTAATCAGAGATCTGGGGACCCAAGTTGACAGTGACCACTCATTCGACACCCACGTTGCCAAAGTGGTTAGAAAGACCTTCTACCTTGCCCACCTTATGAAGGGATTCACATCCAGATCAAAGGAGGTCATTGTACCCCTATACTCCTCCCTTATTAGGCCCATGATTGAGTACAATGCCCCATTTGGTATGTACCTCATGCGGCACCTGCAGCAGCTGGAGAGACCCCAAAAGTACCTCACCAAGAGGAGCAAGGATCTCCAACATATGTCATATGCTACCAGACTAAAGAAACTCCAGCTCTATTCAGTAGCATACCGTCTACTCAGAGGTCATCTATGCCTGATGTACAAGGCCATGTCCAATCAGGAATTGATGGACATGCTCCATCTAAAAAAAATCCAAATCCATCAGAACCACGAGAGCTAAAGATCTAAACCTCAGCACAAATATGAATAGGACATGCTGGAGGGACAGATTCATAACTCAGAGGCTTCCCACACTCTGGAACAGGATCCCAGTTCATGTTAGGCAGAGCCCCTCACTGACTCTCTTCAAGAGAAATCTTGACGAGTGGATGGGAAATCGTAGGTTTACCCCGGAGGTCATCTCTGTGTCACTACTAGACAGAGGCACAGTAAACTAAACTAAATCTATACTTTTGTACCATTACATGGGGTGGCGAAAGCCACATTCACTATGGCTAGGCTTATAAATGCCCTAGGGCAGATAGCCTAGTACTAAACTATGAAACTATATGAGGAAACTACAATGGTATCTAAAAAGCCTATGGTGTCAACATTCTCAGGACCTGGAATCAATGATTCCTATCGCCCCTTGTATAAAGACAGAGTCCCTTTGGTGGGCAGAGGCTTGCTACCACAACAAGGGGCTCCCTTTCACTCTACCCCATGCTGCCCAAACCGTAACAGATTCATCAGACTATGCATAGGGGGGGCTCACTTGGCAGGGCAGTGCATTCAGGGCAAATGGAATCCGAGCCAGATGCACCTGAATATCAATCAGAAAGAAATGTTAGCTGTACAGAATTCTCTGACGGCCTTCAAAGACCACATTCTTCCAGGACAATTATTGGTAGAGAGAGACAGCAGCACAGTTATGTGATACATAAACAAGCAGGAGGGAACCCACTTGTACCCTCTCTGCAGACTAGTCATGGCTCTGTGGAACACAGCCTTGAGCTACCAAGTGCACCTTCAGGCTCAATTCCTGCCAGGCAAGCTAAATTCTCTGGCAGAGGACCGAAGCAGAAATCTCATGGACCCACACAAATGGAAACTGGAACCAAAAATATTCAACCTCTTGAGGAACAAATGGGGGACTCCATTGCCTCCCCTCAGAACTACCAATTGGACAAATTCTGCACAAGGACTTCCCACAGTCAAGCTTGGAATGTGGATGTCGTGTCCTTTACCTGGTAAAGCCTCTCAGTTTATGCCTTTCCCCCTCTGCCTCTCCTCTTGAAGGTTCTGCTAAAGATTAAATGGGACAAGCAAAGGACAATACTGATTGCACCAGACTGGCCACGCCAGCACTGGTACCCCCTCTTGCGCAGTATGACACTGCTGGAACCATGGCACCTGCCTCAGACCCCTTCCCTGCTGTCCCAGCAGGCAGGCCAGATTCTACACCCTCAGCTTCAAATCCTGAACCTTGCAGCCTGGTTAATTCCTTGAGCTCTCCAATAGCATCCCTCAGTAAGATGGTTTCAGATGTCATTCTGGAGGTAAGGAGGCCTAGTACTAGAAAATCCTATGCTGAAAAGTGGAAAATATACTGTTCCTGGAGCCAAACTCAGAGGATGGGCACAACGGTGCCCAACTTACCTCATATACTTCAGTGCTTAACAGAAATGCTCTACAAGGGCCTACCCTTCTCATCAATTAAAATTAATGCCTCTGCCATTTCAGCACATTATAATACTGAACCCCCCTCTTCTCTCACCCCCTGCTAAAGCAATTCTTCAGAGGGGCCAAAAATTTAAGACCCCCCCCCCCAGGAGAGCCCCTACTCCAGCCTGGGACCTTTAACTTTGTATTGGTAAAGCTCATTCTCCCTCCTTTTTGAGCCAGCTGCAACTGCAGAGTTGAAATTCCTTTCTTGGAAAACAGCCTTCCTTCTAGCCATCACTTCAGCAAGAAGTGTTTCTGAATTTCAGGCCCTCATGGCAGTGGAGCCCTTCATTATCTTCCATGCAGACAGGGTTTCCCTTGGGACCAATCCTTCCTTTATGCCCAAGGTGGTGTCTAGTGTGACCCTTAATCAGTCCATTCGTTTGTCTACCTTTTTTCCGAATCCACAAAACAAAGGAGAACGAATACTGCACTCTCTGGACATGCACAGACAACTTAGATTTTATTTGGACAGGACTAAGCTTCTCAGAAAATCTGAACAGCTGCTTTGACTTTGCTGCAGGGGCAGAGGGGAAGGCCATTTCAAAGCAAACCATTTCTAAATGGATAGCCCACTGCATTCATTTCTGCTATAAGCATTATGGAAAACCTATCCCACAGGGGATAAGATCACATTCCACCAGGGCTGCGTCTACCTCTACAGCCTTTCTCAGAGGAGTTCCTACCAGGGACATCCTAGAAGCTGCTACCTGGAGCTCTGTACATACCTTTACCAAGCATTACCGCATGCTTATTTTTTTCTAAACCCATAGCTGGTTTTGCCACTGCAGTCTTGCAGGGCTTAATAGCTGGCCCTAATGCTCTCTAACTTCCTCCTCCCTTCCTTAGCTTTGGGAATCTACCCAAATGTGATGACTGCAACAGTGAAACACGAAAAACATAGTACAGTTGTGTACACTTACCATAAATGTAGATGTTCGAGTGTATTCACTGTTGCAGTCCTAGTTATCCTCCCTCCAGCCCCCTGACTTCTCTTGGCTCTCTTTCCTTCTTGTTTGGTGTATTTAAGCTTTCTGGTGTATTTGCTTTTTGATGGAGGGGTACCGTAACATACAAGTGCTTCCCATTGTGGGGGCACCTAACATCTGCGGCAAGAAAAACTGATGTAATGGCATCGGCTGCATGTTTTATACCCCTGACGACCTGACGTCATGGAAGAAGAGACAGCATCCAACACAGGACTCCAAGACTCTGGTATTCAGGCCGTCTGAGGGCCACCTGCAGGCAGATAATCCAAATGTGATGACTGCAACAGTGAATACACTCTAACATCTACATTTATGGTAAGTGTACACAACTGTACTTTCCAATGGGGGGACCTGACTGGTGATTGTTTGGCTACAAGTATCCTTAGAAGGCCTTCATTTCCTGGACATTTAAAAGCAAGTCTAATGAAACACTGCTGAATGAGGTCCAGTTTCATGAGCAGGCAGATAAATGGTGAATATTACTAAATGCCACAGTGTGGACTAGGGAAGCTCAAACATCCTTGCTACAGAATCTTAAGCTATGTAGAAACAGCCGCTGAGAAAGTAAAAGATTGTAGTATGCTGGTGTAAGCCCATCCCCTGTCCCAATGCCAAGGTTCTTGTGTCTGTAAAACAAAACATGTATACTAAAAGTATTTTCTTTTTTTTGGCATCTTAGTAATAGATGTGTATTGTGTATACTCATGAAATGATTGACTTTAATTATTGGCTTAGTTTCTAATGGCAGTCCAGGGGAATCCAATAAATATCACCAAGGGTGGACATGGTTAACAGACTTATTTGTTTTGCCGTTTTGGTCTGCACCTGCTTCATATGGGTTTTCGGATATTTATCCTTCCCTTTACAGACTTTTTTAGGCAGTGTCAAAATGACAAAGCTACCAACACAGAAAAAAAACAAAAAAAAACCTCAAAGCAACCTTAAGGGGTTACTATGCTTGGAGCTTAAACAAGAAAACTCCACACCCTACAAGCTCTTCTCTGGAGAATGTAGACATTTGTGCTGTTACCAAGACTTTGTTTAAAGCTGCAGAAAGTGCTTTGGCAGTGGTAGGCCACAGTGCCTTCCATACATTTAGATCAACAGCAGCAAAGACAGGCTAAAGGAGGCATCTCACTCTAAATTGGCAGCAGATAAACTCTAGGGTGGTCAACTCATTTCAGCCTAGTGACACCTCCAGGTGTTTCTGCAGTTGCATCCTACTGATGCCTCTAGGTATTGAATATTGCTTGTTCATATTTTCATTAATTCCAAAATCATGCTAAATACAAAGTATTAAAACATTTCATCTAAAGCTTCCATAGTGGCAAACATAACTGTACCTTCAGTACACAGAGGTCAAATTTCAATAAAGAGAGATTTATTGTTCACGTAATATTTATTTATATTGTCACACATTTCCTGTTTCTTTCAATATCTCAACAGCCATGTACCACAGACAGAACTGCTTAGCCTCTTATGAAAGCTCTCAACTGGATGAACAAAATGCTGCTGACAGTATGCTGCTGAGATATTGTAAATTATTTGCAAAATATTATGATTTAATAGTTATTGCATTTTCTGTGACTTATAAAATCTCGTTTAAAATTGGCTTTGTTCCAAGTTGGACTTTCCCGGTTAACAAATGTTAATAAATAAATAATACCTAAAACCTAGGGAATAATACCGGTATAAAAATAGTTTGTGCTGACGAGGTTACCATTTGAATTTCTTTAGTAACCCCTATGGTTCTTATAGATGCGCATATTTTGTTTGAAATGTGAGGACATCATTTTGATTTTATCAAAAAGCTTAGGCTCTGCCTATTGGAAGTTGCAGTGCAAACTTCCAGAGCTACATTAAAGGAAACGAGTTAAACAGGATGACTCCCTTGAGTTCATCAACATCCTTGTCTGCATAGACCAGGTTCCCTGTCATGTACTGTCCAGCTACAAGTCACCCTGACCTGCGAAGCTCACAACTCCTACCTAGACCTACTAGAGGTACTCGTCATCCAGCCAAATACCCTATTCTTGGGAGACTTTAACTACCCCTCTATAGACTGGGAAATGTACACTACCTTTAACTCACAGGCACATTCCCTGGACCTTATCAATACAAACACCCAGGAATAGATCGATCGTCTGGTTGGAGAGTGCACTAATACCGTATAAATACCTGCTAAAAGCAAGCCCAGAGCCAACACCAAAAACAAATCACATTGGTGGAATCCTTACCTTAACAGGCTATATAACAAAAGAAAAAGTCTTGGCCTAAATCAGAAAAAGCAACTCTCATAGAGACAAGAGCTCTCTGATCCAGCTGAACAAGAAACAAAGACATATAATAGTCTAACAAGGTCAATTGAGATTAGGGTAGCCTCCCAGTCTAAGGGCAATCGCAAGGCCTTCTTCAGTTGTGTCAGGAATCTTAAAGGTAATACTCGGCACTGTGCAGAACTGGTGGCAAATGGCACAGCCTTCACTGACCAGAGTGACATAGCAAATCTACTGGCTGATAAATTTAGCTCTAGCTGTACCCCTACCCCCTGTGAAATCCCTTCTAGCATATCTTCCCGAACTATCAACCGGGAGCACACCCTGGGCCTAAAACATGACCTAGCAGGACCACTTTAGGCATTCTTCAACCACAGCCTCAAAACAGGTTATGTGCCAGGTGAGTGGAGGGTTGCAGCAGTCATCGCTCTGCATAAGGGTGAGCCACCAACTATCCTCGAGAGCTACAGACCCATAAGTCTGACAAGTCTAATATGCAAAGCTATGGCACGAATTATCATAGAAATGATCAAGGACATTGGCAACCTACAGACACTGGACCCATCCCATTTTGGCTTTAAGCGAAGGTTTCTGGTAGACTTCTTTTGAGAGGATCACCATGGCTACCGATGAGGGGAAAACTGTGCATACTGCCTGCTTGGCCTGGCCAAGGGATTGAATACAATACCCCACTCAGGTATGGTCAACAAATTCTCAGAACTAGGTGTAAATCCCTACATAACTTGTTAGATTGCCAGCTGGCTCACAGATAGGACTAAAGAAGTCAGGCTTGGTGAGACCACCTCCACCAAGAGACTGGTCACCAGCGGAGTACCCCAGGGCTGTGTGTTGGGCCTGCTGCTGATTGGCATCTACTTCTCTGAAGTCAAGGCTAATGTCAAAGGCCTGTGGCTCACCAAGTTTGCAGATGACTGTAAATTGTGAGCCATCATAGATTTCCCCCCCACGACACCAACATCCATCAAGAGGATCTAACAAATGACTGATGCAAAAGCCATGGATTAAAATTCAGTGCAAAGATATGCCATACTCTTAAAAGTTGACCCTATAGTTGGGGATTTGGGAGCATATTTACACAGCATTCTGGCATTCGACCAACATGTAGCCAAGATAGCAAGAAAATCATTCTATGCCACCCAACTCTCATAAGCAAGAGTATTACATCCAGGTCCAAGGAAGTAATAGTACCACTGTACTATCAGACCCATCGTCAAGTATAATTCCGCCTTTGGCATGTACCTAACCAGGCACTTGCAACAGTTGTAACACCCTCAAAGGTTCTTCACCTGGAGAATCCAGGGTATAAATACACTTTCCTACACAGATCGCCTTATGGTCCTATATCTGTACTTAGTCTTCTACAGGTTATTGGGGAAACTATCTATGCCTAGCAAATAAGGCATCCTTGGATCCAGAACTGATGGATCTCTTGCATATCTGTAAGACAAACACCACCAGAAACTCCAGATCGAAGGACCTGAGCTTTGACTGCAACATAAATAAAACCTGTCTAAGGGAAAAATATGCATCTCAAAGGATCCCCGCGCTATGGAATAAGCTTTCCATCTATATGAAGCAGAGTTCATCCCCAATCCTGCTCAAAACAAACCTTGATCATTGGATGGGAAAGCTCAGATTCACCCCTGGTCTGGTCCCCCATGTCTGTGGTAGACAGAGGTCAAAAGTAATTAAATTAATCCCCAACTAATGTATCTCTCCAAAACATACCCCACATTTAACCCTTGGCTACCTCTTTACTAACATACCCCACCATATAGGCATCCAAGGAACTCTGGGAGAAAACTGACTTGGATAGCGCAGCTTGGCTTGTAAAGACCTTGGTGGTCATTAGCCTAGTATGAACCTATAAACTTATTTAAAAAAAAAAAAAAAGAAAAATAAATCTGTGTGGCCAGTTAGACAGTGGTGTGCTCCCAGTTGTGCTGTATAGAAATTCAGTGGGTGTCAGCCTGGTCTTCATTTTATTGCTGAATGCCACTTTGATGCCATGTGAAGTTTCATTCTAAGTTAGTACACAGTAATGGAAACCAGATTAAGTTGCTACTAAGTAAGGACTCACCTTTTTTTTTTTTTTTTTTTTTTTTTTTTTTTTTGTATTAAAAAAAAAAGCAATAATGTAAAACTCAAAAGATATGTAGATAACATCATGGCTTATGGGTGAAACTTTTTTTGTCCTTTTATTTAATATAACTATGAATCTTTTTAAGTGGAAAAAAGATAATAAATCAAGATGTGGTAAGACAGAAATGGAATGCTTCTACAACATTCTGTTTTGTGAATTTGCCATGATCTGAGAGGGTATTGGAGATGATTTTCTCTATATGGCGTCCTTTTATCTCAACACCACCATGCAGTGTTGCAGTGAAAATACATGAGGACCATTTTGCTTATGGAATATATTTTCTGCCATCTGCTCATTGAAAGTTAGAAAGTAATGGAGTCATCTACCAGAAGTGCAGTCAGCCCTACCTGTTTTATTTGTTCCTGTCTTTGTAAGGATATCTTTAACAACCTGTGCAGTATAGTCAAATAAATGTTTCCATATTTTGGACAACAGTCAGTGTAGTGTCATCTGGTGGCAACTGGTTTAGGGTTTTAATGGATTATGAGTATTTAAAGCAAAAGAGATACCCTAACTTTTAACTGCCGTTCTTTGAGCTCATGAGTGGCAGTTAAGTATTGGAAGTTATTTTGACCCCAAATGCTCAGAAGGATGGCATTCTCTTGTGTACACGTCTGTGAAAACATACTTCTAAACGTGTAAGAGCAAGAAATCCTGATGTAGCTAAAATAATGGGAGGGCTAAGGCCCAAAATCAGGTCCACACATTTAAATATTTCTTGTTTAAACTTAGAAAGTTGCTTGAGTAATAGGTTTTGTGCTAGCATGCATTTTTTTCTGAAGGACATGAAGTCTGAAACTCAAGTGTATATCGTCATTTAGTGGCTTAAGTCCTCTATGATTTGCCAGAAAACCACAAATTAAATGAGGAACAGGCAAAAATATGAGGGAAAAATCTGGACATTCTGTAAAAATCAGGGTGATTGAAAGGTGTGTGCTGAATGCATTTCACTATTTTGACCCTACTTCCTTTTCAGGAAGGCTTATCCAGTTATCTGTCATCCTTTCTGCAATGTATTACTATCACCCTGAATCACCTAAACTCTTATCTTCAGGTTGTATCATATTTTTTGTTTGGAAATCCCAAAACATGTTTTACATTTTGTGTATGGATTCCTTTTATTCAGCATTTTGTATCATGACGTGCTCTGCACACTTCCTCAAAGCAACACACACTAAGTGGTTCTTGTTTGCATTTCTGTGGCTTCTGATGAGGATTATTGCCCTCCTCTGAACCACATCTGTTCCCTCTCTCCCTGTAGTAATGCAGTCTCCAGAGCAGTATAGAACTAGGGATGGGCTTGTTAATTACCATATCTATAAAGGGATAAACTTTCTAGTTTTATGCTGCTGACGTATTTGTCTACATTTAGGTATTACGCAGAACGATTGAACTGAATGGTAAAATCATCTTGCTAGTTGAAGTTGTTGAAATTTAATCTTTATTTTAAAGGACAACAACAGGATTCTGTTATTAAATGCTTAATTTCTCTATACTTTTTCTCCCGATTTACAGTTCCTGCTATGAATAAACAGTACATCATTTAAAATGTTTTAAATAGACTGTTTCACTCCACTAGAACAGTACCTTACCATACTGTGGTGGTTTCACTTTAAAAAAAAACTTATCTCATCCTGGAAAAGCTTGCTGCAGTCTCCAGTTCATTGATGTCATCAAGGCCAATGAATACAGGTAGTTTTCTGGCCAATTCCCTCCTCAAGCTGACATCACTGTGACCATCCTAAAAACCCACCCATGTTGTGATGTCACAGCTCCCTAGTTCTTCCCATGCCCATACATACAGTAAAGGCTAAAACAAGGAAACAGTGCATGAGTCAAGTCTCCTGCTGTGAGCTGTCAGTCACAGCCGGTAATGGCTCAAATTACCCTTAGCACTTTGACAGCTAAGGAAGTTGGGTGTGAAGGCAGATGGGAGATGAGTCGAAGTAGTACAATTCAGGCTTCACAAAAGACTGCAATTTAGCTATTCTAAAAAGAAGCAGCTTTAAAAAGCACTTTGAAAGTCTGTTCTGTGGCACTTACACTGTTTGTGTTTTAAGTAGTCATTGAACAGCATGAAATGTTACACTGCTTTCAGTCAGTTGTAAGTATGCATGTAAAAGTCAGTGCAGTGACAGGAGCTTTAGGAAGAAAGAGGCCTGCGTGATGCAATTTTTTTACAGGCAAGCACTGCATTGTGGGATACCTAGAGGCAGACTAAACAATCAGGATCACTTCAAGATACTAGACCCCATGTGTTCAGACTCAGAACTTGTGTATAAAAATATTTAAAAAAACTGTAAATAGTCCCAGAGTGGTGTTAAAATGTAGGAAACACCAAACCATGATGAAATAAACATGTTTTTTGAGTCTCTGGGTGTGGTTCTCCTTTAATGGAACAATTTTTGTTAAATTGTACATCTGCACCAAAATATGAAGCTAATCTGTTCTTAATGTTTTTTAATTTTGAGTATTTGATTTTAAAGTCCCTTAAGTGTTAATACTTGGAATAAAAGTAATCTACTAAATTAGTTTCTTGCATATTAGAACCCAGCATTAAGTATTACCATTAACAGATGTTTCTCCGCTAAAGATCACGCTGTTTTTATGTGTATTTTCAATGGAGCAACAAATAACATTGTTTGAGTAAAATACACTATTAGTAATTCAGCAGCCAGTAGCTGCAAGGCTTTGAAGCTTTTAGTGTTTTAGAATGCATATTCTGTACTACACATACCTGTGGGCAGTTCACCTACTACATGACCAAGAGGAGGGAGAAAACCAAAACGCACACAAAACCTGTGAACACAGAGAGAATGTGTTGACTGTACATAAAAGGCACCCTAGCCAAGAATGAACTGGGGCACCTCATGCTGTGACTGGGCAGTGCTGCTCGTGGCATATCTGTGCAGCCCACTTTTACTGTTGTATCAAACATGTTGTTATGCTGAGTGTGATTCATGTAGTTGGAGCAGCGAAGAACTTGCTTTAAAAATAATTTCCAAAGTATGCTAAGGGTAGCAGTATATTTGGCATGTAGATTGCATTATGTTGATATTTATAAGAAATTTTTTAGTCTGTATAAAACATCTCAACTGTGTTTTAGATTTCTGGGTGTCCCGTGTCACTGATATCATTATTGGGGTATACTATGCTCAACTGTAGAAAAATCAAAATGTAATTTATTAATGGGTTTTTTGAGATAAATGAAGGTCATCACTTATTTATTTTTTTTATTTTTGTATTTTACATTTGTTTACCAGGAAAGTCCGACTGGACACATGTCCTTTTTCAGCAGAGGCCTGGGGAGAAAAGCTCCACAATGAACATCTGAAGTACAAATATCAGTAGTATCCATAGGACAAAGAAGTTAATACAGTAGCTTGGTCACAAGCAGATATATACAATTCCTCTAAAGTCTAAAGTTTACACAACTACCAAAGAGAGCAGATATACATTTCTGTGTAAATACTTTTTTATTTATTTACTTTTTATTTATTTATTAAGAGAGTACTCTATACTTAAGCGGTCAGTGTGACATCACTAGAGTCTAAAGTTTACACAGTACGCTAAGAGAGATTCCAGCAATTATACATTTTTGTGTATGTACCTAAGATATCTAAGTGGCATTACACCATTTCTGAATGTAAATTACGGAGGAAATGACACATCTAGTCATGATATCTCATCAGCTCTACATTAGTATAGTACTATGGTTATTAGTATGCAGAGAGACATAGAATAGAGAGATGGTAAAGCTTTGTTCCATAAGTGAATCAAGGGAATAGCAGAGTCGGAGAGATGTTAGTCTGGAGTAGAGCAAGGACATAGCGGTTTTTAGCACTGTTTTAACCTGGGTTTTTAGAGGTAATAGTTGTTTTCTGGTAGAGAGTTCCAGATTTTTCCAGTGTAATTTGAGAAAAGAGAATCTCCTGCTTGGTTTTGGTTATGTTGATTTTTATGTGGTATTCGTTACTTGAGTGTAGGGTTCTGTTATTGGCATATGGTTGAAGTAATAATTGTAGGGCAAGTGTTTTCTCAGGTTCATGGAGGAGTTTATGGGCTATGGCTAACTGTTTGTGGTGAAGGAGGTGGGGAGCTCTAGACAGATGAGTTGCTTAAGTGCTATACAATGGTGAGTTTGTAGCATACCTGGCAATTTTATTGAAACAGGTTTCAAGTTTAGCAAACCCTGATTTTGTTTAGATTAGTGAGTATAGGAGCTGCATACAGAAGTGTGGAGATTGAGAGGTCAAGCAATGGTACCTTTAGTTTGGACTGCAATAGCTAAGAAGTATTTTATTTAGTCATTCCATTGGTATATCCGGGTAGGATAGTCCATCTGAGGTCCTTTTTCAGAGGGGCCCTCGTAGAAAAATTTCAACACTCATAGGGTTACATATCAGAAAAACAGAGAGAAAAAATAAGTTAAATTGGTTTATGAAATTACTGTTGACTAATCACCTTCTGTTTGGGGACATAGTTGTCATTTTCAGACTAAAGACAATACTGAGGCTATAAAAACTGACTTGTTTCTTAGCAGCATGAAAGGCACCTGGCCTGGCAGGCTGAATGCAGGTCCTCATTTAATTTTCTGACATTGTAATAAACGCCAAAAGATTTCCTGAGGAGTTTTGTGCCAAGATCTATGGTACTTCACAGCAAGTATTATAAATTTTTGCAGCTCAGGAGAAGGGGTTTTGCGTAATAGCTTTCTAATATACTGTAGCAGTCCTGGTTCCAAGTTGATAAACAAGCACATTAAAATGCTCATTTTAAGCTGGAATATTGACGTTTTATGTTTATTTATACACAGCAGTTTTGTGCTTGATTGAATATTGAGCTGTTCATTCTAAAAAAAAAAAAAAAAAAGAAAAAACAAAACAAAATGAGCAAAAAAAAAAAAAAAACCCTTCTTTTTCAGTTGTTACTGAAATTCTGGGAACTGCTTGAGATCTTTTCCTAGGCAACAAATCCAGGGTCTGGATGTCTCTTTTTTGTGCAGCTGTCTATGATCTTGTCAGGTGTTTTAAGTGCCTCATTGGTTTTGGATTTGGATTGTGCTACTTTACTGCCATGGTCTTGCATTCAGCAGTTCATATTTTGTGCCCCTTAACGAAAGGTGAACTTCTGGCAAGTTTGTTTGTGTCTTTCGGCTTTTCCCGGTTAGGGGTTGCCACAGCGGAACTCCGGTCCACTAATGATTGGCAGTTGATCTTTTACGTACCGGCTTGCCAGGCCTGACGCACAACCTTCAACGAAGGTACGCCCATTCACGCATGTCTCCACGCAGAAGACGCTCTAGCTGAGAATCGAACCGGACAGCGTCTTACTGTGAGGCGACAATTCTACCGCAGCACCACCACCGCGAAAGGTGAACTTCTGCTAAGTGCTAAGTTTAAATGCAAGATATTCATGATCAACACTCTAATCCCACATTAGTAATGGTACACTGTGTCATGTAGTAAAAGACCAAGACCCAAGATACAGTGATCTTTTGAGTTAATATGTGTAAGTAGCCGTGGTTTGGGAGTCACAGCCTTCTTTATTGAGGGATATGAGTTTGGGGATAAAGCTCCTCTCCAGAAGCACTTTTTCTTTTTTCTCATTACAAATTTTGGGTCCTTTGGGAAGTGTCACTTTTTATGCTCACACTTACGAGTGACCGGTCATGTAGGAGTCTGGTTTCTGTCATGGAGCCCTCTTGACCCATTACTAACTGATTAAAAAGTTTTTGAATGTGGTCACCTCTCAGAAAATCTTGCTTCATTGTCAGACCTACTGTTTTGTTGGGAAGACTGACCTGTCTCTCCTTTCAGGCTAGTTAACACTCGGGACTGAGACTTTGAGTTGTTGATCTGCTTCATCCTGTAGTTCTACCTTTAAATTTGCCTGTTGTGCATTTCTTTAGTAAGTCACTTGTGTCTCGCTGGTTTACCAAATTTATTGTACACCTTGTCCAATTCCAAGAGAGCTTGAGGTACAAGGTGCTTAGACGTACATAGCCCTTAAAGTAGTCTCTCTTTTTTTTTTTTGCTTTTTTAGCAGGGAGACTGTGTTTCTCAGTACTGGCACTTTCTGATGTCTTTTTTTTCTTAATGTGGTCTTGTCTTTTACCTTCCTCTATTCACCTTCAAGGAAAACAGCAAAAATATTTTCTTCCAAATACATACAGTTAAGGTACTACTAAAATTATTTTGTATAAGAAGGGCATAGATGGGCTTTGTCCCAGGAGTGCTTGATTAAGTGATCATCAAATTTTGTGGTTTCTGCAGCGAGGAAGTTGGATACTTTACTTGGTTTAGTAATGTCCTAGTAGTGGAGGTCTGAGCAGCGTTTTACCTATTTCTCTGTCCATACTTGCACAAGATGTTGCAGTCAAGACATTGGTGTTTGGCATGGAGTTTTATTAGAGAAGAGCTGTAGGTATCTTGGCCAGATTTTTAAGTTAATTTCTAAACTCTTTTTTTTTTTCTTTTAGACAGATATTTGCATTGAATTATCACAACATAAGCAATCATATATTTATGTAAATAAAAACAAACCTTTTTGACTTATTTGTAGTTGCAAACATTATATATTGTTGATCTCTCCAGCCTTTGTCAGTCAAGCATTACATAGCTCATTCAATTCCTGTCTTCCCTTAAACCTCATTTCTCCTTAAAAACATTATTCTGCATATATTGTTCTCACAATTCCCATTGTTCTATGTAATTGGATCCTACCCTTTTCTAAAAATCCCACTTCCAGTTCTTTTATATCTTTTACTATATTCACTCCTAGTACAGTTGCTTTAGACTTTGATTTCCATTTTTTAGTAATTGCTTTTTTGGCAGCCACCAGAATTTAACTCAGCAAGGCCTTATAGAATCGGAATTGTTTTGCCATAATATCACTGCTCAAAAAATTATTTCCTTAGTTGCACAAATTTACTCACCCAGTATTTCTGACAGATGTAGGGTTGCACCTTTCGTTGTGGCTAAAACCGGAGTAAAGCCACACCCCCAGTAACCCTGCCCGCCCACCCCTGTCCCACCCACAGTCTGCCCATTTTGTGATGTCATGATGACATCACATGATGGGGAATACTCTCTTTTTCCATTCCTGCTGCCTGTTTTTGGCTGATTTACTATGCTTTTCTGTTAAAAAAAAAAAAAAAAAAAAAAAAAAAAGAGCATAGTAAATCAGCCGATTTACGAACTCCGATAGTCCGTTTCCTTTTTTGAAACAGAATACTGGAGTTGTACAGTGTTTTCCAGACTACTGGAGAATCAGTTTGATTTCCGAATAGTCCGGGAAAAAAACAGAGGGGTGAAAACCCTAGAGTAGTCTGTGGGGAATTTTTAAAGTCTGTTAAAAAAAAAAAAAAGGCTGCACAAACTCGTACTGCAAAATAAAAACCCAAAGTAGAAACAGTTACACATCTCACAATAATCCACACCAGCAAAGTTTCCAAAGAATATAAGATCCAAATGGTAAAATACTTCATTTACTGTAAAAAAAAAAAAAAAAAAAAAAAAAGTAAAACCTGAGCGCTTTTGTCCCAAAGTCAAAAGGGACTGCATCAGAGTAAAGAATGCAACAGACTTCCTGAATAATAAACACAAAAGCATGGAAAAAGGTAACCAAAGGGTGTTTGAATTTAAAGAGACAGTGACATCAAACCAAACACTTAATAAACATTAAAAATCCCACAAATTGCAAACTTATATAAAATATTTACCAAAGTTACATAAATAACATGTTGAAAAATATAGTATGCACCCAAGCAATTGCATTAAAGTGCATCTTTATAAACCTGACACACAACAGGGAAACAAAAAAAAAAAAAAGCAGGTAGAATAATCTTATCTTGTAAAACAAAAACACATTAAAAAATGTTAATTTTGTACTGAATGTAAATATATGTATCATTAGATACAAGCTTTAAGAAACAGGCAAGGGATATACCCTCATTTAGACAGGGGGGGGGGTCCAGTGGCATTGGTTCTAATCTACCACTTGGACTCTTTGCATTCCAGCGTAATTTTCCAAGGTCCCCCCTTTGGGTTTAAGTCAGTGACATCCATTACAAAACACTTTAGACATGGTCATTGTACTTTCTGATGAGTTTAAAAAGTTATTTCTACTGTCTTCTTTTTTAATATCCATTAAGTGTTCATAAATTCTATCTTTTAAATACCTTTGGTTTTACCAATATAGAAACCGGAACATTGGGAACACAGTGCTATATAAACTACTCTTTCAATTTTACAATTACATTTTTTAGGACAGGTCATTGTTACATAACCTACTGCCGTTACCTTTTCTCCTGCCTTGATGTAAGATCAGTAGTAACAGCCACACTTGGACATATGCTGGGAACTTTTGCTGTTTTTAGTAAAAACAGTTTGCCTTTCTAGATGGTTCTTAAAGTTCCAGTCCCTTCTGAAAGTAATTAGTGGTTTAGTCCCTAGCTTTTCTGTGCATAAATCACCCATTGAAAGAAAGAAAGAAATGTCTGGTAGTTCTGTAGTATAAATTGGACATCTCTAGCTTCACAATTGTATGCGAGAATGCACCCATGTTTAAATGTAGTACTCTCCAAAGGTTTGTTTTTCACTGTAACATTACTGGTGAAATTAGTACAAGTTGAATGATGAATGTTTCATATAGGAAAAATTAGATGCAAAAGGTTCAAAAAAGTCATATAAAAAAGTTTGACACACAACTGAAAGGTACTTTAACCAAGGAACCCCGCAATTACAAAGATTCATGGGATTTTTTGAGTAAGATCAGAGACACCTACACTGAGAGATACATTTTGTTCACTATAGACATCAAAGATCTCTTCTCAGTTATGCCACACAACAGTGGTAGTGATTGGTTCCACCAGTATTTGTCAGCATACTGATTTGGAACCAAGGGTTACGGCAGTGACTTCTCTTATGGAAATTGACCTAAAAAAAATTCATATGGTTTGAGGGGACAATTTCTAAGCAGACAAATGGTATAGCAATGAAGACCACATGTACCCCCATTTTTGCATTAACCCAGCATTTGGTGAATGCTGGAATTTGTATGGGTGCTTAAGATGAATTTTTCACCTCTATTAACACCACCACACACTTTGAGTTTCACTATATGTTTTGAAATTTTTAACTATTTAGATGTGGACCTGAGAACTGACCATTCCAACTGTTGGTTTACCTCTGGCTTATTCAGAAAATGCACTTCCTCAAACTCCCTTCTTCATTTTGACAGCTGACACCCTTTACATCAGAAAAAGACATTAGTTAAGGGCCAGCTGGTTTGCCTTGCTAAGAGAGTTTCTGGGACTGACTCCTTCATAAAAGGAGAAACTTTAATGCAAATTTTAAGTAACCATGGTTACCCAGCCCAGTTTTTAGAAGGGATATTCCAGGAGGTGAGAAAAAGGATCGATGGGCTGTATGTTCCCTTACTAGGTACTGGTAATGTTATAGTGATAAACAAACCTTTGGAGAGCACTAAATTTAAACATGGGTGCTTTCTCACATACACTTATGAAGCTAGAGATGTCCAATTGATACTAGAGAACTGCTGGGAAATTCTTTCAGTGGGTGGGTTAAACACAGAAAAGCTAGGGACCAAACCACTAGTTACTTTCAGAAGAGATCGAAACTTGACGAACCATCTATAAAGGCAAACTGTATTTAGTGAAAACAACAAAAGTTCCCAGCATATGTGTAAGTGTGGCAGCTGTTCATACTGTTCTCACATCAAGGAAGTAGAAAAGATAAAGGTAATAGGTTATGGAACAATTTTCTACCCTAAGAAATGTAATTGTAAAATGGAAAGAGTAGTTTATATAGCACTGTGTTCCCAATGTTCCTGTTTCTATATTGATGAAACTGAAAGGGCTTTAAAAGATAGAATTTATGAGCACCTAAGGGATATTAAAAACAAGACGGTAGAAAGAGCCTTCTTAAACACATCCAAAATAATACAATGACCATGTCTTTAAATTTTTTTTTGTAATTGACGTCTTTAGTTTAGAACCCAGGGGTGGATGGTCTAAATGAGGGTATATCCCTTGCCTTTTTCTTAAAACTTAAAACTTTTAGCTAAAGATGCATGTTTAAAAAAATTGTCTGTATTGAATGTAATATATTTTTGTTCAACAAGAGGCAAGGCTGTGCTACCTACTTTTCTCTATTTCCCTGTTGTGTGACAGGTTTATGAAGATGCACCGTAATACAATTGCTTGGGTGCATACTATGCTTTTTTTCAACGTTATTTATGTAATTTTGATAAATTGTTTTAGATTAATTTGCAAGTTTGTGTGATTTTTAATGCTTACTAAGATATCTGGTTTGATGTTACTGCATCTTTAAATTCAAATGTCCTTTGGTTACCTTTTCCCCAGGCTTTTGTGTTTAAATTCAGGAAGTTTGTTACATTCCTTACTCTGAAGTCCCTTTTGACTTCGGAAAGAAAGTCCCTCTGGTTTTACTGGTTTTTACAATAAATGCAGTATTTTACTTTTTGGATCCTACATTCTTTGGCAATTTTGCTGGTGTGGATTATTGTGAGCTATGGAACTGTTCCTACTTTGGGTTCTTATTTTATAGTGCAAGTCTACCAACTCATTACACTCCTTATTAGTGTCAATGCTTGACATTCTTTTCTTCATGCAGAGCTTGGCTTAGGAGATGAGTTAAAGTAAAGTGGGCAGAGACAGCTGTGGCAGGTATGGATTTCCTTTTTCATATTTGATGGTTCTTTCGTGTTTGTTTTTTGTTCATTGCTGTTTAGGATCAGAGTTGCATTCTTATATTCTTTAGTTTCAAAGAAGAGGAGGAAAGCCCTGGAACCTGTGTTGGGCAACCACCTAAATTTATGCACAAACTTGTCATTTTGCTGCTGATACAAATTACTGGCCAACCCCTAACATTGTTGATTATTTGTAAAGAATCTGTTGCAAGCTGGACTTATGTCAGTCTTTTATTAATAATTGCTAGTAGAATTTATTTGGTGGGAAAGAGGGTGAGAGTTAAGTGAGGTAAGTTGATCCCTCCCCATAGAACAAGATGGTTGAGGATTACCTAATTTGCATGGATATGTTAAAGCTATGCATTTAAAGCTTGCATACGTAACACAAGCAAACGGTTATAAATCAAAGTAATAAAGGATGATGATGGAGGATTTCTAGAAATAAGGAAAGAGCAGAATTTAGGATGTAGATCGTAAGGAGGATAATGGTAACCATACAGAGTATTGCAGTCATAAAGTTGCAGAAAATATTCTTTTCAGATCTAAGTCAACACAGGAATGGAGAAGGGACACGTTGCCAATAGGGATGACTGCAAGTAGGAGGACAGAAAATGGGTAAGTTGGGTTTATTGGAGAAAACTGACAAAAGGAAACACAATATTTGGAGAAAATGACTAGAGAGGAAAATGTAATAAGAGTGGGATGAGGCTAAGCAGAAGTTTGCACTGCAGGTTAGAGATTTGATTTCCCTACCAGAGATTGATATCCGAGTAAAGGCGGCAAGCAATGGGATAGGGGAGTCCTAAAGTGAAAGAGTTCTTAATCTAACGCAGAACAGAAGATGCTGTTTATCTTTTTTTTTTTTTTTTTTTTTTTTAAATATTGTGCAATAATTATAAGAGTTGATCAGAGGAGGATAGCAGTGATTTTGGTAATGAGACTGGGAAAGCAGTTACAGTTGAGGAATATATGTATGGCTTCCAGGTATGCAACCCAAGTAAAAATCTTATATCTTTTCTGGATTGTAAGTGTTTGCATAGGTATTTTATATCCCAAAGTATTGTTCCTCGGGTAGATAGCAAATGATGGAGGTGTGATGGGAAAGAGAGAGGTAACTGGGAGCATGTTTTCTGGGAGTTTGAGGAATTGGACCAATGGATGTAAAATTAAAAATTTAGCCCTAAACTCTCACCTACCCCCCTATTGGATGTAGGCACCTTGTAAGTACTTTGCCAAGTAAATGCAAGAATATACACCTGGGTAATTTATCTTATTTATCCATGAGAATACATGATTAGGCTTAAAAAGACCTCTTAGGGCCATTAGTGTAGTAGTCCCCTGCAAACAAAGACTCTAGAGCCGCTAAAAGACGAGAGAACCCCTGCAAGACTATGAACAGGTTTTTGAGAGCTTAGTTGATGAATGGGATGCTTTTCCGTTTAGTGACCCCAGGTCCTAAAACTTGCACAGGAATGACCAACAAAATGACAGAGGGTTGTAGGGTTGCAAAGTGCTCCACATCTTTGTAGACAGTTTGTATGACAAATTTTAATTGTGCATGGAAGTTGAAGAATCCTAGAATGTACAAGGTGTCTGGGCCATGTGGCCATTTTATATCGTACTTTTACGTACACTTAGACCTTGCCTCATTTACCAAAGAACAATAGGCCAGTTATACTGGGGAGAATTTATTAATACCCGTCCAATTGTTTAACCTATAGAGGAAGATAGTGTGTAACATTGCTTGGTCTGGAGGATGTTTGTTCCACAGAAGGGGTAGTCACTGCATGATGAGTCTGTCTTCCCACCATAATTTGTATATTTGCAGAAGCAGGTTCAGATCTCTGGTTCTACTGATCGCAGTACTGTTTGACTTGTGAAGAAATAAGAGGTCTTGTACAGATAGAACGTAAAGGCAATCTGTGCCTTGCCTTCCAGGCCATTAAAGGACTCTGTGGGACACTGTAAATACAGGGAGAAGGCCTTTAGGCTATCCTGAAAGCTCAGGTCCCTTACTCTCATGATCTTTTTTTGTCAGGAACATTTGTAGTCTCTCTAACTGTTTAATATGTTTAGTGAGGTACATCTCGAGGGGAGCATTGTATTCTGTGATGGGCCTGATCAGTGCAGACTGTATAAAGTCAGGAATACTTTGGACCTAGAAGAAATTTCCTTTGCGGTCAGCTGTGCCATATAGGATTTTCTGACCACTGTTTCAACCTGATGTTCAAAGGAGGAGTTATTTATCTATGTTCAAGGTTCAAGATCTCTCACAACTTCCTCATTTTGGAGTGGGCTGTCTTCTATACTAGAAGTCAGGTGGAGGCTTTGTTTGCCATATGCAACAGCTGTGCATTGTTTAGCCCATTGACGTGCGTGTGAGCGGCCGGTGAACTAAGTTCACTTTGTAGCTTCTAGATATCTGAAGGGAATTCAAGAATAACACCTGGTTTACAATCCTCAGCCAACTTGATTAACGGCAATTCCTGATTTTTCATTTTGGCAATCAGAGAAGTGTATGCCAAATATCAAATGTACCCACCACTGGTTACTTTCATGCCATTATTCCTTGGCTCAACTTCTGAGGAAGATGAGCGGTCTGTTCTGTTCCCGTGGAGAGAATTCCCTTTGGGCAGAGATTCATGCAAACCTGCTTTTACTGTTTTGGCAGTAATCTGAAAGAGAATTTTTACACTTAAGTCTGTAGCTTTCTTCCTTCAGAACAGGCGTCATGGGCTGTGAACAGACTGCTTCTCTACACTGTGTACATGAGGACATTAAACTGCCCATCTCAAAAAGTACTTTCAGTGAGAGCTTTTTTAGATGAAGTACATCATTACACAGGGAATATGTCAGTGATCTTTAATAAACTGCACAAGGCCCAGGCCTTCACTGTTTCTTCTCTTAGCACCACAGTGGCCCTGTTAACATACAGTGCAGTGGGTGCATCTTCCATGAGAAGATTCATTGTTACTGTACACCAGGACTTCTTGTTCTGCTTTGTACTGTTTAATTAGGATGCAAGATGCCCTTTAAAGATTGCCCTTAGCGATCCTTGCTCTTTGGTCCTAAAATCAGTGAAGAAAAAAGAACGGGCTCTTAATGCTACAGGTTTGAAATGTCATCTTCCAATGTATTCTTTTACAGAATCAAGTGGAGACATGAAAATCCACAGCTTCAACACCAGGAACATCTTGGGAGTCAGCAGTTTTCTTCCACTGCCTCCAAGCAGGGGTGCTGTCCCAGAGGCTGTGGTCCATGTCAGCCAGCAGCATTTCAAACTTCTCCCATCCCTGTCTCCTTCAGGTGGCAGTGGTTGGGGAAAAATGTTCCCTCCATAAACTAGCCCTGTTCGAAATTACTGCTGAGAAACCGAAATTCATAGCCTAAGACTTTCTTGTAAAATTTGCTTTCTCACCCCTATCCTATCTCTCCTGCTGCAGCCTTCTTTTGAGGTGGGACACCTAGCAACAGAAGAGAAGTTGCTGATGCTTTTTTTTAGTAAAGAGCCACCAAAGAGGACCCACAAGACCAAGGAACACTATTATTCTAGATTCTTTTGGATTCCAAAGCAAGATTGTGCCTTGTTTCCATAGTAGACTTGAGTGGCTTAAGCCCTTTTATCCTAAAGGAGTCCTTTCGTATGTTGGCTCTTCGGTTTCTACTATGTTTACTTCCAGAGAAGCCATGCAATCCTTTTTTTTTTTTAGATTGTCAGAATGCTTGTTTTCACATAAAGGACAAGAAGCAGTTAAAAAATCCTGTTTGCAAGTAAGAAGCAGTCTTTACAGCTTCAGGACTTTCTTGCATTTAACCTGTTCCTCGAAGGTTTGTGCAGAATACACGTCTGTAGTAGCTGGTCACTTGGATCTAGAAAGGATGGAATTGTATCTCTAGCTGGACGACTGGCTTCTAGTGACTGGCCACCTAGACCATGTTTTCCATTGCAGGAAGTCTCTACTCTGCAGCTTTCATCCCTTAGGGATCACAGTGAACTCTGCAAGTCTTGACTTTTGATAAATCAAGCATATTTGCCATTGCAGAAAACGTTTACCTTCTTGACACAGTCCCTTTCCTTCTGACATGATTTGCCCTCAGGATGTTCTGCATTCTACGTGGACAAAACTGACTGGTGCCTACACGAGAGACTCTCCAAGCATTATTATGACATATTGAACAAAAATGAGAACAACTCCTTGTACAAACATACATTGTTATATTCAACATGTAATAGATTTTATTTTGCTATCTTGGACAGGTAAAACAAAAACCTCATGAAGGTGACTGGGAGGATTGAGAACTGCTTTGTGATTTGAACGATCATAATTCAATCCAACCTCTACTTCAGTTGAAAGCTATGAAATTGTAATAATTAATTAATAATTAAAAAATATATATTTTGTTTTAACAGTTATACCTCTTGTGGTTACTAATGTAATTTATAACTCCATACCATGTACTATTTTAAGAGTTTATCCATTTACAGATGGCATCTTTATTTTACTGTTTAAGGAGCTCAGATTCTTGACAAAAAGTAAATTATGTGGATTTCTAGATCTCATTTGGTAAGACTGATGGTGGTGTTTAATCCTCATTGTGTATGGCTCACTGTTTCTGACAGGGTGCATTTATATAATTTATACGTCACCAGTGTTTTGGGTTTGCATACATGAGTCTGCAGAAACTGGTTGGCACACTCTTAACTATGGACACTCTCTCTTTATGTGAGACAGTATTGGCTGACTACATGGTTTATTTCTAAGATGATGCCTGGATTTTTAAAAACAGATAAAAAAATGTTGTAGCCTTTGAAATAAGCGTTGAACAGCTAGGTGATGCTGTATTTACTGGCATGAAAATGTATTATCCTGAAATGCTGATTTGCAGAAATTGGTATATAACCATAGGTAATAAGTGCAAGCTGAAAAAATATGAAAATGTATTTTCACCGAATTAAACTTTTTTTTTTTTTCTAGTTTCTAGGAGTGGCATTCCTTGGAATTGGGTTATGGGCATGGAGTGAAAAAGTAAGTAATTTAAGGATAAATTCATTATTTTGAACCTTTGTTTACATTGCTTACTGCTTAGTGTGGGTTGTGTGTGTGTGTTTGCGTGCGTGTCTGATCTGTTATGTTGTTCCAAGAAGTGAACTAGCTTGAAACCAAAGATTCATTAGGAGATTCTGGATTTGGGATAGATTGACACATGCACCTCCATAAGCAAGACAGCATTTGCTGAAAAATAGTTTGCCTTGACAGAATGGCTGCCTTACTTCATTTTACCTTGGCAAAACAATTAACAGTTGTATGTCATAATGCAGGTGAACTTTTATTGATGCTCCTTCATATGAGTCTAGGAAATACGTTAACTGAGTCTTGTAATCATTTACCCCTGGCCAGAACCCTTCTTTGGACCATACCCCCTCTCTTGAAGAGGGTTGGACGTCAAACCCATTTGTGAAATTGTGAGCTCCCATCCATTCATTCAGGTCCTGTTTGAAGGAAGATGGGATACATCACACTGCTAAGTTGCAGTGGTGTATGTTCAGAGGTAGGGAAGTGCCATCTGATAAATAAAACATAATCTAGAGAGGGTTTGTCTGTTGGTGAAAATTAATATCCCTGATTATGGTATTAGTGAGGCTGTTTGATTTATGGAGATGCAAGAGATCCAGGACTACAGGACCCCTAGTAGCACAGAAGGCAAAGCAGGGCTCACTCTTCAGGAGTTTATAAGATGTTAAGTAAAGACTCTTAGAGACTGTGTTATTAGTGTTTTCTGGTAGGTAAGGATGTTTAGACCAGTTAGACTTCTTACTTCGTTTTTGATATGCCAAGTGAGATACTTCCCAAAGGGGCATTGTACTCGGTAACTGGCCTAATCAATGCTTAATATAAGGAAACAAATGACCTCTTTAAATATGGATGATATTACCTTAGCAGTTGGTTATGATAAGTAAAACCTTTTGACTACTGTTGTCACGTTGTGATCAAAGTAGAGGGAATTATCAACCCATGTCCCAAGGTCCCTAACAACATTTCTCATTTTGAAATGGTGTATTATCAATGCTGTATGCTGGGGGGGGGGGGCTCTGCATACAAAATTGGACGATGCTTCACTCTTTTTCATTTAATGTGAGCCCGTTTTAGTACACCAGGTATTTAATGTAAGTTCCTGCTAATGACTTGACATTGACCACCATCCTTCGTAGTCTGTACATGTTATTAACCAGAGGTGTTACTTTTCTGATCTCCAAAATTTGAACTAAATACCATGCAGGAGGGGATAGCAACACTGATCCCTGTGGGATGCTACACTAGTCACCTTTTTTTTGAAGAGGCATCTGCCACTAATTGTGTGTTTTTTTTCCATCTTTTAACAAATGTGCGCCACATCTTACCACATAACAATCTATTTTAATGCATTAAGTTTACTAACTATGTTAGCTTGCGGGATGGTGCCAAATGCCTTGGCCAGGTCAAGATATTATTCAGGATCTACCCTTGACTTGTGTTTCAACTGCATCCAGAGCCCTCCAAGCTAAAATGAGAATATTTTCTTGTTTTACTGCACTTGTACTTGATTTATTCTTTGATCACTACTATCTTTTATTTAATTTTGTGGCAAAAATAGTAATTTCTGTGTTTTTGCAGAAAGGCAAATTGTCCAGGAACTTAATAGTTTGGTGGTACTTTGTTTAATCTGCACTTGAGAACTGTCTTTGCTGTGCTTTTTACATTTAGAAATTCCAGGATCATCCATCTTGTGGCAGAAGTTATTTACCTGGTCTCTCTGAGTTGAGAAGCACTCTCGGACGCTGAAATTGTGGTTGTTTATGGGCTAGAGGACAATAGAAGTCAATTTTCAAACTTTTGTTCTAAACTATAAATCAGGCAAGTGTGCATGGAGCTACCCACTGGGCCGTGGTGGTTAGTAATGCCTTGTGTACAGTAGCAAATGCCTATAAAGTTGGATTCAGTACTGAAAATTGTTTAACAGTGTAGCATTGTGTGGAAATAAGCTTATAGCAGCTATCTTGTGCATTGAATAGTGGAAATAGGCTTAGAGCAGCTAGTTTGCACATTGACTAGCACTACAATATCCTAGCATTGTATAACATCTTACCCTTAGCCCCAGAAACTAGTTTGTGTATCAAATAGCACTACCATATTCTAGCGCTATGTAACACCTTGGCCTTAACCCCAGAAACTACCCTAGGAGACCCCTGTTAAAACCCAGTCCTTAACTCCCCATCCTATTACAGGACCAGGCAACATGGATATGCAATTTCCAAATGTCGTTGCAGCCATCTTGGTAGATTTGGGCATCCTAAGACAATGTAGCAATTGTTTCACATACTTGGACAAACAGTTAATCATTAAAGAAAATAACATGGTATGCAAGAGATGTAAATACATAACTTTCTTGGAGGCAAAAAATCTCACATACAAATTTTTCAGGAATACCCGCACTACATCCCTCACACACACACCACTCACCACCCACACAGATTCATATGCAGAAGCTCTTAAAAGAAGCCTTCCCAAATCAAAGACCCCCAAAGCCACCTAAGGGCAGCACTGCTCCTCAGCACTCACTAACGCACACACCAAAAGCAACACCAAACATCTCACATAAGTCTGCACCCAGTGATTCCCCCAAGAGCAAAGCCCATAAGGCAAGCATAGACATGCAGATGCCTTACTCACCAGGTTAGACTAGGAGAAAATGATTATTAGTTGCCTGTCCGGAGACAGGATCTGCAATATCATGCTCACGCACAAGTTACTGCACCCCAGGTACCAATACAGTTTTGACATAGTCCACGTGGGTGTAAATGACCCAAAACATACCTCACTGGACTATATGGAAAGAGACTTGATGGATCTCTTGGAATGTGTGTTACAGATAGGTATGAGCCTTGCGTTAATCAGCATTCTACCTTTGTCAAGGATGATGCCACAGTATGAACATAAAATTATTTTCATAATTGGCTTAGTTTCTGGTGTCACTCTGGGGGATTCAGTATCGGTCAGCATGAAGGACATGGTCAAAAGACCATGTTGCTTTGCCAGGGAAAGGCTGCAACTGACCCCCCCCCCCCAAAAAAAAAAAAGACTTTCAGATATTGGCTAAAACTGTATCTAGCCTCTTGGAGCCTTTGTTTAGGCAATGCCAAAAAGACAAAACTGCCACCTTAGTGAAAAGGATTACAAGCAACCTTAAGGTGTCACTTTTCATTCCCCTGAGCCTAAACAACCAAAAAAAAAAAAAAAAAAAAAACTTCCACACCCTTCAAGCCTTCTTCACTCTGGAGAATGTGTAGACATCTGTGCCATGTCCAAGACTTGGTTTAAAGCTGTAAAAAGTACTCCTTCAGTGCATGGCTAGGTGCCTTCCACACATTTAGACCAGTAATAGAATGAACTGGAAGCCAAAGTGGAGCTGTCTCTGTCTGTATTACCTGCACATGTACCTCCAGGATGGTTAAACTGGATGATACCTTGGAGGTCATCCACGTGCAAGTCACGATAGGTTTCTCACCATATCATGGCTAGCAACAAGTCACAATATTTGCCCATAAAGTCTCATGACTCTTGCCTAAACCAACTAGAAGCACTAACCATCCAACCAAATACCATATTCCTGGGTAACAATTACCTCTCTGTAGGCTGAAAAACGTACAGTGCTTCAAATTCACAGTGCAATGCTTCCTGGACTTTATTAACGTAACTCTGTAACGTAACTCCCTCTGAAGCAGATGGTGCATGCTCCAACCAGAGAATTGAACATTCTGGATCTGGTACTCCCCAACATGGGAGAGTGACCCCCCCCCCCCAATGTCACATCTTCACTAGTGATGTCAGATCACAAATCTGTCTTATTTGAAGTAAAAATTAAACCAGAAAATCCAGCTAAACCAGTAATGGTTAGGAGCTATTCAGAGGTAAATTACATCCTATTAAGTGACAATTTGTCAAAATTCAAGGCTCCTCCTCACCGCGAGACCTCCGCTACCTATGCAGTATTATTCAGAGTTCCTAAACAGATACATAAATAGCTGTATAGAGGCTGCCTTACTTACCAGAAATAAACCCAAAACAAACCCCACTTGTGTAATCCTCACCTAAAAAGGAGTATATAATAAAAGAAGAAAACTCATGGCCAAAATCTGAAACAGCAAGTCCTGTAAAGACAAGTGTTGTTTTATACAACTAAACAAGAAACTAAGAGGTCTAATTAAATCCAACAAGGCCAACTACTAGATCAGGGTAGCTTCGCATAAGGTCATTTTCAATGTTAAAACCTTGGAGGTAACACAACAGTGTGCTGAACTAGTGGTGAAAGGTGACTCCTTCACCAGTCAGGGTAACATAGTAAATCTGCTGACTGGTAAATTCACTTCAGACTTCACCCCTTCGCAGTCAGCTCCTTCCAGCTCCACCAGGTGAAATCCCCTCCAGCCTATTTCCCCCAGCTATCAGCAAGGACCAGGTGCTAACAGCACTCAATAAAACAAAGAACATTGCCTCCATGAGTCCCAGCAGCATCCTTGGTTGCCTCCTGCACATTCTAAAATATGACGTATGAGGACCAATTGAGGCACTCTTCAGCTACAGCCTTGAAACAGGCTACATTCCAAGTCAGTGGAGGACAACAGCAGTCAATCCTCTCCACAAAGGCAGACCATCAGCTGACCCAGGGAACTACAGATCCATTAGTCTAACAAGTCTAATATGCAAAACCATGGAACGAATTATCATGGAAATGATAAACAAGGACATTAGCAGCCTACAGACACTGGACACATCCCAGTTTAGCTTTAAGAGGAGTTCATGCACACTTTAACCTGGTAGACTTCTTTGAGAGGGTCACCAAGGCAATGGATGAGGATAAAACAATGCATGCTGTGTATCCTGACCTGGCTAAAGCATTTGACGAAATATCACATCCAGGCATTGTTGACAAGCTGTCTAAGCTGGGCGTAAATCCTTAAATAACTCACTTGATTGCTGTGTGCCTCACAGACAGGACTCAAAGTCGGGATCAGTGAGACTACCTCTACCAAAGACTGCTCACTAGCAGAATACCCAGGGCTCCATGCTGGGCCCACTTCTGTTTTGTATCTACCTTTCAAGGCTAACATTCAGGGTCTTTGTCTCACCAGATTCACAGATGACTGTAAATTGGGATCCATTATAGATTTCCCCCCAAGACACCAACATCTAGCAAGTGGTTTGGACAAATGACTGATGCTAGAGCAATGGCCTAAAACTCTATGCCAAAAAAATGCATTACATTGCTCTTTGGGAAACTGTCAACCCAGGTTAATTACTCCATCAATAAAACATTTGTAAGAGTCGACCCTGTAGTAAGGGATCTGCAAACCTATATAGACAGCACTCTGGCCTTAAACCAACACGTAGCTAAGATGATAAAAAAAATCATTGTATGTTGCCCAACTTGTAAGTAAGGGTATGGCAACCAAGTCCAATGAAGTTATAGTACCACTCTACTTGTCCCTTCTCTCTCTGAGTAGAATTTCCCCTTTCGCATTTATCTAACTGGACACTTGCAACAGCTGGAATGCCTCCAAAGATTTCTCACCAGGAGAATTCAGAGCATGAATACCCTGTCCTGCACTGATCACCTAAAGGCTCTGTTTCTGTATTCACTCTCCTACAGGCCGCTGAGAAGTGGATCTTTGCTTGGCTTACAGGGCTTCCTCAGACCTAGGCCTAATTGATCTGCTGCACATGCACAAAATAAACAGCACTAGAAACATTAGATCCAAGGACATGAACTTTGGTTGTGATGTAAACATAACGTACTGGAGAGACAAATGTTTGACTCAAAGGATTCCTGCACTATGGAATAGGCTCCCCATCCACGTAAAACCGAGTTCATCTCTGACCCTATTCAAATGAAACTGTAACAATTGGATGGTAAATTGTTAATTTACTCCCAATCTGACTCCCATGTCTCTTATGGACAGAGATTGTCAAAAGGAAGTGTTATCCTAATTAACATCCCCTTACAAATCCTTAGTTACCTCCCTACTATGCCCCCCCATATAGATGCACATGAGACTCTGAACCCACATAGTTTGTGGTGCATGGCTAGGCTTGTAAGGGCCATAGTGGTTGTTAGCCTAGTAACAACATGTGAACCAATGACAGAGCCAAACTGCTGCTGGTATAGTCTGAGATTTTTGATATAGTTTATCAAGTCCATTGTATTATGCTCCATAGCTTTGCAAATGACACTTGTCAGGCTTTCTAAGGTCAGTAGTTGGGGCACTTTTATGGAGTGGTATAGTTACTCTTGTGCACCAAATCATAAAGCCATTTGAATTGGGGGTTGGCATAATGGTTTAGTTTACAGACACAAGGTACAGGGTTAGAGTCCCAGCTGTTTCCTGTGGTGCAAAGTTGGATTCCCTCAGCCTTCGTAGGCTAACTGTGTGACTCTAAGTCGGTCAGTTAACAAGCCACAACTCTCTGGATGAGTCTGAAAAAGGTCCATGGAGATCAGTGCTCTACAAGTAAATCTATGAATTGGCTAAGCTTGGGTTAAACAGTTTGTGGGACAGGCTTTGCCAAGGCTTGTTTAGTACTATTTAATATGCAGCCAGGTATATTGTCAGGTCCCATGGAGGAAATAATTTCAGTCTTAGAAAGTACCTTCAACACCTGTTCTTTAGTGGTGATGGGGGGGGGGGTGAGGTAAGAGGTTTAGGGATATGTGCATTTGGGTGGCAGTCTCTGGGGATAAAATTCACATTTAATTTGTTTGTTAGGATGTGTTGGAAAAGTCTCTTGGGTCAGAATTTCACTCTGTTCTCCTGTTACTGTTACTAGTACCCCTACCGTCTCTTTTTATAGTCCTTTATACTGTGTACCTTGCTGCTGTTGATTCATTGCTGTCTTCACACAACATTTTTTGTATTTGTATTACCTCTTTTTAACATGCTTATCTGGGCTGAGACTAAAATAGGTCCATTTGAATCAGTGCTTTACCCAGTTATAAAACTGCATGAGTGAGGAAATGTGTAGGTAATGCCATTTTGAACAAGTTCAGAGCAATATTTTCTAATTTAAAGTAGGATTTGTAATTGCTTTTGGCTTTATATGCTAACCTAAGTTCATGGGGTGTTTTAATAGACCTAATATTTTTTGTAGTATTTCAGATATAGGTTCATAGGTTAGTACTAAGTTAACTGCCCTTGCGAGCCATTTTAAGCCTAGCCAATTATCCTTTGTGAGACTCAAACCCTGTACCTTGTGTTTGTAAGGCAAACACCTTAACCATTAGGCCACCCTCCCAAACCTATTATCCCTGTTGTGGTTTTACTGTAGAATTTATTTATATTGGTGGGCCACCAGGTTGGTTTATGTTTCAGTTTGTCATACTCTGATCTGGTTGAGACTTGGGACTGCTACTGCTGTACATTATCTAGGTGGCCATCAAATTCCTTAGTGAAGCTACGTGCTGTGACAACGTTCTTAAAACTTTGTATTATTTCTATATGCTTGACGCAGAACTCTGAAAATAATCCAGTCTTTACCTTTTTTCCTTTTGTAACCTGATACAGTCTTATCACCCTGCAGGAAATCAATTCTGTTTTCTTGTTAATGTTTTGCAAATCCTAGACTGTTTTGTTCTGGTGTCTTTAACTATTACTTTAAATATGTTTCTGTTCTTCAAACACAGTAAACAGAAGTCTAGAACTGCACATATGTAATTTTATAGAACATGTTTTACATTCACCCCCCCCCCCCCCCAAATTAAAATTATCTCTTGAGGTCACTTCATTCCAGGGGAAAAGGAAGAATTTCTAACCTCGCACTGTTCAGGTCAGCTAAGCGCATTTCCCCTCTAAATCATACATTTCAGAGATGCTGCGGTTGCTGACTTGCATGTCTGTGTTATCAGAAATGTGAAGTACCTTGACTACACTCATATCTGTCTAATCTTTTTTGTGAACATATCATACAAATTTTTTTCTCTTTCTCTGTAAAGAGTTGGCCAAAGAGGTGCTGATTGAGACCTCACAAGTGTGTTATTAAACGCTGGCTTTAGCAGTTACTTTTTACTTCATCTGAAAACTACCATATATCAGTGTACTAGCCACAACCGCAATTGTCTGCTGTCTATAAAAAAAAAAAAAACTCTTCATTTACCATCCCTCTCGGATATTTTACTGTTGCTACTTGAGTAGTTGCTGTTATATTTCATATTCACAGCTAGAATTGTTTGTTCCATGATCTGTAGTATTTGTGATGAATGTTGTGTTTTTTAAGGAACAAATATTTTCTGGAATTCACATTTATTTTCTTTTCTTTAAAAAATGCTTCTCTGTGTCAGTGGGTTCAGCAGGTTTAACATTTGTCTTTTGTGCAGAAAGCTCCGATGACTTCCTGCATTGATACTGCAGTGCAACATAATAGGGAGGCTATTTTATCACATGTCACCCTTCGGATGAGACATTAGACAGATGTCCCATCTGCCCGTGTTGTTGGTAGCTCACCTGGATGTAAATGACCCGCAGTCATTGAAGAAACCGTGGGGAAGGTTCTCCGGGGGTCCTGGCCAAATTTCCTCCTAATTAACAAATCTCACGTGAAAATGGGACACCATCTTAGTGGACCAGTGAACAAACCTTTAAATCAGAAATAAAGAAAATGCTGGTCGTAAAATCCTCTGCATTATTTTACTTACATTTAATTTACTGTTTCCTCTTATTGTATTGAATAAGGCTGTTCTCAGTACTGACTTTTGGGAAATATCATTTGACTGAAATGTAATTTAATAATGTATTGTGATAGAGAGGAGATGCTTCATAGTTTACCTATAGTGGTTGGGGCAGTATTTGGACATAAAAGCTACAGCCTGAGTGATCAAAATGTAGCCTACCCATTTAGTGTAAACTGTAAATAACTCACTCCACGCAATGGTATTTTGCTGTTATACAAAGGAGTTATATAAAAAAAGGAAAATTTTACTGTTTTCATGTTTTTAAGTAACATCTTTGCAAGATGCAAACTTGGTTTCTCATTTGTCTTCACTCATTATTCTTTGTAATATATAGAGCTTTAACTGCTCCCTAGTGTACTACAACTTAAGAGGGAAAAAACAGGGTGGGAGTTTAAAATGTTTTACAGCTATGAAAGATGGAACTCATTTAGCATGGCTACACAGACTGCAGGCAGTAGTAGCGTCCCTGAACAGGTTTAAAAACTATGAGACACTTTATGCTGCTACACTTTTTTGTGTGTGTTACAGTGCAAAGTATATTGTAGCTTTTAAAGCTGTAAAATACTGTGACTACTGTTTTTTGTAGCATGAGACTAGAGCATGACAGCCTAAACTTTTATTTTGTCTTGCATCAAAAGAAGTTGTCTACTTCCCAGTTTTGGTGCATATTGTCTGAACCACAGGCTTGTTGTACACATTTCTGATGTCGGAAAGGATTTGCTATGCACCTTTTACAGTTCTGATCAGGTCTCATGCTGGAGTTCACTGAGCATCCACCACAAAAGGTGTCTGCCTGACTTTTTTTTTTTTCCATGTGTGTATATTCTTGTATACTGTTTGTCTTTTACTACAGCTGTGATTCTCCTCACCTCTTGGTCATTAACATACTCGTTTGGGGAGGCCTCTACTGATTGCATGCCCTTAATTTCTGTCCAGTCCTTGGTTTGCAGTGACTTTACAGTGTCAGGGCGTACACAGACTTTTTACCATTGCTGTGGTAATGGGCTTTGTTTGTAATACTCATGAGCCATGTCTGGTAATAGCCTGCAGGTGGTGGGGGCCAGGTTTGAGAAGAAGAAAGAAGATCCACTGCAGGTTGGATGATCACATGTACCGATACAGAAAATGGGAAGGCATGTACATTTTTCTATCTTGTCTTGGTCATATGGCTCATAAAGTTAAATGTGATGTTGTCAATCTCACCTTTTTTCTCAATTGTGGGTCGATCCGATCCTTCAAGTCTGTCTTGGCTTTTTCAAAAGCTCAAGGCCTTCAGCAAAGCTTGTGGGCATTCTCCCTTACCCATGATACAGTTCCCTAAACCCTCCAATCTCGTTTGCTGCTCAGCGAAAGACATGGTCCTTCCAGCAAGATCTGGGCTAAGTGAAGTTTATTTATATATTCTTTGTAATTTCTATTTAGTTTTTTTCTCTATTAGTTTAGCAATTTCATTACTCTTCTTTGTCTGTTTAGGTTGCAGGTCATTTTTCTGGCTGTGTGAATGTTGTTCCCTCTTTAAGCTTTCCCCTTTCAACGTCTGTTTTAAGTTGGAGGATGATGTCCTTCAAGGATGCATCTGCAGTTCTTACAAATGGGTTGTCCTGTCGTCAGGCAGCCCTTCAGTCGGCCGGATTCCAAAGTCTGGGTCTGGCCTCGGCTGGTGTCGCACTTCACCCGACGTCATAGCTGCAGTTCTTCGGGTATAAAGGCATCAGCCGACGCCATTTTCCTCAGTCTTTCTTGCCGCGTGGCACCCGAAGCAGAAGCTGTTCGCAAGTGCCGGTCGGTCAGAACCAGAGATTACTACTACAAGTACCGAAGACTTCTAAAAAGTTAAGTACCCCGTTGGGGACTCTTTCTTGCCTCAGCCGATGTCAGAAAAAGTGAATAACTGTTTAACTTGTGGGAAACAAATACCTCATAAAGATTTCCACTCTTACTGCTTACCTTGCTTAGGCCCAGACCACGACGTAGCAGCTTGTCTAGCCTGTGCTTCTTTCAACCGACGGACGCTTAGACGTCGGTCGGAATTTGCTGAAGAGTTTTTCGGCTCCGCTTTTGCTTACATTATGCCGTCGGATACTCCGACTACGCAAATTTCTAAAAAGCGCAAGGAAAAGGACCGACACTCGCGGTCTGCGGTTTCATCCGAAACTGCGGTTAAGCCAACCGCGAGTGTCTCGGTTTCGGCTGAAACCGAGTCCACGGTTCTTCCTTCGGCCAAAAGCTTGCCACTTACCGAGGCCTCATCCAGCTTGGCTGAATCTGCTACTGAAATCCCACCTGCTCTTGCAGGTTCACAGGATTTATCTGATACTATCCCTTTGGATATTTCTTCCCCTGCACGTGGAGCTGCTAGGCCTCCTGCATCCATGTCGATTAAGGCCTTTGCCAGGGCTAAAGCAGCAAAAACTACCAAAACTGTGCCTGCTAAGACCCCCTCTCACAGGCCTAGCTCTAGTTCACAAATGCTTAGTCTAGCAGAGGATCTCATTTCCTTGATCCGGGGATCCCAACCACATCCAGACAGGGCCTCTCACCCACCTCCAGAGAAGAGGACTAGAGTAGAGCCCCCGAGCCAGTTTCTTCAGATGGCTCCTCTGATGAATCAGATAATTCAAACCCTCCAGAGGGCCCTTTTTCTCCTTATGAGGACTCTGATGCAGAAGAGTCCATTCCTTCTGCCTCTCCGCCTGAGGAATTTTCTTTTGGGGAAACCTTGCATGCTATGAGGGAACAATTTCAATGGCAGGGCCAGGATTTTTCAGACTCTAGGAAAAGGCTTAGAACCTTTTGCATTTGCCACAGCATAGGCCTTTAGCCATTCCTCCAGTACTTACTGTTGTGGATGATGCTTTTAATGATGCTTGTACTGCTCCTGATTCTCTTCCTCCGCCCCTGCTAAGCCCGATAGGTACTACAGGGTTCCGGACACACATTATCATTTGTATAAGGCCCCTTTTGCAGATCCCGAAACTATCTCCCAGGGACCCAAGGCTGTAGCAGCTACCTCTACCAAAAACCTCCTCCCCTCTGAAAGGGAATCTAGGGCCTTAGAGAGATGGGGTAAAAAAGTTTACACTTCTGCTACTCTTTCAGCTAGGGCCTTGAACTGTCAATTCCACATGATTCAGTATCAGGAATTTATGTTAGACCAGTTAACTAAAAAACTGTCCTCGGATGAACCATTAGACAAAAAATCTGTACAGGAAATGGTACATAACATTCAGCAGGTCAGTAATCATTCCTTAAAATGCGGCTATGATGCACTGGAGGCTTCCTTTAGATCAGCCATGACTGGCACAGTGATCAGAAGACATGCATGGTTAAAAGAGCAGTCATTACCAGACCATGTTAAATCAAAGCTCCTAGATGCTCCCATGGATAAGCTCAATTTGTTTGGCTCCCCTGCACAGCAGGTGCTGAAGAAGGTGGAAGACAAAGCAAAATCAGTCCAGACAGTCAAGGATTTCTTGCAGGTCCAGCCTCCAAGGTTTAGCAGGAACTGGCCTTCCAAGAATTGGTCCTTTCCAGACACCTCCAGAACTCCGAGAGGCAGGAATAGGCGCTCAAGAGGCAGGGGTCAATCCAGAGGTGCCTACAGGGGACGTCAGTGGCAGGCTAACAACCAGCGAGGTACAGCCACAGATCCAGCCACCACCACTTCCACAGGACAATCACAGTGACTTGGCTCTGGCACCGCCTACCAGGGAACAACTAGAGGCACCCTTAGGCGGGAAGCTAGCCTTATTTTCAGTAAACTGGCATTACATCACAGGAGACAAATGGATTTTACAGACAATAGACCAAGGTTACAGGTTTCACTTCCATACTCTACCAAGGAAGAGAGGAATGCCAAACCTACCTCCAAATCAGAAGACAGAAGCTCTACAACAAATAACTCACTTACTAAGGATGAGAGCTGTAGAAAGGGTACCATCTATGGAACAAGGGCACCATCTATGGAACAAGGGCAAGGATTTTACTCCAGACTCTTCCTGGTACCAAGAAAAGAAAACCAATGGAGACCTATTCTCGACCTGTCCGCTTTAAACACATACCTCATTGTTCCAAAATTCAAAATGCTGACCTTACAGCAGCTTCTTCCCATGCTGGGCAAGGAGTCTTGGCTGGTAACTCTAAATCTCAAGGAGGCATACCTGCACGTCCCCATACGACCAAATTGCAGAAGATACCTCAGATTTCTTGCAGGATCAGAGCATTATCAATTCTCAGCATTGCCCTTTGGCTTATCTACTGCGCCCAGAGTATTCACGAAATGCCTGGCATCAGTAATTGCTCATTGCAGGCTTCAGGGAATTCAAATTTACCCTTACCTGGACGACTGCCTGTTACAAGCGGACAACAAAAACAAATTAACAAAAGATTTACAAAGGGTCATTCATCTACTACAAGCCCTGGGATACACAGTCAGTATAAAAAAGTCAAGGCTGATACCATCCCAAAGGATAACCTTCTTGGGTGCAGATCTGGACACATCAAAACAAATGGCATTCCTGACAGTAGAAAAACAGGAGCAACTCCCTTTCTACTTCATGGCACTAACAAAGCAGAACCAGCTAACAGCAAGAAAAGTCCTGCAAGCCCTCGGTTACATGGCATCCTGCATAATATTGATTCCACATGCCAGACTACATATGAGAAAGTTACAGTGGTACCCAAGGAATTTATGGTCTCAGCACAAGCACAGCCTAGAAACCCAAATTCCAGTAATTCCATGCCTGAAGCAAGAATTCCAATGGTGGGCTCAGGCCTGTCAATCAAACAAGGGACTGCCCTTCCACAGCACTCAACCAAGCCAGACCATCACAACAGACGCCTCAGACCTCGGTTGGGGGGCACACATGCTGGACAAGTGCATACAAGGCTTATGGACTCAAGACCAGCTGCACCTACACATAAATCAAAAGGAAATGCTGGCAGTAAAACTGGCAATTCAGGCATTCAGACCATTTCTTCGACAGGGTCAACTGCTGATAAGGACGGACAACACCACAGTTATGTGGTACATCAACAAACAGGGAGGCACACATTCATACCCTCTATGCCGGATGGCAATGGACCTCTGGAATGTGGCACTGAGCTTCAACATTCAGTTACAAGCAATTTTTGTGCCAGGAAAAGAAAATATACTAGCAGACATCCTAAGTAGAACTGCCACGGATGCCCACGAATGGATGCTGCATCCGGACATCTTCAAAACCATTACAGGGAAATGGGGACTACCAGAAATAGACTTATTTGCATCCCCACACAATCGCCAACTGAAAAAATTCTGCACAAGGACGTACCACCCACTTGCTTGGAAAGTGGACTCCCTATCTTTCAGTTGGAAAAACCTGACAGCATATGCATTCCCACCTCTTCCTTTGATGCACAAGGTGCTATTGAAGATCAAAGAAGACCGTCCAAGGATCATCCTGATAGCGCCAGACTGGCCAAGGCAACATTGGTACCCATTACTGAGGAGTATGTCTCTGGAACAAATATGGCCTCTGCCCCTAGTTCCCTTGCTGTTAACACAGAACAACTTCAAAACCCTGCATCCAAACCTGAAAACACTGCAGCTGGCTGCCTGGAACATTGCATAAGACCAAATAACCCAGATTTATCTCAAAGGGTTAAAGACATTATCTTGGAGGCTCGCAGACCCTCAACAAGAAAAAATTATTCAGCAAAATGGAAAAGATATCTCATTTTGGAGTACTGCAAAAGGAGAGAATGTGTCACTGGTAAACATAGCTAACATCCTGGAATACTTGGCAGAGCTCTTCCACAACGGCCTGTCCTATTCTTCCATTAAGATTCATGCATCAGCTATTTCAGCAGAATACAACTTGGATCCTCCAGTCTTCTCACATCCTCTGCTCAGGCAGTTTCTGAGAGGAATTAAAAATGTAAAACCACCTAGGAAGCCACCATTGCCAGCATGGGACTTGAACTTTGTGCTAGAAAAGTTGACACTCCCTCCTTTCGAGCCAGCAGCAACAGCAGAATTACAGTACTTATCATGGAAGACTGCTTTCCTGCTTGCAATCACTTCAGCAAGAAGGGTATCTGAGCTACAGGCATTAATGGCAGTACAGCCCTTCCTGATCTTCCATCAAGATAGAGTGTCCATGAGAACTAATCCTACTTTTATGCCAAAGGTGGTCTCCAGGGTATCTTTAAATCAAGCTATCCACCTACCTACATTCTTCCCCAACCCACAGAACAGGGGAGAAAGGCTGTTGCATACCTTGGATGTACATAGACAATTATGTTACTACCTGGACAGGACCAAGAGCAATAGAAAAACTGACCAGCTACTAGTAGCATATGCAACAGGAATGGAAGGAAAAGCAATTTCAAAACAGACAATCTCTAAGTGGATAGGAAATTGCATTAGATTTTGTTACTCCTACCATGGGAAGAAAACTCCAGAAAACATCAGGCCTCACTCTACAAGGGCTACAGCCACTACCACAGCTTTTTTACGAGGAGTGGCTACCAAAGACATTTTAGAGGCTGCTACTTGGAGCTCCGTGCATACATTTGCCAAGCATTATAACTTACCTTTATACTCCAGATCCCGAGCAGGTTTTGCCATTGCTGTTTTGCAAGGGATCTTAACTACACCATAATCTTATTTCTCCTCCTCCCCCAGTTTGGCTATGGTATTCTACCCATTTGTAAGGACTGCAGATGCATCCTTGAAGGACATAGTACAGTTTTGTACCTACCATAAATGTAGATGTCCGATAGGCATGCATCTGCAGTCAGGATTACCCACCCTCCTTCCCCTCTGTGGTACTCCTAGGGTATTTGCCCATCTTGTAGCTAGCTGGGGGAATCTATTATGGTGTATTTGTTTGTATATATGTACATACATGCTTATTTTTTGTTTGCTCTCTACTATTTGGAACCATTTGCATTTATACAAATTTAGCCTTCCTAGAGAGCACCTGGCATCTGGGGCAAGAAACACTGAGGAAAATGGCGTCGGCTGATGCCTTTATACCCGAAGAACTGCAGCTATGACGTCGGGTGAAGTGCGACACCAGCCGAGGCCAGACACAGACTTTGGAATCCGGCCGACCGAAGGGCTGCCTGACGACAGGACAACCCATTTGTAAGGACTGCAGATGCATGCCTATCGGACATCTACATTTATGGTAGGTACAAAACTGTACTTTCCTTAACTTATAACTCTATATACATATATATATATATATATATATATATCTATATATCTATAAAAACTTTCTTTTTTCCCTCAATCCTTTAATGTTTGTTTAGTTAGAGGGTGTGTGTGTGTGTGTGTGTGTGTGTGTGTGTGTGTGTGTGTGTGTGTGTGTGTGTGTGTGTGTGTGTGTGTGTGTGTGTGTGTGTGCATGCATGTTCTCTTTCTTATTTTCCGTAACTTCGATTTTTATTGGATAAAAGTTTTCTGTAACATGTCTCAAAAACAGAACAGTTGCAGGCATTCCAACCAGTCAAAAGGAACAAGCAGCCTTATAAATTCAAAGGTTGCTAAGAAAGAGTCATCCAAGAAGTCCCTGCAGACCAGGGAGGATTTGAAACGTACTCAAGATTCTTTATTTCCAACGAAAACGGGACAGGAGACCCATTCTGGATCTGAGCAGTCTAAGCAAATTGGTAAAAAAAAGAGCAAGTTACAGAAGATGAGACAGCAATCAATACTTCCTTTTTTGGAAAAAGACAATTGGATGTGCTCTGTAGACCTTCAGGAGGATGCATATTACTATAGACAGCTGGAAAGGCAGTTCACATGGTACTTGCATTTCGGCTAGGAGCTAGTCACTTCCAATTTTGAGCTCTGCCCTTTGGTCTCACTGCAGCCTCCAGAGTGTTCACCAAATGCATGGCAGTAGTTACAGCTCACCTGAGACGTCAAGGATTCGGGGTGATGTTCTTCGTCTCACATTGCTGCAGTCATAACCTGTGGGTAGTCCGCTGTCCTTGGTCGGCCCGAATACCAAAGAGTTAGGCTGGCGTCGGTCATGGGCGCCCGGAGCTGACGTCGGTACGTAGTAGTACTTAAGCGCATGACCGATGCCATATCCTCAGTCTTTCTTGCCGCGTGGTCCGAAGCAGAAGCAGCGTTTGCAAGTGCCGTTCGGCGTTCTGAAATTTTCTATTTTCGAGTTTCAGACCGAAGACCAAGTTGGGCTAAGTACCCCGTTGGGGAAAATTTTTTGTCTTTTCTTGCCTCAGTTAATCCGGATGTCAGAAAAAGTTAATAATTGTATTTCTTGTGGGAAACAGATGCCTCATAGGGACTATCATTCTCTCTGTATTCCTTGCTTGGGGCCTGAGCACGACGTAGTGGTGTCGCTGCGCTAGATTTAATAAGCGCACCATTAAACACAGATTAGACTGTGCTAGGCTTGTTTTCGGTAAGCGGTGTAACTACAACATGCCGTCGGATCCTCCGACGCCCGCTAGAAAAAGCGAAAAGATAAATCTTTAAGGTCTAAACCGGATGAGTCGTCCGTTGCGGACGCTGGTTCTATGGAATCTACGGTTGAATCTGTGGATCCAGCCGAGGTCCCGGATGAATCCCAGGGGGAACCTTTACTGTTACAGGAGTTGGCCTCTCAGGAGTTAGGCCAGGCCGAGGGTGCTTCTCAAGTTTCTGTGGTTCCATCCTTACAAAAGGTTATTAGGCCTTCTACTTCAGTCACTAAAGGCCCTGCTAAGGCTAGACCTGGTCTTTCTGGTACGGGCCATAGCCCTAGTTCTTCGGGCTCTGTTCCTAAAAAAACATATGTTGAAAATGGCAGAGGATTTGATTACTTTGATCAGGGGTTCTATGCCCCCTCCAGAGAAGAGGCCTAGGGTGGAGACAGATTTAGAGGGAATGGAGCATTCCTCAGATTACTCTGAGTCCTCAGCTGAGGATATTCAGGATTTTCCTCCCTATTCAGATTCGGATGCAGAGGATTCCTGTCCTTCTGCTTCTCCTCCAGAGGATTTTTCCTTTTCTGAAACCTTGCATTCCATGAGGGAGCATTTCAAGTGGGAAGGTCAGGATTTTCAGATTCTCGTAAGAGGCTTAGGGAATTTTTGTTTTGCCACAACATAGACCTTTGGCTATTCCCCTGTTTTAGATGTTGTTCAGGATGTTTTTCTGAAGCTTCCCTTAATCCTGATTCTTTACCCCTGCCCCTGTCAAGCCAGACAGGTATTACAGAGTTCCAGAGGCACATAAATATTTGTATAAGAGTCCTAGAGCTGACCCGGAAACTATTATTCAAGGGCCTAAGGGTGTCAGGGCTTCTGTGGTTAAGAATCCAGTTCCTTTGGATAAAGATTCTAGAGCGTTGGATAGGTGGGGTAAAAAAGTGTACACCTCTTCTACGTTAGCTATGAGGGCTTTAAATTGCCAATTTCATATGCTGAAGTATCAGAACTTTCTGTTAGGTCAATTGAAATCTAAGGTAGATGCTTTATCTGAGGGTATAGAGTGTAAGGAGTTGCAGGACTTGGTTCATGCTTCAGATAAAGTTGGTAAACATTCCTTGCAGTGTGGCTTCGATGCCCTTCAGGCTTCATCCAGCGTGGCTGCTACTGGGTCAGTTATTCGTAGACATGCCTGGCTTAAGGATCAAAATTTGTCAGAGCATGTTAAAGCTCGGATTTTGGATGCTCCTCTTCAATCTGAAGTTCTTTTTGGTTCCCCTGTGGAGTCAGTTTTGAAAAAGATGGAAGACAAAGCGAAGTCTATGCAGACGGTTAAGGAATTTTTGCAAGTGCAGCCCCCTAAGTTTAGCAGGAATTGGCCTGCAAGAGGATGGTCTTACCCTTCTTCGGATTTTCAGTCTAAGGGCAGGTCTAGACGTGGTAGGGGCAGGGCTCACGCTCAGGGTTCTTTCAGACCTAGGACTTGGAGTTCTCCTGCACAGTCTTCTGGTGAGGGCAGGGGTCAGCCTTTTCGTAAACAGACCCAATGACCTGTATCTTCAGCTGCCAGATCCTTCTTTTCTGGCAGCTCCTCTGGGAGGAAAGTTGGCACTTTTCAAACAAAATTGGCATTTGGTCACCCAGGACAAATGGGTGTTGGACATAATAAATCAAGGCTACAAGTTTTATTTTCACACTTTTCCTCCTTTCAAAGGCATGCCAGATGTACCTCCTCAGCAAAGGCTGGAGGCTCAGGAGCAAATTTCTTTGCTTTTACAGATGGGGGCAATCCAGGTGGTACCTCCGTCAGAAGAAGGCCTAGGGTTTTATTCTCGTCTATTCCTAGTGCCAAAGAAAGGAAACACTTGGAGGCCAATTCTGGATTTGTCCATTCTCAATACATATCTAGACATTCCAAAATTCAAGATGTTAACATTACAGCAACTTCTGCCTCTGCTAGGCAAAGATCACTGGATGGTAACTCTGGATCTCAAAGAGGCCTATCTTCACATTCCTATAAGGCCCAGCTGCAGGAGATTCCTGCGTTTCCGGGCTGGTACTTCTCATTATCAGTTCTCTGCATTGCCCTTTGGTTTATCTACTGTGCCCAGGGTGTTCACAAAGGTTCTGGCTCCTGTGATAGCTTTCTTAAGACTGAGGGGAATACAAATTTATCCTTATCTGGACGATTGCCTGATTCTTGCTCAAGACAAAGACAAGTTACTTCAACATCTACAGTATGTAATGGCAGTTTTAAGGTGCCTAGGGTATTCTGTGAACGAAGTCCAGTCTAGTACCCTCTCAGGACTTGTGCTTTCTGGGTGTGAGACTGAATACAGCCTCTCAGATGGCTTTTCTGACCCCGGACAAACAAAGAACTCTTCAACTATACTTCCAGCAATTATCAGTACTGTCCAGGCTGACTGCAAGGACAGTCCTTCAAGCCTTTGGGTTCATGGCATCTTGCATTCTGGTACTTCCCAATGCCAAACTGCATATGAGGAAGCTACAATGGTATCTCAAAAGTGTATGGACTCAACACTGCCATGATTTGGACACTGTCATTCAGATAATACCTTGCATCCAGAAGAAGTTATTGTGGTGGGCACAGGAATGTCACCTAAACAAGGGACTCTCTGTGACCCGACCAGAGGCGAGTCAGATCATTACTACAGATGCCTCAGACCTGGCTTGGGGAGCACACTTCAATGGGAAATGGATTCAAGACACGTGGCCTCCCAGACTACAGCATTTGCATATCAACATGAAGGAGATGTTAGCAGTCCAGTTTGCCCTAATGGCTTTCAAGGGCCTACTTCAACCAGGACAGGTGTTGATACGAACAGACAACACTACAGTCATGTGGTACATCAACAAGCAGGGGGGAACCCATTCTTACCCTCTTTGCAGGCAAGCTACGATACTGTGGGAGACTGCTCTGAGTTTGCACATCACTCTTCAAGCACGGTTTCTGCCAGGAGCACAGAACTCCCTAGCAGATGTATTGAGCAGACAAATTGTGGACCCCCACGAGTGGAAATTGGATCCTCAGGTATTCCTACACTTGACAGTGGCTTGGGGAACTCCAGACATAGATCTGTTCGCTTCTCCTCTAAATTTCCAACTACCAAAATTTTGCACAAAAATGTTTCACCCAAAAGCTTGGAAAGTGGATGCTCTATCTTTCAGTTGGAACAACCTTCACGTCTATGCTTTTCCTCCTCTGCCTCTCCTTACCAAGGTACTCTTGAAAGTCAGGCGGGACAAGCCTTGCATGATTTTAATAGCACCAGATTGGCCACGACAGCACTGGTATCCTCTGCTGAGGAGTTTAATTCAGGAGCCTCCTTGGCCTGTGCCACAGCTTCCTCACTTGTCCCAGTCAAGCAGTCATTTGCTCAATGTCAGGGTGCAGTCCCTGCATCTAATGGCCTGGCATATTCTGTTTTAGAGCCTGTGGGTTCTCAGCTTCCTCAACAGGTTTTAGATGTCATTTTGGAAGCCAGGCGGCCCAGCACTAGAAAAGTTTATGCTGATAAATGGAGGAGATTTTTTCTTTGGAGCACAACAAAGGACTTTGATGTCTCGGTACCTAATTTGAGTTTTACACTGCAGTACCTTACTGAATTACTAGACAAGGGTTTGTCATTTTCCTCTGTGAAGGTTCATGCTGCAGCCATTTCTGCTCACTATGATTGTGACCCTCCTTTATTTTCTCACCCTTTGTTTAAGCAATTTCTTAGAGGGGCAAAAAATATAAGACCCCCACGTAGAGCTCCTACTCCTTCCTGGGATCTCAATTTTGTGTTGGAGAAGCTTACTTTGCCTCCTTTTGAACCTGCAGCTACGTCTGAATTGAAGTTTTTGTCTTGGAAGACTGCCTTTTTGTTGGCCATTACTTCTGCTAGAAGGGTATCTGAATTGCAGGCTCTCATGGCAGTTGAACCCTTTCTGATATTCCGTAAGGATAGAGTTTCTTTGCGTACTAACCCTACTTTTATGCCAAAGGTGATTTCTAATGTGGCCTTGAACCAGTCTATCCATTTGCCTACCTTTTATGCTGATCCCCAAAATAGGGGGGAAAAAATCTTGCATTCATTGGATATACACAGGCAGTTACGTTACTATTTGAGCAGAACTAAGGAGTTCAGACAGACTCAACAGTTATTTGTTTCTTTTGCTTTGAGTTCACAAGGGAAAGCTGTTTCAAAGCAGACTATTTCAAAGTGGATTGGTAATTGTATTGCTTTTTGTTATTCTCATCATGTGAAGAATGTTCCTGCTGGGATTAGACCTCATTCCACTAGGGCTACTGCCACATCTACTGCTTTTTTGAGGGGTGTAGCTACTAAGGATATTTTGGAAGCAGCTACTTGGAGTTCAGTTCACACTTTTACTAAGCATTACCATCTCCCTCTTTACTCCAAGTCCAGGGCTGGGTTTGCCACTGCAGTCTTACAGGGCATGTTAGCAGCCCCTAATGCTTTTTAGTTTGCCAGCCTCCCTTTTCCTTTGCTTTGGGATTCTACCCACAGGTTATGACTGCAGCAATGTGGATCCTCGAACATCTACATTTATGGTAGGTACAAAACTGTACTTTTCCATATCTGGACGACTGGCTCATAACTGCCCTGACCAGGCATCTTCTGCTACAGGCCAAGTACTCCACGCGACAACTCTGTTCCTCTCTAGGGATTACAATAAACTACAAAAAATCTGCTCTAGAGACATGTTAGAACAGTCTTTGTAGGAGCAGAAGTAGACACAATAAGGATGATAGTCTACTCTGTCTTGTGGAAGTTTTGGTATCTTCGGTATTACAAGCAAGAATGTTTATCAGAAAGAAATGAGATTCTGCCAAACTAGTTCTACAAGTACTGTGCAAAATGGCCACCTCATTTGTCCTTATTCCCTTAGCTCGTCTTCACATGAAAATAATTCAATGGTTACTTTTGACGCAGTGGTTAATTCTAGAACTACCAATGACACACACAATCATAACAAATTTATGTAAAAAAGATCTTCAGTGGTGGATTCACTCTCCTGTGGTATCTTAAAGCCATCACTTTATTCCTTCCCAACACCTAGCCACGGTAACCACAGACACTTCCCCTGATAATGCCCCCCCACACTCTATCTGTGAAGACCATTCAAGGCATCTGGCATCAACACGAGGCCCATTTGCACATAAACATCCTGGAGATGTGTGCTGTGCTTTTAGCGTTGCAAGCATTTTAAGACTGCCTACTTCTGGGAACTACTGCATTCCAATCGGGCAACATGTCTGTAGTTTGGTACATAAGCAAAAGGAACCAGATCTTGCCCCCTTTGTCAGGAAGCCATAAGGGTCTGGCAATGGGCTACATCTTCCAATCACTTTCTGCTAGCAATGCACATCCTGGGGATGTCCAGTGTAATAGCAGACAAATTGAGCAGAGCTATGCTACTGCCACATGAGTGGTCCCTCAATCAAAAAATTGAGGAAAAGATTGTCCAAAAATGGGGCCAGCCTTGCTGCGACCTTTTTGCTTCACCCATCAATGCGAAATGCAGCAACTACTTTGCACTGATCCCCCCTCTGGGGGAGTCCCCAAGGGATGCACTTGTTCACAATTGGCCCCCGGGACTTCTTTATGCCTGTCTACCAATTCCTCTAATTGCCAAACTACTACAGAAAGCAAGTTTGTTGAAGATGACAATGATCCTAATTGTCCCCTATTGGCCTTGACAAATCTGCTTCCCTCTCTTTTGGCCTCATATTTGGGATGAACCATGGATTGTGGACCCCATTCCAGATCTTCTGACTTTCCCATCAAGAATGGTTCATCCCAATCTAAACAACCTCAAACTGACAGCTTGGCTGCTCCAGATGTTGTTCTGTTTCACTGTTGCAGTCATCACATTTTGGATGTTCTTCGTGTTTCACTGTTGTAGTCATTACATTAGGGTAATCTGTTGGCAGGTTGCCCTCAGTCGGCCTGAATTCCAAAGTCTTTGGTCCTGCGTCTGTTGCTGTCTCCTCTTCCATGATGTCAGGTCGTCAGGGGTATAAAACAAGCAGCCAACGCCATTTTCTGTGGTCTTTCTTGCCGCGCGGTGCCCGAAGCCGAAGCATTTCGCAAGTGCCGGTCGGCTGACTCCTGAAATATTCAAGTTTGAGTTTCAGAACCAAAGTCTTCACTAAAGCTAAGTACCCCGTTGGGGAAACTTTTTTCTTGCTCCATACCGATGTCAGAAAAAGTTATTAATTGTATTACTTGTGGGAAGCAAATACCTCATAAGGATTTCCATTTATACTGTATTCCTTGCGTAGGCCCTGATCACAATGTGCCTGGCTGTCGGTTTTGTGCTAGATTTAACCAACGCACTATTAAGTGTCTATATTTTTTCCTCAAAGTATTTTAGAAACAGATTTAACTACCCAGAAATGTCGTCGGATAGCAATCCGACTTCCGGAGTACATTGTCTTGTGTCTTTCGGCTTATTCCGGTTAGGGGTCGCCACAGCGGAACTCCGGTCCGCTAATGTTTGGTAGTGGATTTTTACGTGCCGAGTTACCAGCCCTGACGCACAACCTTCAATGAAGGCACGCCCATTCATGCATGCCTCCACACAGAAGACGCTCTAGCTAAGAATCGTACGGGACAACGTCTTACTGTGAGGTGACAACACTACCGCAGCACCGCTACCGTGGGATACGCAAAGGAAAGGGGACAGAGACAGTCGAGGTCGAAAACCGACGAAGCATCTCCTAAGCCAGTCGCCGGTTTGCCGGTACTCAGTGAGACACTTTAGCAGTCCCTGATACCCACTACTTTAGAGTCGCAGGCCCCTACCGAGACCCATGTGGAGTCCGGCACGCCACGAGATACAAAGTATTGGACCCATGGATGTATGTCCCTCAGATGGGTCCAGAGCCACTGAGCAGGCACCGGCTTCTGAGGGTGTATTCAGGCCTCAACATTTTTATATCAAACCAACGACAGCTGCAAAACCAAAGACAAAAGCAACTTCTAAAAACTAAAAAAATGACGCATGAGCCATGTGCACAGGCCTCTATGCCTAAAAAACAGATGATCAAAATGGCTGAAGACCTTATTACCTTGATCAGGGGTTCCCGTCCCCCTCCTAATGAAAGGCCTAGGCAAGACACTGATTATGAATCTTAAGATCAGGTTTATATTTCTTCTGATTCCTCTTCTGATCAGGAATTATCTATACCTCCCTATGAGGATTCTGATGCAGAGGAGTCTATAACATCTGCATCCCCTCCTGAGGATTACTCTTTTGGAGAAACCTTGCATACTTTGAGGGAGCATTTTCACTGAGAGAGTCAAGATTTCTCCAAATCAAAAAAGAGGCTCAGGGATTACCTTCTTTTCCCTCAGCACAGGCCTTTAGCCATACACCCTGTTTTAGACATTGTGGATGTGTTTTCGGAGTCAAGCTTGGCCCCTGACTCCTTATTTCCGGCTCCCAGCAAGCCTGACGGATATTACAGGATCCCTGACTCACACAAATTTTTATTTAGAAACCCTGCTGCTGATCCTGAAACTATTTCATGGGGTCCAAAGGGTGTTAAGGCCTCAACAGCAAAAATTCCTACCCCCTCTGACAGAGATTCAAGGGCACTGGATAGATGGGGAAAATAGGTTTATATATCTGCAACATTGGCAATTAGGGCCTTAAACTTCCAGTTTCATATGCTCAAGTATCAACAACATGTTATGGGATTGCTGAAACAGAAAATTATGTTGATTTCTGAATGTGCAGAAAATAAAGAAATGCAGGAATTATTGCATGCAGCTGAACAAGTTGGAAAGCTTACTTTGCAATGTGGTTTTGATTTCTTAGAGGCCTCCTGCAGGGCCACAGTTACTGGATCTGTGATTAGGAGGCATGCCTGGCTAAAAGAGAAAAATTTGTCTGATCATGTTAAAGCTAAATTACTAGATGCACCTTTACAGTTTGTTATTAAGGCAGAAGAGGTTTTAAAGAAAATGGAAGACAAAGCTAAGTCTATGCAAACTGTAAAAGACTTCTTACAAGTGCAGCCACCAAGATTCAGTAGACACTGGCCACTGGCCTACAAAAAATTGGTCCTTTCTTGTGTCAGACAGAGCTCAAAGCGGCAAATCCAGATGCCCTAAGGGTTCCAGATACCAGGCACAAGATTCTTACAGGTCAAAGCAATGGGGTGCTTCTACCTCCAAATCTGGAGGAGATAAAGCGCAAACCTACAGAAAACAGTCCCATGACTTCCGTCTGCCTTCACCAAGCACTTACTTTTTGGCAGCACCCTTGGGGGCATATTAGTACAAGTGGGTACTAAACATAGTATCACAGGCATACAGATTCCATTTCCATACTCTGCCAATGGCAAACGGTTGTCCGGATCTGCTGAAAAATCAATGGGCAGAGGCATAAAAACAGGTTACGTCCCTCATGGATATGAGGGCCATTCAGTGAGTATTAGAACAGGAAAAAGGACAAGGTTTTTACTCGACTGTTCTTGGTACCCAGAAAGGACAAGGCCTGGCGGCCAGTACTGGATTTATTGATTTTGAACACATACCTGGACATTCCAAAATTCAAAATGCTGACTTTGCAGCAGCTTCTGCCCATGCTGGGCAAGAATGCTTGGCTGGTGACATTAGATCTAAAAGAGGCATACCTGCATGTCCCAATAAGGCAATTATGCAGAAGATACCTTGGATTCAAGACTGGCTTAATGCATTACCAGTTCTCTGCACTGCCCTTTGGCTTATCTACTGCACCCAGGGTCTTTACAAAGTGCCTGGCACCAGTAATTGCTTTTTGCAGACAAAGAAGTATACAAGTATATCCTTACCTGGACGACTGTCTCATTCAAGCAGAGAACAAAGACATTCTTCTTCAACACCTGGCATTTGTGAAAAGGCTCCTAACATGCCTAGGGTACACAGTAAACGAAAAGAAATCACAACTGGTACCGTCTCAAAAGATAACATTCCTGGGTGCAAGCTTGAATATAACTGCCCAGATGGCTTACCTCACGCCAGACAAACAAAGGCAACTGACTACTTACTTCAAACTGATGGCAACAAAAACCCAGTTATCTGCAAGACAAACTCTGCAGGCTTTGGGCTTAATGGCATCTTGCACCCTACTGATTCCATATGCAAGACTGCATATGAGGAAACTTCAATGGTACCTAAAAAGTTTATGGAGTCAACATTGTCACAGTCTGGAAACAATGATTCCTCTCATTCCCTGCCTACAACAGGAGTTTCTATGGTGGGCAAAGGCATGTCACCAAAACATGAGACAGGCCTTCACTGTACCCCCTAACAGCCAAAGATGCATCAGATTATGCCTGTGGTCCCACATTGCGGGAAGATGCATTCAGGGCATATGGACCCCAAAACAAATGCATCTACATATCAACCAAAAAGAGATGCTAGCTGTTCAAAATGCCCTGACAGCCTTCAAGGACTTACTTCACCCAGGACAACTACTGATAAAAACAGACAACACCACTGTTATGTGGTATATAAACATTAGATTAGCCATGGCACTGTGGGACACAGCTTTGACTTGCCAAATACATCTTCAAGCTCAATTCCTGCCAGGAAAACAAAATACTCTGGCAGACGATCTAAGCAGAAACCTTATGGACCCTCACGAGTAGAAACTAGATCCACAAGTCGTCAGCATGATAACAAAGAAATGAGGGAGCCCAGGCATAGATCTATTTGCTTCTCCTCAAAATTATCAATTGAAAAGATTCTGCACAAGGACTTATCACAGACCAGCATGGAAGGTGGACGCCCTATCCTACAGTCATCAGTTTACGCCTTTCCTCCTCTACCTCTTCTTCCCATGGTCCTACTAAAAGTCAGTTAAGAGAAACCAAAGATGATACTAATTGCCCCGGACTTGCCCCGCCAATACTAGTACCCAATCCTAAGGAACTTGTCTCAATACCCAGCTTGGACCTTACCTCAAAGACCTCAACTGCTGTCCCAGCAAAACAATCAGATCCTGCACCATCAACTCCAGACACTGAACCCGGCAGCATGGCTAATCATGTAGTTATACAAACAACGCCTCTCAGTAAAGCTGTGATGGATGTCATTTTGGAAGTCAGGAGGTCTAGTACTAGAAAATCTTATGCTGATAAATGGAAGAGATTCTGTGCTTGGAATCAAGCACAAGGAACTGATACAGCAGAACCAAATATTCCTCTGATATTACAATACTCGACTGAGATGCTTGACAAAGGCCTATCTTTCTCATCAATTAAAATCCATGCCTCTGCCATTTCGGCTCATTACAATACAGAGCCACCAATTTTTTCTCATCCTTTACTAAAGCAGTATCTTAGAGGAGCCAAAAATTTAAGGCCTCCTAGAAGATCACCAATACCTGCATGGGACCTCAGTTATGTGTTGGAAAAGCTCACCCTGCCTGCATTTGAACCAGCTGCTACTGCTGATATAAAGTTCTTTTAATGGAAAACAGCTCTGCTACTAGCAATTACTTGAGCAAGAAGAGTCTCGGAGCTACAGGCCCTCATGACTGTGGAGCCTTTTATCATATTTTACCCAGACAGGGTGTCTCTGAGGACAAATCCTTCATTTATGCCTAAGGTGGTTTCCAGTGTGGCTCTTAACCAAACTATTCATCTGCCAACCTTTTATCCAAATCCGCAGAACAAGGGGGAGAGAATTCTGCATTCCTTGGGCGTACACAGGCAGCTAAGATTCTACTTGAGCAGGACTAAAGCTCTAAGAAATAATGAGCAGTTACTAGTGACATATGCTGCAGGATCAGAAGGAAAGGCTATTTCAAAGTAGACTATTTCAAAGTGGATAAGCCACTGCATTCGTTTCTGCTACTTGCACCATGGCAAACCTGTGCCCAAGGGCATTAGGTCTCATTCCACCAGAGCTGCAGCTACATCGACAGCCTTTCTCAGAGGAGTACCAACCAAAGACATTCTGGAGCTTCTACTTGGAGTTCTGTTCACACTTTTTAAAAAGTGGTATAATTTGCCTCTCTAAAGTCCAGGGCAGGCTTTGCCACTGCAGTTCTGCAGGGCCTTATAGCTGCTCCTAATGCTGTTTAGCTCCAGCCTCCCATCCATAGCTTTGGGATTCTACCCAAATGTAATGACTGCAACAGTGAAACACGAAGAACATAGTACAGTTGTGTACACTTACCATAAATGTAGATGTTCGAGTGTATTCACTGTTGCAGTCCAGATTACCCGCCCGCCATCCCACTTCTATTCTGGAGTTTCTCTTTCCTTCACTATCTTCTACAACCTTTGTGGTGTATCTTGTAGATGAAGGTAAAGTTTGTATTGTTGCATGTATATATAGTGTGTGTGTGTGTGTGTGTATATATATATATATATATATATATATATATATATATATATAATTCTTTTTTATTTTGCTACCTTTTTGGGGGCACCTGACATCGGGGGCAAAAAAAACTAAAGAAAATGGCGTTGGCTGCTTGTTTTATACCCCCTGGTGACCTGACATCATGGAAGAGGAGACCGCAACCGACGCAGGACCCAAGACTTTGGAATTCAGGCCGACTGAGGGCAACCTGCCAGCAGATTACCCTAATTTTAATGACTGCAACAGTGAATACACTCGAACATCTACATTTATGGTAAGTGTACACAACTGTACTTCTGTCTGCAGGTAGCCCTCAGCCGGCCTGAACACCAGATTCTTTGGATTTCTGCGTCGGATGCTGTCACTTCCTCCTTGATGTCAGGTCGTCAGGGGTATAAAACATGCAGCTGATGCCATTACAACAGTCTTTCTTGCCCAAAGCAGAAGCAGTTCGCAAGTGCTGGTCGGCAAACTCCTGAAATTTTCTTTTTCGAGTTTCAGACCCGAAGTCTTCACAGGTGCAGGTCAGCTGACTCCTGAAATTTTCGTTTTTGAGTTTCAGATCCGAAGTCTTCAAAAAAGCTAAGTACCCTGGTGGGGATCCTTTTTCTTGCTCTAACTGATGTCAGTAAAAGTTAACAATTGTCTTACCTTTGGAAAGCAAATATCAAATAGAGATTTTCATTCCTACTGCATCCCTTGTTTAGGCCCAGACCACGACGTCCCTTGTCGGTTTTGTGCCTTGTTCAATGCCTGAATTCGTCGTCTGGCTATTTTTGCAGCTAATTACGTTTGTACTCTTTCTGTGTACTCCAAAATGGCTTCGCCAAGTCATCGAATACATATATTCTAAAAAAAGTAAGGATAAAGACAGAGACAGATCGCATAGGTCCAAAACTGCTGACAATGCTTCCGTTAAGCTAGTCGCCAGTCTGACGGTACTCAGTGAGGTGCTTTCGCAGCCCCTGATATCCGCTACTTCTGATTCGCAGGCCTCTACTGAGACCCATTTCGAGTCCGGTATGCCGCGAGATGCTTCTTTGACTATGGAACCTGCAAATGTCTCTACCTTGGATGGGTCTGGCACCGCTGTGCAGGCACCGGCTTCTGAGTGTGTATTCAGGCCTACAGACATTCATTTTAAACTGATGCCTTTGTTTTCATCCAGGCCAAAAACTCGCACCACACCTAGAAAACCGACGACCAAACCGCAGACTCAGGCCCATATGCCTAAAAAGCAAATGCTTAGAATGCCTGAAGACCTCATTACCTTAATTAGGGGAAGCCAGCCTTCCCCCCTCTGAGAGACCTAGAACTGATTTTCTTTCTGATTCTTCTGATCAGGAATCTGATATTTCTGCTCTTCTGATTACCAGGATTTGCCCTTCTCTACTTATGAGGATTCTGATGGAGAGGATTCTCTTCCCTCTGCTTCCCCTCCAGAGGATTTTTCTTTCAGTGAAATCTTGCACACTCTTAGAGTAATCCTGGCTTTCTCAGCGGAAATGCTCCCGGAGTCCAAAAAGAGACTTGGGAAATTCTTACTACTACCTCAACACAGGCCTTTAGCTATCCCTCCTGTTGTGGACATTGTAGATGATGCTTTCTTGGAATCTAGCCTTACCCGAGACACTTTACCTCCAGCTCCCAGAAAACCTGACAGGTACTTCAGAGTACCTGACTTTCACAAGTTCCTCTTCAAGAATCCTTCTATGGATCCAGAGACCATTTCCCAAGGACCAAAAGGCATTAAGGCTACTGCTGCCAAAAATCCTACCCCTTCTGATAGAGATTCTAGAGCCTTAGACAGATGGGGTAAGAAGGTATACACTTCTGCTACTTTGGCCATTAGGGTTTTAAATTGACAGTTTCATATGTTAAAGTATCAGCAGCATGTTATGGGGCTACTTAAACAGAAAATGATGTTGAATCCTGACTGTACTAAACACACAGAATTACAAGATTTAATGCATTCCGCAGAACAAGTTGGCAAACATACTTTGCAATGTGGTTTTGACACTTTAGAAGCATCTTGCAGGGCTGCTGTCACTGGGTCTGTAATTAGAAGCCATGCTTGGCTTAAGGAACAGAACTTGCCAGATCATGTAAAAGCTGAATTACCGGATGCTCCCTTAAACCAAGACCGCCTTTTTGGCAACAAAGCTGAAGTCCTTCAAAGGATGGAGGAAAAAGCTAAATCTATGCAAACTGTTAAAGATTTCCTACAAGTGCAGCCTCCCAGATTCAGTAGGCATTGGCCTTCAAAGAACTGGTCCTTTCCAGTCCCTTCTAGGCCTTCTCAGTCCAGACCCAAAAACAGCAGACCACCTAGGCTACAGTCTCAAGCTACGTACAGACCTAAACAGTGGAGGGCTCCCACTTCCAAAGGAGGGAGTAGTAAGCCACCCCTTTACGGAAAAATGGCACAATGACTTCACCTTAACTCTTCCAAGCCCTGCTCAACTACCTGCCCCCTTAGGAGGAAAGCTTGCCCTGCATGCAAAAAATTGGGAACTCCTTACCCAGGACAAATGGGTTTTGAACATAGTTTCCCAAGGTTACAGATTCCATTTCCACACACTAGCAACCCCAAATGGTTGGCCAAACCTACCCCCAAATCAATGGGCGGAGGCCCAACAGCAGGTTCTCTCTCTTCTCAATATCAGGGCTAGTCAGCCTGTCCCAGCAGAACACAGGGGACAAGGTTTTTATTCAAGACTTTTTCTGGTACCCAGAAAAGACGACTCCTGGCGTCCTATCCAGGACCTCTCTGTTCTCAACACCTTTCTGGTAGTTCCAAAATTCAAAATGCTAACTCTGCAACAGCTTCTTCCTATGGTAGCCAGGGATGCCTGGCTGGCAACCCTAGACTTAAAGGAAGCTTACCTCCACATCCCAATAAGGGAATCTTGCAGGAAATGCCTATGCTTCAGGGCAGGCTCCATGCACTATCAGTTCTCTGCACTTTCCTTTGGCTTATCTACTGCGCCCAGGGTATTCACAAAGTGTCTAGCTCCAGCCATTGCATTTTACAGAGAAATATTCAGATTTACCCATACTTGGACGATTATCTTATTCAGGCAGAAAGCCAGGGCTTGCTGTTACAACATCTGGCATTCATAAAGAAACTTCTAACTTCTCTGGGGTACACCATCAATGAAATGAAATCTCACCAAGTACCCTGCCAACAGATTGTATTCCTGGGAGCAAGCTTGAACACAGCTTCCCAGATGGCATTCCTCACTCCGGAAAAACAAGTTTGACAATCTACTTCAAACTATTGGTCACAAAACCCCAGCTATCTGCAAGGAAAAAGCCCTGGGGTTCATCGCCTCTTGCATTTTACTAAATTCCATATGCAAGACTGCATATGAGGAAACTTGAATGGTATCTAAAAAGCCTATGGTGTCAACAATCTCAGGACCTGGAAACAATCATTTCTATCATTCCTTGTATGAAGACATAGTTCCTTTGGTGGGCAGAGGCCTGCTACCACAACAAGGGACTCCCTTTCACTCTAACCCCTGCCACCCAAACCCTAACAGATGCATCAGACTATGCATGGGGGCTCACCTGGCAGGGAAGTGCATTCAGGGCAAATGGAACCAGAGTCAGATGCACCTGCATATCAATCAAAAAGAAATGTTAGCTGTACAGAATGCTCTGACAGCCTTCAAGGACTACATTCTTCCAGGACAACTAATGGTAAAGACAGTCAACACCACTGTTATGAGGTACAAAAACAAGCAGGGGGGTACACATTCTTACCCCCTCTGCAGACTACCGTTGTGGAACACAGCCTTGAGCTACCAAGTGCACCTACAAGCTCAATTCCTGCCAGGAAAATTAAATACACTGGCAGACGGACTAAGCAGAAACCTCATGGACCCACACGAGTGGAAACTGGAACCATGGATTTTCAACATGTTGACAAGTAAATGGGGGAGCCCAGATATAGACCTGTTTGCCTCTCCCCAGAACTACCAATTGGACAGATTTTTCACAAGGACTCCCCACAAACAAGTCTGGAAAGTGGATGCTCTGTCTTTCAGCTGGTAAAACCTATCAGTCTATGCCTTTCTTCCCCCCTCTGCCTCTGATGTTCTTCGTGTTTCACTGTTGCAGTCATAACTGTAGGGTGCTCCTGCCAGCAGGCAGCCCGAGGTCGGCCAGAATCCCAAAGTCTGGGTCCGGCGTCGGCTGTATAGGCTAGTACCCTGACGTCAGTACGCTTTGGTACATAGTCCTCAGCCGACGCCATCTTCTCCAGTCTTTCTTGCCGTGCGGTGGAAAGCAGCTCGCAAGTCGTTGGTTGGCGATTATCGAACAGCGTATTTGGTTGTTGTCGGTCCGAAGTTCTTACTTCTCTTCTCAAAGCTAAGTACCCGTTGGAATCTTTTTCTTGTTCCTCCGATGTCAGAAAAAGTTAATAATTGTATAGCGTGTGGGAAACAAATACCTCATAAAGATTTCCACTCTTACTGTCTACCTTGCTTAGGCCCTGACCACGACGTTTCTTGTTGTCGGTTCTGTGCCAGGTTCAACTCTCGTACTATCAAGCACAGGTACGATTGGACTTTAAATTATTTTGGCAGACGCTTCAATTATAGAATGTAGTCGGACACTACCGGAGTCCAAAAGAAGCGCAAAGACAAAGACAGGCCGCCGAGGTCCAAACAGGACTCGTTGCAGCTGGAGCCAGCGTCCGGTTCGGCTGTCGTCAGTGAGGCGCTTTTGCAGCCCCTGTCGTCCGCCACTTCTGAACCGATGGCCGATACGGACTCCCATGGGGAGCCATCAAGGCCCATTATTTTAACTGCTGCAGGACCTTCGGACGTCGCTCCTTCAGATGGGTCCGGAACCGCTGTGCAGGTACCGGCTTCTGAGGGGGTTTTCAGGCCTACTCACATTACAATTTCAAAGGCAAAGGCAAAGACAAAGACTCCTGTTAAGTCTAAAGTTCCAGCTCAAGCTGCTTCTGAATCCACTCCCAAGACACAAAAGCAATTATTGAGGATGGCTGAAGATTTGCTTACAATGATTAGGGGTTCTCACCCCCCTCCTGAGAAAAGGCCTCGACAGGATATTACTCTGGATTCCTCTGACCAGGCTTCTGTATCTTCTGTTTCTTCCTCAGATCAGGACTATTCCTTTCCCCTTATGAGGATTCGGATGCTGAGGACTCTTTACCCTCGGCCTCCGCCTGAGGATTTTTCTTTTGGGGAAACCCTGCATGAGATGAGGGAACATTTTCATTGGGAAGGACAGGAATATTCTGCTTCCAAGAAGAGGCTTAGAGAATTTCTTCTTCTTCCTCAGCATAGGCCTTTAGCTATCCCTCCTGTTTTGGACATTGTAGATGATGCTTTTTCTGAGGCTAATTTGAATCCTGATTCCATGCCTCCTGCTCCTTCTAAGCCTGATAGATTTTATAGGGTTCCTGACTCTCATTTATTTTTATTTAAAAACCCTTCATGGATCCTGAAACTATTTCTCAGGGCTCTAAGGCTGCTAAGGTTGCTACTTCTAAAAATCCTATTCCCTCTGAGAAGGATTCTCGTGCTTTAGACAGGTGGGGAAAAAGGTATATACTTCTGCTACCCTGTCTGTAAGGGCTTTAAATTGCCAGTTTCATATGTTTAAATATCAGCAATTTCTTTTGTCTGTTTTAAAGCAAAAGCTTGCTTCCCTTCCTGCTTGTGCAGAGGATAAGGAACTTCAGGATGTTTTGCATGCTACTGAACAGGTTAACAAGCATAGCTTACAGTGTGGTTTTGATGCTTTGGATGCTTCTTGCAGGGCTGCTGCCTCTGGTACTGTTATTAGGAGACATGCCTGGCTTCGTGAACAAAGTTTGCCTGAACAGGTTAAGGCTAAGTTATTAGATGCCCCTGTTCAACAAGATGTTCTTTTGGATCTAAGGCTGAGGAAGTTATTAAAAGATGGAGGAAAAGGCAAAGTCTATGCAGACTGTAAAAGATTTCTTGCAAGTTCAGCCTCCTAGATTTTCCAGGAATTGGCCCTCTAAAATTGGTCCTTTCCCACGCCTGACAGGCCTCAAAGGGGAAGATATAGGCGCCAGAGGTCGTGGTCAAGGCCAGGCTTCTTACAGATCTAGACAATGGACTGCTTCTTCACCTAGAAGGGGAGAAGACAGATCCCAATCTCAAAGAAAGCAAACTCAATGACTCTCTCGGTTGGGCTTCAGGACCCCTTCACCTGGACGCCTCTCGGAGGAAAACTGTCTTTTTTACAGAAATTGGACTCATATTACCCAGGACAGATGGGTATTGGACGTGATTTTAAAAGGTTACAAATTCCACTTTCACACTTTGCCAAGGACTCACGGTTGGCCAGATCTGCCAAAACTTCAATGGTCAGAGGCCTTAACTCAAGTGGATGCTCTTCTGGCCATGAGAGCCATAGAGCCTGTTCCACTCTCGGAAATGGGAAAAGGGTTTTATTCAAGACTGTTTCTGGTTCCCAGAAAACAAAACTCTTGGAGACCTATTCTGGACCTTTCTGTGTTAAACACCTTTTTGGAAATTCCAAAGTTCAAGATGCTTACTCTGCAACAGCTAATTCCAATGCTCTCTCAGGATGCTTGGATGGTGACATTGGACTTAAAGGAAGCCTATTTACATATTCCCATCAGACAAGAACGCAGGAAATTCCTCAGGTTCAAGGCAGGTTCGAGGCACTTTCAATTCTCTGTTCTGCCCTTTGGTTTATCTACTGCGCCCAGAGTCTTCACCAAGTGCCTGGCACCAGTAGTGGCTTACTGCAGACTTCAGGGGATCCAGATTTACCCCTATTTGGATGACTGCCTTATTCAGGCAGACAGCAAAGATCTTCTGCTTCAACATCTGGACTTTGTTCAACGTGTTCTCCTCCTACTGGGATTCTCAGTGAACATAAAAAAGTCACATTTGATCCCTTCTCAACAAATGGTATTCTTGGGAGCCCTCTTAAATACAACCTTACAAAGGGCCTTCCTCACTCCAGAAAAACAAATTCAGCTGGCTTCTACTTTCAACACCTTGGCAACTCTATCTCAGCTCACTGCAAGGAAATTCCTGCAGGCTCTGGGCTACATGGCTTCCTGCATTCTGTTGATTCCAAACGCAAGGCTTCACATGAGAAAGCTTCAATGGTATCTGAAAAGTGTATGGTCACAGCATTACCACGATCTGGATATTCTGATTCCTCTGATCCCCTGCCTTCAGAAGGAGTTCCTCTGGTGGTCCAGGGCATGCACTTCAAACGAAGGAAAACCTTTTCGTCTTCCTCAACCTACTCAAATCCTAACCACGGACGCCTCGGATTATGCTTGGGGAGCACACTTTCTAGACAATTGCCAGCAGGGAACCTGGACAAAGGACCATCTTCACTGGCACATAAATCTGAAGGAAATGTCGGCAGTCCAAAACGCCCTTCTAGCCTTCAAGAATCTTCTACAACCAGGCCCTCTGCTAATTCAAGACAGACAACACCACGGTCATGTGGTACATCAACAAGCAGGGGGGTTCTCATTCATACCCCCTTTGCAGACTAGCTATGGGTTTATGGGACACAGCTCTAAATTTGAATCTACATCTCCAGGCTCAATTCATTCCAGGGAAACAGAATCTCTTAGCAGACAGCCTGAGCAGAAACATTTCAGATCCTCACGAATGGATGCTAGACACCAACTTGTTCAACAGGATTACTGCAGTTTGGGGATGTCCCCAGATAGATCTGTTTGCATCCCATCCCAATCATCAGCTGCCTCGCTTTGCACCAGGTCCTTCCACAAAGCAGCTTGGAGAGTGGATGCCCTGTCCTTCAGCTGGAGAAGCCTTTCAGCATATGCCTTCCCTCCTCTTCCTCTACTACCTCGGGTATTACTGAAAATAAAACAGGACAAGCCCAAGTTCCTCATCTTGATTGCTCCAAATTGGCCTCGACAGTTTTGGTATCCAACTTTAAAGCTCCTGTTCTCGGGGCCTCCTTGGATTCTCCCACTGAACCCTTTGCTTCTGTCCCAGCATCAGGGTCAGTTACTACATTCCAATCTCAAGACCCTTTGCCTGGCAGCTTGGCTCTTCAAAGGAGTTTGATTCCTTATAGTCTTCCCAAACAAGTTTTGGATGTTCTTTTGGAAGCTAGACGGCCTAGCACTAGGAAATCCTATGCCTCTAAATGGAAGAGGTTTTCTATTTGGATGCAGGACCGAGGTTCTGATCCTCAGGTACCTGATCTCTCTTCTATTTTGCTTTACCTTTCGAACTTTTATCTAAAGGACTTTCCTTTTCTTCCATTAAGATTCATGCTTCTGCTATCTCTGCACATTTCAGTTCTGATCCTCCTGTTTTTCTCATCCTTTGGTGAAGCAGTTCTTGAGAGGGCTAAAAATTTGGCCTCCAAGGACCCCTCCTGTCCCTGTCTGGGATGTTAATTATGTTTTAGAAAACTTACTTTGCCTCCTTTTGAGCCTGCTGCATCTTCAGATATTAAGTTTCTATCCTGGAAGACTGTTCTTTTGTTAGCATTGACCTCTGCCAGAAGGGTCTCAGAGTTGCAAGCTCTCATGGCTGTGGAACCATACCTTATTTTCCATCAGGACAGAGTATCCTTGAGGACCAATCCTACTTTCATGCCTAAAGTGATTTCAAAGTGGCTTTAAATCAGACAATTCACCTTCCTACTTTCTTTCCAAATCCTCAAAACAAAGGGGAAAGGATTTTGCATTCATTAGATGTGCACAGACAGTTACGATTTTACCTGGACAAGACTAAAGATTTCAGAAAGTCTAACCAATTGTTTGTTTCCTTTGCCTCCAGTTCTCTTGGAAAACCTATTTCTAAACAAACTATTTCCAAATGGATTGCTTATGGAATCAGATTTTGTTACACTCATCATGGGAAACAGTTTCCAGGTACCATTAGAAGTCACTCTACTAGAGCAGCTGCCACTTCTACAGCTTTCCTCAGAGGAGTCCCTACCAGGGATATCTTGGAAGCTGCCACTTGGAGTTCTGTGCATACTTTTTCCAAGCACTACAATCTCCCCTTGTTTTCTAAGTCCAGGCAAGGCTTTGCCTCTGCTGTCTTGCAGGGTATTCTTGCCTCCCCTTCTTCTATCTAAAGCCTCCTCCCCTTTTACACTGCTTTGGGATTCCACCCTACAGTTATGACTGCAACAGTGAAACACGAAGAACATAGTACAGTTGTGTACACCTACCATAACTGTAGATGTTCGAGTGTCTTCACTGTTGCAGTCGGTTCCTCCTCCTATCCCCTCTTTTCCTTTTTTGTGGTGTATTTGTGTTTCCTTGTTGGATTCATTTTTGGTTTGTTGGGGACTTCTGACATCTAGGGCAAGAAAGGCTGGAGAAGATGGCGTCGGCTGAGGGCTATGTACCAAAGCGTACTGACGTCAGGGTACTAGCCTATACAGCCGACGCGGACCCAGACTTTGGGATTCTGGCCGACCTCGGGCTGCCTGCCGGCAGGAGCACCCTACAGTTATGACTGCAACAGTGAAGACACTCGAACATCTACATTTTATGGTAGGTGTACACAACTGTACTTTCTCCAAAGTACTACTAAAAGTCAAACAGGACAAACTAAGGATGATTTTGATTGCTCCAGACTGGCCGTGCCAAACACTGGTACCCCCACCTGCATAGTGTGCCACAGTTATCTCCATGGCACCTGCCTCAGACTCCTTCCCTGCTGTCTCAGCAGGAGAACCAGATTCAGCACCCTCAGCTTCCAGCACTCAACCTTGCAGCCTGGCTAATTACTTCATCTCTCCTTTACCATCCCTCAGCAAACCTGTGATGGATATCCTCTTAGAGGCAAGGAGGCATAGTACTAGAAAATCTCATGCTGAAAAATGGAAAAGATTCTGTGCCTGGAACCAATCTCAAGGGATGAGCACATCAGCGCCCAATTTACCTCAGATTTTACAATACTTGACCTGAGATGCTTCACAAGGGCCTGTCTTTTTCCTCCATTAAAATCCACGCCTCCGCCATTAGATTCATTATAACACAGAACCTCCCCTCTTCCCTCATCCACTGCTCAAGCAGTTCCTCAGAGGGGCCAAAAATTTGAGACCTGCTAGGAGAGTTCCAACCCCAGCCTGGGACTTTAACTTTGTCTTGGAGAAACTCACTCTACCTTCTTTCGAGCCAGCTGCTACTGCAGACTTAAAATTTCTTTCTTGGAAAACAGCTTTCCTTTTAGCAATCACTTCAGCTAGAAGGGTATCTGAATTACAGGCCCTTATGGGAGTATAGCCTTTCATCATCTTTCGTGCGGACAGGGTGTCGCTCAGAACCAATCCATCCTTCATGTCCAAGATGGTATCCAGTGTGGCTCTTAATCAGTCCATTCATTTGCCAACCTTATTTCCCAATCCACAGAATAAAGGGGAATGGATACTGCATTCATTAGATGTGCACAGACAACTTAGATTCTACTTAGACAGGACTAAACCTCAAAGGAAATCTTAACAACTGCTGGTAGCATTTGCTGTAGAGGCGGAAGGGAAGGCTATTTCAAAGCAAACCATTTCTAAATGGATGAGCCATTGCATTAATTTCTGCTATAAAAACCATGGAAAACCTATCCCCCAGGGGATCAGACCTCACTCCACCAGGGCTGCATCTACCTCTACAGCCTTTCTCAGAGACATCCCTACCAGGGACATCCTAGAAGCTACTACCTGGAGTTCTGTACATACTTTCACCAAGCATTATCATTTGTCAAGTTTCTCTAAATCCTGAGCTGGCTTTGCCACTGCAGTCTTGCAGGGCCTTGTAGCTGGCCCTAATGCTATCTAAACTCCTCCACCCCAACCATAGCTTTGGGAATTTACCCAAATGTAATGACTGCATTAGTGAAACACGAAGAACATAGTACAGTTGTGTACACTTACCATAAATGTAGATGCTCGAGTGTATTCACTGTTGCAGTCCTGGTTACCCTCCCTCCAGCCCCCTAACTTCTTTTGGCTATACCTCTAATTTCCTTTACTATGCTTAAAAGCATTTTTGGTGTATTTGCTTTTTTTTTGGAGGTATATCTTTGTGCTTTTATGTTTAATTGCTTCCCATTAGAGGGGCACCTGACATCTGGGGCAAGAAAAACTGATGTAATGGCGTCGGCTGCATGTTTTATACCCCTGACGACCTGACGTTATGAAAGAAGGTACAGCAACTGACGCAGGACCCAAGACTTTGTTAATCAGGCTGACTGAGGGCAACCTGCAAGCAGATAACCCAAATGTAATAGCTGCAACAGTGAATACACTCGAACATCTACATTTATGGTAAGTGTACAAAGCTGTACTTTTCTTGGTAGGTTCTTGGCACTTTCAGTTCGCTGCCTTGCCTTTAGGTCTTTCCACTGGCCCCAGGGTTTTCACAAAGTGTCTGGCCCCAGCTATTGCCTTCCTAAGACTGAAAGGCCTTCAAGTTTATCCTTACCTGGATGACCTGCTTTTTCTGGCAAGCAGTCCAGCTCTTCTTACTCAACATCTGAATCTTGCTATTCCCTTTCTGCAAGTCTTGGGGTTCACAATGAATTTCAAAAAAATGTTCTCATTCTCCTAGTCAGTATCTTATTTTTCTGGGGTGTGGGCTCAGGACACGTTTGATGATGGTGTTTCTTCCTTCAGAGAAAGCTCCGTCCCTGATGGTTTTCATGGAGCCTCTTCTAACTCTTTCCTCCATCACTGCCAGGGAGTTTGCCAGACTTCTTGGGTTCAAGGCCTCCATAATTCCCATGCTGCTCTTTGCAAAACTTCACATGAGGAAGTTTGTGTTTTTTGAAAACATTTTGGTCCCAGCATGCACATCCCTTGAAGACTGCCATTCCTCTTCTTTCTTGCTTAAAGACAGAACTAGGATGTTGGATGCAGCAACCCGCTGTGAATCCAGGTCTGCCTCTTCTCATTCCTCATCCAGTGCAGGAACGTTTTACAGATGCCTCACACTTAGGATGGGGAGCGACCTTAGCTTCCACAAAAGTGCAAGCACTATGGTCTCCTTCTCAGAGAAAGGAGCATATAAATGTCAGGGAAAAGAGGGCCTTGATTCTAGCCTTACAAGGATTGCATCATCTGTTTTTTCCAGGCTGTTTCAAGATTCTCACAGACAAAACTACAGTCCTTTGGTAAACAAGCAAGGAGGAACAAAGTCTTATCTTCTTTGTCACCTGGCAGTCAAGGCGTGGGAGCTGGGTATTCAGTACAGTCATACTGCAGGCTGTGTACCTGCCCTCTGCTTAGAACCTTGTGGCAGATGCATTGAGAAGATCCATGACACCATCCCACAAATGGATGCTTCACAGGGATGTGTTCCTGGACCTAGTTCATCGGTGGGGTACTCCAGAGATAGATTTGTTAGCCTCCCCCAGAACAGACAACTTCCTGTTTTTTGTGCCAGGGTCCCTTACCCTCAGGCGTGGAAAGTGGATACCCTCTCTTTCTCATGGAAGGGGATGTTTCTTTATGCATTCCCCCCTTTCGTATGATTCAGAAAATCCTGTTGAATTTTCAACAGGAGAAACCAAAAATCTTGTTAATGACCCCTTTTTGGCCAAGAGAGCATTGGTTCCCTCTTCTGAAATTAGCCAAGGGCAATCACTACAAGATGCCTCACCAGATGGACTTGTTCAGGACAAGGGATCTCCGATTCATCCACACTTGTCAACCCTTCACCTGACTTTGTGGGTGATCAGCTTCTGATTTCTTTTAGGCACCTTTTCTCTAAGGACATGCTTCGGGTTTTGCAAGAGGCTAGGAAACCCAGTACATGGAAATCTTAACATTTCCAAGTGGACAAGATTTTCTATTTGGTGCCAAAAAGGGAAAAAGGACCCTCTTAGTGCAGATATTCCTTTGGTATTCTCCAATCTGTGTGAATTACGTAACAGTGGTCTCTCTTATTCTTCTACTAAGGTCCACTGGTCTGCTTTATCTGCTTGGCTGCCATTGACCCCTCCACTGGCTTCTAAGTTGGAGGTTAAACTTTTTCTTTAAAGACATCCTGCACGTGAATACTCCCAGGAAACCAGTTATGCCTCCTTGAGATCTTAATTTTGTCCTAGAGAAGTTGATTCTGGCCCCCTTTGAACGTTTCAGCGTCTCTTAAAATTTGGACTTTGAAAACAGTGCTTCTGGTAGCCATTACCCCAGCCAGAAGGGTTTCTGAGATCCAGGCATTAATGGCTTCACCACCATTCCTAGTTTTCCATAAGGATAGGGTTTCTTTGATAATTAATCCTCCTTTTATTCCTTAAGTGGTTAATGACCTCTCTTTAAATCAGACTATTCATTTGCCTACTTTTTTCTCATCTCCGCAGTCTCCTAGTAAGGGGATTTTGCGTTCCCTTGAAGTGAATAGACAGCTTAGATTTTATCTGGACAAAACAGTCTATTAGAAAATCTGACAGACTTTTTGTGTCTTTTCATCCAAGGGCTCTGGGATTGCCCGTTTCTAAGCAAACTATCTCCTCTTGGATTTCTAAGGCCGTTGTACTTTATCAGCTACATGGAAAATCATTTTGTTTTGCAAAAGCCCACTCCATTAGAAAAGTTGCTTCATCAGGTGCTTTCTTCAGGGGTCTGGGCATGCAATCCACTCTGGAAACTGCCCCTTGGACTTCAGTTCATACATTCACTAAACATTACAAGCTAGGTAATATTTCCAGGGCCAGGGCAGGTTTTGCCAGAGCAGCCTTGCTTGCATGGTTTTCTGGAAAATGGGCCCTCCTAATTTTTCTATATATTATTCCTCCTTCCTGAGTCCCTTTCCAGCTTTTGCACTCACCCATATGTGAAGAATACTGCAACATTGAATAGAAGGACATAGAATAGTTGTATAAAATCTTTCAATAACCGTAGATGTCCTTTTCTGTGTTGCAGTATTCTATCCCACCTGCCTTCCCCCTACATCTTGCTAATTTCTTGGATGACTGGCCTTTGGGCATTTTCTAGTTCCCTCATGGGGCTACCTTTCTGAGGATTGTACGTGTGGATGTCCCTTTTTATGGCTAACATTCTTTAGCCTATGTGGGATGTCCCACATACAGGGAGTGGCGTGAAGCTTTTGGATATTCGCTGTATGTTGAGTCGTTGGGCGAAATGCAACACGTGAAAAATACTGCAACATAGAAGAGAAGGACATCTGTGATTATGGTAATGTTTTACAGAACTATTCTTTCACCACTTCTTATAAAAGTGGCTCAGTTTAGCTTTGTAATTTTTCTCTCAAGGTATTGGAACACAGTACTAATATATAACTAAGCAATGGATATATATTAAAAAGAAAATAGAAATACAACTTGCTCAGTTATGTGGTACACAGTTTCATTACAGTAGTAATGTAAGTAATAAATTCTACTTGGGACACCTGACTTGCCTCATCTGGCAGGCTGTCCTGTTTTCCTCAAGCTCCTGTGGTGCTGGAAAATAGTAATGAACTCAGCGTGCCCCTGACAGAAGGTACCAATTGCAGCTACAGGTAGTAGCCTTCTGTACAGTGCACTGCAAAAACAGATTGCTTCAGGTAATAGTGTGCGTGTGTGTGTGTGTGTGTGTGTGTGTGTGTGTGTGTGTGTGTGTGTGTGTGTGTGTGTGTGTGTGCACGTGTGCGTGTGTGTGCACGTGTGCATGCGTGTGTGTGTGCGTGCACACGCTAGTCTGTCACCGTCTCTGTAATCATTCGAGTGAAATAAACTGGATTTAGCAAAGCCAGGATTTTTAGGTGCTAAACCCTATAATCTACCATCCCAAGCACCATGGAATGTGAGTGATAAAGCATTGTTTTACTGGAGTGATTCAGAGATGATTGTGCCATGTCATAGCACAGTAGCTTTTCTGTCAGCCGAGTTTTACTTTGATTAAAACAAAAAATTCAGTTACCAAATTGCAGGAGACTGTCTATTCTGATTTTCTGTGTTGCTTGCTATAAAGTGGATATCAGTGTGTTATCATATAGGCAAACTAGCAGCAGACAGGATGACTGGCAGTGGACTTCTTGATCAGAACCACCACTCAAACGTGGAGGGGGAATTGTCAGCCACAGGCACTACTGTCACACAGCAGAGTCATTTGTGCGATAATACTTCATAGGCCATGATAGAGGAATGAAAGATTGGGGGCAGTTTTCAACCTGACAAAGCACTGGGAATAGGCAGGATAGGTTTCAGTCCTGTGTGGAGAAGATTTATCCAGATAGAGCACATGGAAACTGGTAGGATCTGTTTGCAGTCCTTTGTGGTAGGGAGGGTCCATCCACACAGGGAACTTGCAGGACAGGTTGCAGTCCTTGGGGGTAGGGGGAATCTTAACCTAACAGGGCACAAGGAACACTGGCTCCATTAGGGTTCTGCAGTGTAAGTGTCCATACGGTGTGCCAAATGCACAGAAACAGGATGATATACTACACGGGATTGTGAGTCTCTCACAGTGCGCACAGACTGCTGTCCTCCGAGATTTGAGGGACAAGAGCATGACTCATGCCCACACAGTTATCCTGTAGCAGTGCACAGTGCTGTGGCCATCACGAGAGCTGGGGACCATTTTGAGGAAAGTGTGAGGTTAGAGTGAACTGTCGTGCATACATACATTTACCCAAATGTATTAACACACAGGTGTACATATCCTAGCATGGGATCAAAGGAAGGGCAGCAGCTGGAGAAGTACATAGAGGAAGTGCTACTACAGGCTCTTAGCACAGATGGCAAGCATATCCTTGAGAAGGTAAAAATGGACAATGCCTTCGGAGACCATATGTATTGGGGAAAAGGTGCAGGATATTAATGTAGTGAACAGCTGTAATAGGACAATGCAGCAGGTTATTCTCAGGATCATGGTTGTGTTATTGTATGCCAAGAGTAACACACAGACGCGCACACAACTGCTAGAAATAGGTTGACCACTGTGGGTTGACCACTGTGGGTAGATCACCAGCACAGAGGGGTTTCACAGAGATTGAGGGTTTCATGTTGTCCCTCAGTGGGGAAAATGAAACCGCCCTCATACCTGGTGGTGGCTTAGAGGTGGGAGTTGAGTTGGTGATAACTGCTTATGTCTGTATTGATGCCTTGGGTAAATACGGACACGTACCATTCTTGTAGGAACTTGAGTTGCACCACTTTATGGTTTACTTCTGCTCATATTCATTTGTCATCCAGGGACATCAGGGCTGCAGTAGAGATGACCTGCACTACAAGGTATGTGTGTGCCCAGGGATTCTGTATATGATTAGCATGTAGTAGTCTTTGTGCCACATGGTGTTGGACTGCAAAATATGTACCGGGATTGCCACATGTATGTCTGTGCATTCATGGTTCCATTGGGCAAGGGTCCAGCACAGCAGATTAGCACTTGCTTGATGTCAGCACATTACTGGAGGCTGACAGTGATGGCAGTCTGACAGTGTCAACAGTGAAGGCGCACTTAAATGGTGAATGCAGAGGTGAAAAAGAGACATCCTGCATCACCTTTATTCCACAAAGGCCATCTCATGTAGGTCACCTCCATCCTTGCTACACAGGCCTTGTAATTAGTTGTCATTATGTTGACTACAAAATATTCTTTGACCTGGGCATTACCCATTGCATTAGCTGGTTTGCAAGTCAGTGATCCAGGGACCACCTACCACTAATCCAACCATATCAATGATGAGTGTGCTACGTGGTCTTCATGAATACCTGCATCCATTGCAGGGAATGCAGAATATTCTGCAATGTATGCAGATTGACTTGAATTATAGGGACCAGAAGCAAGTGTACCTCATGAGTGCAGTGATTGCCCAGTTGTGAGTCACTGGTGCTTCTTTGTAGGTGCAGGAAACTGGCTGCCGTGGTAATGTTAAAAGGTAGATGCACATTTCAGGGTCAGATACTGAGCTTAAACAGGTAATGCATGCCGTTCTGGAGATGACTGCATCATCCACACTATTTATGACCACCCCTGCCTCTGGTCATACATGCTACCATCGATATGGAGGATTCTTATCATGCTCCACACTGGGCACATCCCACTAGACAAAGCCATTCCTAATCTTGCAGTGCAGCACTAGCTTGCTTCCCTGTGTCCTTACTGAGAATAACTCCTACCCATACTAATTCTCAGGGATATGGATGCCATCATCTAGAAAGCCACAGTGGAGGCAGCAGCAGGATTCCCACACATGCCCCAATAATATTACACTGTCCCCTGGGCAAATATGCCTTCAGTCTTGTCACTGCAGTGCTGTATGGTACTCTGAGAGCATTCTGGCCATGGAATTACCACCCCCACCACGTGAAAAATGTGTTTTCCTGATTCTCCCAACCTGCATGCACTGCCCATGATCCCCTCCGCCTGTCCCCTGATACTGTATCTCATACCAGCAATGCAAACAATAATGACTATGCTCTATCTCCTGTATCTATGTAGTTAGGGAATTGTCTGATGCACAGTGTGGCCAGTTGGTACACTGTGATGTATAATCTGGAGGTGTTATTGAATTCCTCAGTTTTATTCTGTGTTTATCTTGGCATGGGCCATAGTTGTGGACCAGAAGCCTCCTCTTTACCAGTGCCACAATGTGTACTGTAAGTGACTGCTGCAGCTATTTCCTCCACTCTTCACCTTTCTCCTCCTTCACTGCTGCCACAGGTTTTGTCAGGTAGTGTAATTGTCTCCCTTTGTTGTAGCAGTTTTCTTAACACTGTGTTGTAAAGCATGGTGCAGACCTCAAAAATCTTAATCTTCCTGTAGGTCTCCAGATCATACTGCATTGTGCCTCCAAATGTATTCAGACGGTAGAAGTGGGCCTTCAGCACACCGGAAACATGTTTGACAGTGTCTGTCTTGTCTATGATAGTGATGGCGCAGTATTATATTCTCTCTCTGCCACACTCTATGGTCTTAAAATGGGGATTATAAGTCCACATTTCCAAGGTGTATCCAGTGTCACCTGCAATGCACAACACTGGTCACCATTATGAGTGGTCTGCCACCCACGTTTGTGAGAATGGACTACCATGGACTTAATGGGTGACAATATGTGCACCTACCAACTAGGTGACCTTATGAAAAGACATCCCATACAAAGTCCTGGCTTATGTCTCACATATGCTAGATGTGAGAATCATGGGAACTGAGACTTTATGCATAATCCCTATGCATTGTATACCTCCCAACATTTTGAGTGGAAGCCCTTCTGGCTGATGTACCAGATGGAGTCTGGTACAGGTGGGACATGAATAGCAACTGGATGCAATCAGTGGTCCTCCATAACCTCCGTGAAATGGACTATGTTGTAGAATGCCCACAGAGTGGTATTGATTTCCTCTGCTGTCCATGAAAACTAAATATGTTGATGTTCTTCATGTTTCAGTGTTGTAGTCATTACATTTGGGTAATCTGCTGGCAAGTTGCCTTCAGTCGGCCTGAATAACAAAGTCTTAGGTCCTTCGTCGGTTGCTGTCTCCTCTTCCATGACGTCAGGTCGTCAGGGGTATAAAACATGCAGCCGATGCCATTTTAATCGGTCTTTCTTGTCGCGTGGTGTCCAAAGCAGAAGCAGTTCGCAAGTGCCGGTTGGCCGACTCCTGAAATTTTCGTTTTCGAGTTTCAGAACTGAAGTCTTCAAACTAATGCTAGTACCCCGTTGGGGAAACTTTTTCTTGCTCCTTACCGATGTCAGTAAAAGTTAATAATTGCATTACTTGTGGGAAGCAAATTACCTCATAAGGATTTTCATTTGTACTTTCCTTGCCTAAGTCCTTATCACAACGTGCCTTGCTGTCGGTTTTGTGCTAAATTTAACCAATGCACTATTAAGCGTCAGTATATTTTTACTTCTAAATATTTTGGTTCAAGATTTAACTATCCTGAAATGTCGTCGGTTAGCAATCCGACTACCTGAGTTCACAAAAAACGCAAGGAAAAAGACCGAGACAGACCGTTGAGGTCCAAAACTGACGACAAAGCTTCTCCTAAGCCAGTCGCCGGTTCGCCGGTACTCCGTGAGGTGCTTTCGCAGCCCCTGATGCCCACTACTTTTGAGCCACAGGCCTCTACCGAGACCCATTTGGAGTCCGGTATGCCGCAAGATTCTGCAAGTATTGAACCTGCAGATGTTTCTCCCTTGGATGGGTCCGGAGCCACTGAGCAGGCACCAGCTTCTGAGGGTGTTTTCAGGCCTCAACATTTGTATATTAAACCGATGCCATCATCAAAATCAAGGCCAAAATCAACTTCTACGTCTAAAAAAACGATGCATGAGCCATGTGCTCAGGCCCCTATGCCTAAAAAAACAATGATCAAAATGGCTGAGGATTTAATTACCTTGATCAGGGGTTTCCAACACCCCCCCCCCCCCTTGCTAAGAGGCCTAGGCAAGGCACTGATTATGAATCTTCAGATCAGGTTTCCATTTCTTCTGATTCCTCTTCTGATCAGGTATTTTGTATTCCACCTTATGAGGACTCTGATGCAGAGGAATCCATCCCTTCTGCTTCTTCTCCTGAGGATTACTCTTTTGGAGAGACTTTGCATACTTTAAGGGAACATTTTCACTGGGAGAGTCAGGACTTCTCAGAATCTAAAAAGAGGCTTAGGAATTTTCTTCTTCTTTCTCAGCATAGGCCTTTGGCAATACCTCCTGTATTAGACATTGTGGATGATGGGTTCTCGGAATCCAGCATGGCTCCTGATTCCCTGCCTCTGGCTCCTAGTAAGCCCGACAGATATTACAGGGTTCCTGACTCCCCCAAATTTCTTTTCAAAAATCCTGCTGCTGACCCTGAAACCATTTCTCAGGGTCCCAAGGGTGTTAAGGCTTCTACAGCCAAAAATCCTACCCCTTTTGATAGAGATTCCAGGGCACTGGATAGATGGGGAAAGAAGGTTTATATGTCTGCAACCGTGGCAATCAGGGCTTTAAACTGCCAGTTTCATATGCTTAAATATCAACAGCATGTTATGGGCTTACTGAAACAGAAAATTATGTTGATTTCTGATTGTGTGGAAAATAGAGTTACAGGATTTCTTGCATTCAGCAGAACAGGTTGGAAAGCATACTTTGCAATGTGGTTTTGATTCCTTGGAGGCCTCTTGCAGGGCCGCCGTAACTGGTTCTGTGATAAGAAGGCATGCCTGGCTCAAGGAGCAAAATCTGCCTGATCATGTTAAAGCTAAGTTATTGGATGCCCCTTTACAGCAGGACAGTCTGTTTGGTAATAAGGCAGAAGAGGTTTTAAAGAAAATGGAAGACAAAGCTAAATCTATGCAAACTGTAAAATATTTCTTGCAAGTGCAGCCACCCAGATTCAGTAGACACTGGCCTACTAAGAATTGGTCCTTTCCTGTGTCCAACAGAGCCACTCAGGGCAAACCCATATGCTCTAAAGGCTCCAGATTTCAATCACAAGGATCTTACAGGTCAAAGCAATGGGGTGCCTCCACCTCCAAATCAGGAGGGAACAAAGCACAACCGATACAGTAAACAGTCTCAATGACTTCCCTCTGCCATCTCCAAGCACTTATCTTTTGGCAGCCCCCTTGGGGGGAAACTAGCACTTCATGCTCAAAATTGGCATTTAATTACCCAGGACAAGTGGGTATTAAACATAGTATCCCAGGGTTACAGATTTCATTTCCACACGTTGCCAATTCCAAACCGATGGCCAGATCTGCCACCAAACCAGTGGGTAGAGGCCCAGAAACAAGTCATGTCCCTCATGGATATGGGGGCTATTCAACCAGTGCCAGAAAAGGAAAAAGGACAATGATTTTATTCAAGACTTTTCCTGGTACCCAGAAAAGACAAAACATGGCGGCCAATTTTGGCCTTATCAATTCTAAATACGTTCCTCGACATTCCAAAATTCAAAATGCTGACTTTACAACAGCTACTGTCTATGCTAGGCAGGAATGCCTGGTTGGTAACTCTAGACTTAAGAGGCATACCTGCATATCCCAATAAGGGAATCTTGCAGAAGATACCTCCGCTTCAAAGCAGGCTTTCTGCATTACCAATTCTCTGCACTGCCGTTTGGCTTATCTACTGTGCCCAGGGTTTTTACAAAGTGCCTGGCACCAGTAATTGCATTTTGCAGGCAAAGAAACATTCAAATTTATCCATATCTGGATGATTGTCTCATTCAGGCAGAGGACAAGGACACTCTTCTTCAACATATGGCATTTGTAAAAAGGCTTCTAGCATGTCTAGATTACACCATGAACGAAAAGAAATCACAACTGGTACCCTCTCAAATAATTACATTACTGGGTGCAAGCTTGAATACAACTGCCCAGATGGCTTACCTCACACCAGACAAACAAATTCAATTGACAACATACTTCAAACAAGTGGCAACAAAAACCCAGCTATCTGCAAAACAAATTCTGCAGGCTTTGGCATCCTGCATTCTACTAATTCCATATGCAAGACTGCATATGAGGAAACTTCAATGGTACCTAAAAAGCTTATGGAGTCAACATTATCACAGCCTGGAAACAATGATTCCTCTCATTCCCTGCCTGCAACAGGAGTTTCTTTGGTGGGCAGAGGCATGTCACCAAAACGAGGGACTGTCATTCATTCTACCCCCTGCCACCCAAACCCTAACTACAGATGCATCAGACTATGCTTGGGGGGGGGGCATCTGGCAGGGAGATGCATTCAGGGCAAGTGGAGCCCAAACCAAATGCATCTACATGTCAACCAGAAGCTCTGACAGCCGTCAAGGACTTCCTTCATCCAGGACAACTACTGATAAAGACGGACAACTCTACAGTTATGTGGTACATAAACAAGCGGGGGGTACCCACTCCCACTCCCTTTGCAGATTAGCCATGGCCTTGTATTTGGTAATTCAAGGCTGTATTCCACATCTTCAAGCTTAATTCCTGCCAGGAAAGCAAAATACTCTGGCAGACGAACTAAGCAGAAATCTTATGGAACCGCACAAATGGAAACTGGATCCACAAATCTTCAGCATGTTAACACAAAAATGGGGGAGCCCAGACATGGATCTATTTGCCTCTCCACAAAACTATCAGTTGGACAAATTCTGCACAAGAACTCAGCACACAAAAGCATGGAAAGTGGATGCTCTATCCTTCAGCTGGAAAAACCTATCAGTCTATGCCTTTCCCCCTCTGCTTCTACTCTCCAAGGTCTTAATGTCAGACAGAAAAAAACAAAAATGATTCTAATTGCTCCGGACTGGCCTCGCCAACACTGGTACCCACTTCTAAGGAATATGTCACACCTTCCTCCATGGTACTTGCCTCAAACACGTCACCTATTGTCTCAGCAGAACTATCATATTCTTCACACACAGCTCCAAACTCTGAATCCTGCAGCATGGCTAATCAACTAATTTTACCAACCACATCTCTCAGTAAACCTGTGATGGATGTCATTTTGGAGGCCAGAAGGCCTAGTACTAGAAAATCGTATGCTGATAAATGAAAAAAGATTCTATGCTTGGAACCAGTCACAAGGAATAGACACAGCAAAGCCCATTATTCCTCAGATTTTGCAATACTTAACTGAGATGCTTCCCAAGGGCCTATCTTTTTCTTCAATAAAAATCCATGCCTCTGCCATCTCGGCTCATTACAACACAGAGCTCCCCCTCTTTTCTCATCCCATGCTAAAACATTACCTCAGAGGGGCCAAAAATTTAAGGCCTCCCAGGAGAGCACCTACTCCTGCATGGGACCTCAATTTTGTGCTGGGAAAACTCACCCTACCTCCTTTTGAACCAGCATCTACTGCTGATATAAAATTTCTTTCTTGGAAGACGGCCTTTCTTTTGGCAGTCACTTCAGCTAGAAGGGTTTAAGAACTACAGGCTCTCATGGCAGTGGTGCCTTTCATTATATTTTACCCGGACAGGTTGGCCCTCAGGACCAATCCTTCTTTTATGCCTAAGGTGGTATCCAGAGTGGCTCTCAACCAGACCATACACCTGCCGACCTTTTTCCCAAATCCGCAGAACAAGGGGGAGTGGATTCTGCATTCATTGGATGTACACAGACAACTAAGATTCTACTTTAAATAGGACAAAATCTCTAAGAAAGTCTGAGCAACTACTGTTGACATTTGCTACAGGATCAGAGGGGAAGGCTATATCAAAGCAGACTATTTCTAAATGGATAAGCCATTGCATATGTTTCTGCTACTTGCACCATGGTAAACCTGTGCCCAAGGGGATCAGATCCCATTCCACCAGGGCTGCCTCTACTTCAGCAGCTTTTCTCCGAGGGGTCCCTACCAGAGATGTTCTAGAAGCTGCTACATGGAGCTCAGTTTATACATTCACAAAGCATTATCATTTATCTCTGTTTTCTAAATCCAGGGCAGGCATTGCCACTGCAGTCCTGCAGGGCCTTATAGCTGCTCCTAAAGCTGTTTAGTTCCATCTTCCCATCCGTAGCTTTGGGATTCTACCCAAATGTAATGACTGCAACAGTGAAACACGAAGAACATAGTACAGTTGTGTACACTTACCATAAATGTAGATGTTAGAGTGTATTCACTGTTGCAGTCCAGGTTACCTACCCGCCAGCCCCCTTTTTATATCTTTTCTTTCCTTCACTATGCTCAAAAGCCTTTGTGGTGTATTTGCTTTTAGTTGAAGGTAAATTTTATGTGTTCTAAAGTGCATTTGTATATTTATAGTTTTATATATATATATTTTTTTTTTTTGCTCCCCATTTGGGGGCCACCTGACATCTCTGGCAAGAAAAAACTGATTAAAATGGCATTGGCTACATGTTTTATACCCCTGACGACCTGACGTCATGGAACAGGAGACAGCAACCGATGCAGGACCCAAGACTTTGTTATTCAGGCCGACTGAGGGCAACCTGCCAGCAAATTACCCAAATGTAATGACTGCAACAGTGAATACACTCGAACATCTACATTTATGGTAAGTGTACACAACTGTACTTTCTGTGTGCTGCAGCATTACTTCAGGGAACTGGTATATGTCCCTGTAGCAAGGATAGTTGATGCACAAACCTTTGTCCACTGGGATAGGTAGGCCATATGCCCTTTTTGATTCCTGATGGCTCCAGTATGATGTGTCCACACTGCAGTGGTTGACTGTTACGGTCATTGAGGTAATGATATTTTAACCACTCGTAGTCTTCTGTGATGCGGATATTGGTAACCAGCAATACTGTGGCCATAGGATCCTAAGGCAGTCACTGACTCACTATGACTAAGTTATGGACATGCGGGTGTTAGTATCTTTGAGAGAACGATGTACGTGTACACCAAAAATTATTATGTTCAGAAGAAATTGTTGTTGCATTTCGATATGCTAATTTTGTACTTTCTGAATTGTGCCACTGAGTTTTGCATGATGGCTATTGTTAGCATATTAACATTCATTTGTATGAGATGCGTTATGCATTGTTTTTCCCCCAAATGGAATTGCGCTACGTGTCGGAATCGTCTCATCCCTGTACATTACTACTAACCCCATTGTTTCAGTTAATGCAGTATTACTCACGCCACCTCAGGAGGTGAGTCTGGAGTGTTGTACATGAAGGGTTAAAGTGAACAACATTTTGTACAGATGAAACATCAGAGCTTGAAGTGCAATCTTGGTGTAAAACAAACGTACTGCTGTTGATTGATTACCAGAATTGTACCACTGGCTATAAATTGTATCTTTTAACGACTAAATTAGACTACTGCAACATGCCATCACCATACCTCTCAACTCTACAGATTTTCGCAGAATGTCCAGGATGTCCTTCATGGATGCATCTGCAGTCATAACAAATGGGTTGTCCTGTCGTCAGGCAGCCCTTCAGTCGGCCGGATTCCAAAGTCTGGGTCTGGCTTCGGCTGATGTCGCACTTCACCTGACGTCATCTCTGCTCGTCTTCGGGTATAAAGGCATCAGCCGACGCCATTTTCTTCAGTCTTTCTTGCCGCGTGGCGCCCGAAGCAGAAGCTGTTTGCAAGTGCCGGTCGGTCGGATCCAGAGATTCCTACTACCGAATACTACTTCGAAGACTTCTAAAAAGCTAAGTACCCCGTTGGGGACCTTTTCTTGCCTCAGCCGATGTCAGAAAAAGTAAACAATTGTTTGACTTGTGGGAAACAAATACCTCATAAGGATTTCCACTCTTACTGCCTACCTTGTTTAGGCCCAGACCACGACGTAGCTGCCTGTTCAGCCTGTGCTTCCTTCAACCGACGAACGCTTAAGCGTCGGTCGGAGTTTGCTGAACAGTTTTCCGGCTCCGTTTTTGCGTATATTATGCCGTCGGATCATCCGACTACCCAAATAATTAAAAAACGCAAGGAAAAAGACCGACACTCGCAGTCCGCGGTTTCGGCCGAAACCACGGATAAGCAAACCGCGAGTGTCTCGGTTTCGGCCGAAACCGAGAAAACCGGTCAATCTTCAGCCGAATCCATGACTACTACCGAGGCTCCTGCTACTACAGTTGAATTGGCCTCTGAAATTTTACCCTACTACTGTGGCTTCTAGTGAGTTATCTGACACCATCCCTTTGGATGTTTCTACCCCAGCACATGGTGCTGCTAGGCCTCCTGCAGCCATGTCTATCAAGGCCTTTGCCAGGGCCAAGGCAGCAAAAACTGTTAGTACAGTTCCTGCTAAGGCCCCCTCTCACAGACACCCTTCTAGCTCGCAAATGCTTACTCTGGCAGAGGATTTAATTTCCTTAATTAGGGGATACCAATCACACCCAGACAGGGCCTCTCAGCCTCCAGAAAAGAGACCTAGAACAGAGCCACCCCAGCAGGAAGGCTCTGATGATTCTTCGGAGGACTCAGACACTACAGAACAGCCAGAGGCTCCTTTGTCCACTTATGAAGACTCCGATGTTGATGATTCCATTCCATCTGTCTCTCCACCAGAGGAATTCTCCTTTGGGGAAACCTTGCATGCCATGAGAGAACAATTCCAATGGCAAGGACAGGATTTCTCAGACTCAAGAAAAGGCTTAGAACCTTTCTACACCTGCCACAACACAGGCCCTTAGCTATACCTCCAGTTTTGCCTGTTGTGGATGATGCATTTAATGATGTTTGCACTGCACCTGATTCCTTACCCCCAGCCCCTGCCAAACCAGACAGATTTTACAGGGTACCTAACACTCATCACCACCTTTACAAGGCCCCACTTGCAGACCCTGAGACTATTTCCCAGGGGCCTAAGGCAGTAGCCTCTACCTCTACAAAAAACCCTCTCCCTTCTGAAAGGGAAGCCAGGTCATTAGACAGATAGGGCAAAAAAGTTTACACATCTGCCACCCTCTCAGCTAGAGCTTTAAACTGTCAGTTTCACATGATTCAATACCAAGAGTTTATGCTTGATCAGTTGTCTAAGAAACTTTCCTCTGAAGAATCCTTAGATAAGAAATATGTATTAGAAATGGTGAATAACATACAGCAGGTTAGTAACCATTCTTTGAAATGTGGCTATGATGCACTGGAGGCTTCATTTAGATCGGCCATGACTGGCACAGTGATAAGAAGGCATGCATGGCTGAAAGAGCAAGTCCTGCCGGATCATGTAAAAGCAAAGTTGTTAGATGCTCCTATGGATAAGGACAATCTATTTGGTACCTCTGCTCAACAGGTAATGAAGAAAATGGAAGAGAAGGCTAAATCTGTACAAACAGTTAAGGATTTCTTACAGGTTCAGCCCCCTCGGTTTAGCAGAAACTGGCCTGCCAAAAATTGGTCCTTTCCAGACTCCTCAAAGACCCAAAGAGGCAGGTACAGACGCTCTAGAGGCAGAAACCAATCCAGAGGAAGTGACTACAGATGACGACAGTGGCAAGGTAATAACCAGAGAGGCACTGACACAACCACTGCCACTGCAACAGAACAATCACAGTGACTTGGCTCTGACACCGCCTACCAGAGAGCAAATAGCAGCTCCTCTAGGCGGAAAGCTAGCCTTATTTTCACGAAATTGGCACTATATCACAAAAGACAAGTGGATTTTAAAAACCATAGACCAAGGCTACAGGTTCCACTTCTACACCTTACCAGAAAACAAAGGAATGCCAAATTTACCTCCAACTCAAAAAGCAGAAGCTCTAAACCAGGTAATTCAGCTAACCAACATGAGAGCTGTGGAGAAAGTACCAGTAAATCTACAGGGCAAAGGATTTTACTCCAGACTCTTTCTAGTCCCAAGAAAAGAAAAAACTTGGAGACCCATTCTCGATCTGTCCGTCTTAAACACTTACATCATCGTCCCAAAATTCAAAATGCTGACCTTACAGCAACTTCTTCCCATGCTGGGCAAGGAGTGTTGGCTGGTGACTCTAGACCTCAAGGAGGCATACCTGCACGTCCCCATTCGACCAATTTGCAGAAGATACCTCAGATTCCTTGCAGGCTCAGAGCATTATCAATTCTCAGCATTGCCCTTTGGCTTATCTACTGCGCCCAGAGTATTCACAAAATGCCTGGCATCAGTAATTGCTCATTGCAGGCTACAGGAATTCAAATCTATCCATACCTGGACGATTGCCTGCTACAAGCGGACAACAAAGACAAGCTGACAACAGATTTACAAAGGGTCATTTACTTGTTACAAGCCCTGGGATACACAGTCAATTTAAAAAAGTCAAGGCTGATTCCATCCCAGACAAGAACATTCTTGGGTGCAGAATTGGATACAGTAAAACAAATGGCATTCTTGACTGCAGAAAAACAAGAGCAACTTCCTCATTACTTCTTGGCATTAACAAAGCAGAACAGACTAACAGCAAGAAAAATATTGCAGGCCTTGGGATTCATGGCATCATGCATAATCCTGATTCCTCATGCCAGACTACATATGAGAAAGCTACAGTGGTACCTAATGGTCTCAACACAGTCACAGCCTAGAAACCGAAATACCACTAATCCCATGCCTGAAACAAGAATTCCTATGGTGGGCCCAAGCATGCCAGGCAAACCTAGGCTTGCCCTTCCACAAAGGTCAAACGAACCAGATCATCACAACGGACGCCTCAGACCTAGGTTGGGGGGCACACATGTTGGACAAATGCATACAAGGATTGTGGACTCCAGACCAGCTGCACCTGCACATAAACCAAAAGGAAATGCTGGCAGTACAGCTAGCAATCCATAAATTCAAGCCTTTCCTAAAAGAAGGTAATTTATTGATAAGGACAGACAACACCACAGTCATGTGGTATATCAACAAGCAAGGAGGCACTCATTCTTACCCCTTATGCAGAATGACTCTGGACCTTTGGAACATGGCACTGAACTACAACATCCAGTTACAGGCAACCTTTGTGCCAGGAAAAGAAAATACACTAGCAGATATGTTAAGCAGAACCACACCGAATGCTCACGAATGGATGCTGCACCCGGACAACTTCAAGGCCATCACAAGAAAATGGGGAATGCCACAAATAGACCTGTTCGCATCCCCACTCAACCACCAACTCAGGAAATTCTGCACAAGGACGTGCCACCCTCTTGCATGGAAGGTGGACTCCCTTTCCTTCAGTTGGAAAGGCCTGACAGCTTATGCCTTCCCACCTCTTCCTTTGATGCACAAGGTACTGCTGAAAATCAAAGAGGAACAACCAAGGATAATTCTGATAGCTCCAAATTGGCCAAGGCAACACTGGTATCCCTTGCTCAGGAGCATGTCTCAGGGGAGAATGTGGCCAATACCCCTGATACCCTTGATGTTGACTCAGAACAAATACAACATCCTGCATCCAAACCTAAAAACCTTACAACTGACTGCCTGGAACATCACTTAAGAGCAACTAACCCAGATTTATCACAAAGGGTTAAAGACATCATTCTTGAAGCCCGCAGACCTTCAACAAGAAGGCACTATGCAGGAAAATGGAAAAGGTTTGCCACTTGGAGTGCTGAAAGAGGAAAAGATGTGTCAAACATAGACATTGCTAACATCCTGGAGTACTTGGCAGAGCTTCTACACACAGGTCTGTCCTATTCCTCCATCAAGATACATGCATCAGCTATTTCTGCAGAATACAGCTATGATCCGCCTGTCTACTCACACCCTCTACTCAGGCAATTCCTTAGAGGAATCAAGAATGTAAAACCTCCTAGGAAACCACCACTGCCAGCATGGGACTTAAATTTTGTACTAGAAAAAATGACACTCCCACCATTTGAACCAGCAGGAACAGCGGATCTTCAACACCTGTCATGGAAAACTGCTTTCCTTCTGGCAATTACTTCAGCAAGAAGGGTTTCAGAACTCCAGGCCTTAATGGCAGTACAACACTTCCTGATCTTCCATCAAGATAGAGTATCCATGAGAACTAATCCTACATTTATGCCAAAGGTGGTATCCAGAGTGTCCTTAAACCAGGCAATCCACCTACCTACCTTCTTTCCCAACCCACAGGACAGGGGGGAAAGACTACTGCATACTTTGGATGTACATAGACAGTTACGCTACTACCTGGACAGAACCAAAGGAAACAGAAAGACTGACCAGCTGTTAGTGGCCTATGCACCAGGAAGGGAAGGAAAAGCAATTTCCAAACAAACAATCTCCAAATGGATAGGAAATTGCATAAGATTCTGTTACTCCTACCATGGAAAACCAATGCCACAGAACATACGACCTCATTCAACAAGAGCTACAGCCACTACCACAGCATTCTTACGAGGAGTGGCAACCAAGGACATTATTGAGGTGGCTACTTGGACCTCCGTGCATACATTTGCCAAGCATTACAATTTACCTCTATATTCCAGATCCCGAGCAGGGTTTGCCACTGCTGTACTGCAAGGGATCCTAACTACACCATAATTTTTACTTTTTCTTCCTCCACCCCTAGTTTAGCTATGGTATTCTACCCATTTGTTATGACTGCAGATGCATCCATGAAGGACATAGTACAGTTTTGTACCTACCATAAATGTAGATGTCCGAACTGGATAGCATCTGCAGTCAGGATTACCCACCCTCCTTCCCCTCTGTGGTACTCCTAGGGTATTTACACTCCTAATAGCTAGCTGGGGGGGAGTCTCTTATGGTGTATTTGTTTGTATATATGTACATACATGCTTATTTTTTGTACATGCCTTTTACCTTGTCTGCATACATTGGCATTTATCCAAATTTTAGCCTTCCAAGAGCGCAACTGGCATCTGGGGCAAGAAACACTGAAGAAAATGGCGTCGGCTGATGCCTTTATACCCGAAGACGAGCAGAGATGACGTCAGGTGAAGTGCGACATCAGCCGAAGCCGGACCCAGACTTTGGAATCCGGCCGACTGAAGGGCTGCCTGACGACAGGACAACCCATTTGTTATGACTGCAGATGCTATCCAGTTCGGACATCTACATTTATGGTAGGTACAAAACTGTACTTTTTTGCCTCATATTTTTGTGGTTTTCTGTCATATTAATGGCAAATCATTAAAGATTAAACTTAGAAAATAATAACAGACATTTGAGTTTCAGATGTCATACCCTTCAGAAAATTCATGCTGATGCAAAACCTGTTTTGCTATCAACTTTCTAAGTTTGTAAGAGCAATATTTAAAAATTGTACCTATTTTTGGGCCTTTGTCCCACTTTTATTTATGGCTTTGTCCAGATTTCTTGCTCTAAGAGGTTGAGAGTTATGGCCATCACACTATCAACTGCAGAATGTGGAGAGGATTGTGATGTTTTGTGCTTCCGAGTTTCATACTGTCAGTTTCATTAGGTTCAGACTTGCTGTCTTTGTCAAATTATATGTAAATAATATTAACTTGTGGACATGCATCGGTCTGTTATTTTGTAAACATTCTACAGTAAATCCTTCCTTTCCACTACTCAAGTAAACCTCCCACAGTCCATATATAACAAGAACAGTGACTTTTTTTACATATTCTCTGTGTGGAGATGACATCATGGGCATAGGACTTTATACATGGGGGATGGGGAACACTTTGGTTACCATGGTGATTGTACTCTGCAGTCTTATGAACATTTCCTGGAACTTAAGATGGAAAGGAGACCTTTAAGAACAGAACTGTTTGCATTCCCTTGTGCAAAAATAAAAACAAAGCAGTCACAACAGGGGCTGTTTGAATTCATTCTCCAGTACTCGCTTATCTTCATGGTCACCGGGGAGCTATTAATGAAATGAACGCAGGATAGTTTGTCTTCACATACAGAAAGCTGAATGAAAACAATACTCAACAGTCTTGAAACAGCCGTCACTAGACTTTATCAGTAAATGTAGTCCTGAAGCTGTTCTTAGCAAAGTTTGTTTAATCCAGCAGTCTTCATTAACAGACCATATCTGTATCAGCAGTCTTGAAATTGTCCGCAGACAGTAGATCATATTCAGTTAACCTTGCTCTTAAATGCAAGGGAAAATTGTTGATATAATGTAGGGAAAACTGCTTGCTACTTGCTCAGTGCAAACAACTGGTGACTCTGCACAATAACTTTGCTGTAAATGACTATAAAGTGCTGATGTTCTTCGTATTTCACTGTTGCAGTCATTACATTTGGGTTATCTGCCTGCAGGTAGCCCTCAGTCAGCCTGAATGTCAGAGTCTTGGATTCCTGCTTCAGATGCTGTCTCTTCTTCCATAATGCCAGGTCATCAGGGGTATAAAACATGCAGCCAATGCCATTACGTCAGTCTTTCTTGCTGCGTGGTGCCTGAAGCAGAAGCAGTTCGCAAGTACCGGTCGGCTGACTCCTGAAATTTTCGTTTTCAAGTTTCAGAATCGAAGTCTTAGAAAAATGCTAAGTACCCCGTTGGGGATCTTTTTCTTGCTCTTAACCGATGTCAGTAAAAGTTAACAATTGTCTTACCTGTGGAAAGCAAATAAAGATTTTCATTCGTACTGCATTCCTTGCTTTAGGCCCAGACCACAACGTTGCTCGCTGTCGGTTTTGTGCCTTATTCAACCCCCGAACTATTTGTCGTCTGTCTATTTTTGCAGCAAATTATTTTGGTACTCCTGTTTAACTATCCAGAAATGGCTTCGGTAAGCCATCCGATTACCGATATTCTGTAAAAACATAAGGATAAAGACAGAGACAGACCGCATAGGTCCAAAACTGCCGACGATGCTTCCGTTAAGCTAGTCGCCAGTTCACGGTACTCAGTGAGGTGCTTTCACAGCCCCTGATAACCCACTACTTCATATTCGCAGGCCTCTACTGAGACCCATTCGGAGTCCGGTATGCTGCGAGATGCTTCTTTGACTATGGAACCTGCGGATGTCTCTACCATGGATGGGTCCGGAGCCGCTGTGCAAGCACCGGCTTTTGAGGGTGTATTCAGGCCTACAGATGTGCATTTTAAAAGGATGCCATCTTCTTCATCAAGGCCTAAAACTCGACCCACGCCTAGAAAACTGACATCCAAACTGCATGGTCAGGCCCCATATGCCTAAAAAACAAATGCTTAGAATGGCTGAAGACCTTATTACTGTAATTAGGAGAAGCCAGCCTTCCCCCTCTGAGACCTAGAACTGATTTTTCTTCTGATTCTTCTGATCAGGATTCTGAAATTTCTGTTTCTTCTGATTAGCAGGATTTGCCCTTATCTACCTATGAGGATTCAGATGCAGAGGATTCCATTCCCACTGCTTCCCCTCCAGAAGATTTTTTCTTTTGGTGAAACCTTGCTCACTTTTAGGGAGCATTTCCGCTGGGAAAGCCAGGATTACTCTGACTCCAAAAAGAGGCTTAGGGAATTCTTACTCCTCCATCAACACAGGCCTTTAGCTATCCCTCCTGTTCTGGACATTGTAGATGATGCCTTCTTGGAATCTAGCCTGGCCCCAGACACTTTACCTCAGGCTCCCAGGAAACCTGACTGGTATTACTGAGTACCTGACTCTCACAAGTTCCTCTTCAAGAATACTACTGCGGACCCAGAGACCATTTTCCAGGGACCTAAAGGCATTAAGGCTACTACTGCCAAATACCCTACCCCCTCTGATAGAGATTCCAGGGCCTTGGACAGATGGGGTAAGAAGGTATATACTTCTGCTACGTTGGCCATTATTGCCTTAAATTGCCAGTTCCATATGTTAGTGTCAGCAGCATATTTTGGGACTACTTAAACAGAAGATGATTTTGATTCCTGACTGTGCTAAACATAAAGAATTTCAGGATTTAATGCATTCTGCTGAACAAGTTGGTAAACATACTTTGCAATGTGGTTTTGTTTCTTTAAAAGCATCTTGCAGGGCTGCTGTCACTGGGTCTGTACTTAGAAGGCATGCTTGGTTTAAGGAGCAAAACTTGCCAGATTATGTTAAAGCTAAATTACTAGATGCTCCCTTATACCAAGACCACCTGTTTGGCAACAAAGCAGAAGTCATCCTTAAAAAGATGGAGGAAAAAGTTAAATCTATGCTGTTAAAGATTTCCTGCAAGTACAGCCTCCCAGATTTAGTAGGCATTGGCCTTCTAAGAATTGGTCCTTTCCAGTCTCTTCCAGATCTTCTCAGTCCAAACCCAGGAACAGCAGACCACCTAGGTTACAGTCTCAGGCTACACACAGGCCTAAGCAGTGGGGGGGCTCCCACTTCCAAAGCTGGAAGTAGTAAGACACCCCCCTATGGAAAAATGTCACAATGACTTAACCCTAACCCTTCCAAGCCCTGCTCAACTGCCTGCTCCCTTAGGAGGAAAGCTCGCCCTGCATGCAAAAAACTGTGAACTCCTCACCCAGGACAAATGAGTTTTAAATATAGTTTTCCAAAGATACTGATTCCACTTCCACACATTACCAACCCCAAACGGTTGGCCAGACCTACCCCCAAATCATTGGGCAGAGGATCAACAGCAGGTTCTCTCTCTTCTAAATATCAGGGCTATTCAGCCTCTCCCAGCAGAAGAAAGGGGACAAATTTTTTACTAAAGACGTTTCCTGGTACCTAGAAAAGACTGCTCCTGGCATTCTATCCTGGACCTCTCTATTCTAAACACCTGTTTGGTAATCCCAAAGTTCAAAATGCTAACACTTCAACAGCTGCTCCCTATGCTGGGCAAAGATGCCTGGTTGGCAGCCTTAGACTTAAAGGAAGCTTACCTGCACATTCCAATAAGGGAATCTTGTAGGAAATACCTACGATTCAGAGCAGGCTCCATGCACTCTCAGTTCTCTGCACTTCCCTTTGGCTTAGCTACTGTGCTCAGGGTATTCACAAAGTGTCTAGCTCCAGCCATTGCACTTTGCAGGCAGAGAAATATTCAGATATATCCATGCCTGGATGATTGTCTGATTCAGGCAGAAAGCCAGGACTTGCTATTAAAACATGTGGCATTTGTAAAGAAACTTCTAACCTCGATGGGGTACACTATAAATGAAAAGAAATCTCACCTAGTACCCTGCCAACAGATTGTATTCCTGGGAGCAAGCTTGAACACAACTTTCCAGATGGCTTTCCTCATGCCAGAGAAACATGTTTATTTGACAGCGTACTTCAAACTACTGGCCACAAAGATCCAGCTATCTGCAAGCCCTGGGGTTCATGGCCTCTTGCATTCTATTAATTCCATATGCAAGACTGCATATGAGGAAACTACAGTGGTATCTAAAAGGCCTATGGTGCCATTTTCAGGACCTGGAAACAATGATTCCTATCATTCCTTGTATAAAGACATATAGAGTTCCTTTGGTGGGCAGAGGCCTGCCACCTCAACAAGGGGCTCCCTTTCAGTCTACCCCATGCTGCCCAAACCCTAACAACAGACTCATCAGACTATGCATGGGGGGCTCACCTGGCAGGGCAGTGCATTCAGGGCAAATGGAACCCGAGTCAGATGCACCTGCATATCAACCAAAAAGAAATGTTAGCTGTACAGAATTCCCTGACAGCCTTCAAGGACCACATCCTTCCAGGACAATTATTGGTAAAGACTGAAAACACCACAGTTATGTGGTACATAAGCAGGGGGGAACCCACTCTTACCCTCACTGCAGACTAGCTATGGCTCTGTGGAACACAGCCTCGAGCTACCAAGTGCACCTACAAGCTCATTTCCTGCCAGGCAAGCTAAATTCACTGGCAGACGACCTAAGCAGAAATCTCATGGACCTACACGAATGGAAACTGGAACCAAAAATATTCAACCTCTTGAGGAACAAATGGGGGACTTCAGAAATAGACCTGTTTGCCTCCCCCCAGAACTACCAATTGGACAAATTCTGCACAAGGACTCCCCGTAGTCAAGCTTGGAAAGTGGATGCCCTTTCCTTTACCTGGGAAAGCCTCTCAGTTTATGCCTTTCTACTCTGCCTCTCCTCTCGAAGGTTCTGCTAAAGGTCAAACGGGACAAACCAAAGACAATACTGATTGCACCATACTGGCCACGCCAGCATTGGTACCCCCTCTTGTGCAGTATGATACTGCTGGAGCCATGGCACCTACCTCAGACACCTTCCCTGCTGTCCCAGCAAGCAGGCCAGATGCTGTACCCTCAGCTTCAAACCCTGAACCTTGCAGTCTGGCTAATCCCTTGAGCTCTCCAATAGCATCCCTCAGTCAACTGGTGTTTGATGTTATTCTGGAAGCAAGGAGGCCTAGCACTAGAAATTCTTATGCTGAAAAGTGGAAAAGATACTGTTTCTGGAGCCAAACTCGGGGGATGGGCACAATAGTGCCCAGCCTACCTCATATTCTTCAGTACTTAACAGAAATGCTCCACAAGGGCCTATCCTTCTCGTCAATTAAAATTCATGCCTCTGCCATTTCAGCACATTATAATACTGAACCACCCCTCTTCTCTCACCCCCTGCTGAAGCAGTTCCTCAAAGGGGCCAAAAATGTAAGTCCTCCCCAGGTGAGCCCCTACTCCAGCCTGGGACCTTAATTTTGTATTGGAAAAGCTCACTCTCCCTCCATTTGAACCAGCTGCAACTGCAGAGTTGAAATTCCTTTCTTGGAAAACAGCCTTCCTTCTAGCCATCACTTCAGCAAGGAGAGTGTCTGAATTACAGGCCCTCATGGCAGTGGAGCCCTTCATTATCTTCCATGCAGACATGGTTTCCCTCCGGACCAGTCCTTCCTTTATGCCAAAGGTGGTGTCTAGTGTGGCCCTAAATCAGTCCATTCATTTGCCTACTGTTTTCCCAAACCCACAAAACAAAGGTGAACGAATACTGTACTCTTTGGATGTGTACAGACAACTTAGATTTTATTAGGACAGGACCAAGCCTCTCAGAAAATCCGAACAGCTGCTAGTTGGCTTTGCTGCAGGGGCAGAGGGGGGAAGGCTATTTGAAAGCAAACCATTTCTAAATGGATAGCCCATTGCATTCATTTCTGCTATAAGCACCATGGAAAAACTACCCCACAGGGGATAAGATCACATTCCACCAGGGCTGCATGTACCTCTACAGCCTTCCTCAGAGGAGTCCCTACCAGGGACATCCTAGAAACTGCTACCTGGAGCTCTGTACATACCTTCACCAAGCATTACCATATGCCTGTTTTTTGTAAATCCAGAGCTGGTTTTGCCACTGCAGTCTTGCAGGGCTTCATAGCTGGTCCTAATGCTCTCTAAATTCCTCCTCTCTTCCTTAGCTTTGGGAATCAACCCAAATGTAATGACTGCAACAGTGAAATATGAAGAACATAGCACAGTTGTGTACACTTACCATAAATGTAGATGTTGGAGTGTATTCACTGTTACAGTCCTGGTTACCCTCTCTCCAGCCCCTTGACTTCCCTTGGCTCTACCTTCCTTCTTGTTTGGTGTATTTATGCTTTCTAGTGTATTTGCTTTTTGTTGGAGGTGTAACTTAACATATAATTGCTTCCCATTATGGGGGCACCTGACATCTGGGGCAAGAAAAACTGATGTAATGGCGTTGGCTGCATGTTTTATACCCCTGACGACCTGACGTCATGGGAGAAGAGACAGCATCCGATGCAGGAATCCAAGACTTTGATATTCAGGCTGGCTGAGGGCTACCTGGAGGCAGATAACCCAAATGTAATGACTGCAACAGCAAACATCTACATTTATGGTAAGTGTACACAACTGTACTTTTTGCGGCATTAATAATATGTATGCTACAGTACTGAATCGCACCTGCAGGACAACACTGCATGGTGGAAATATCTGTACAGCCTTACTATTTTGCGAAACACATGCACATACTTGCTGCTCAGCAATGTTTTATAGCCCTGAACTTTGCCGTCCACTTGTCTTGGTTTCAATGTTTTATTATTTAGTCAGGACTGTTCATCCTTAATTCCCTTCAATCTGGATTCATGGGGGCCCATCCTAATTTCTGGCATCTGTGAACAAGTTTCTTGCTTGAACTGCTGCCTTTGGAGGCAGTAACTTTTCCTAAGGTGGTTGGGCACTGCTGCTTGCCTACCTGCATAGGTGGGCTTGGCTTATATCATCTCGTGAAGGAGCGAACTTGAATCTCTTCTGCTGGATGTCTTTTACAGAAGCAGATTGGATGGACTGCAGCATATATACCTTTTTGGATTGGAGGCAGCTTTGCGTCTCCACCCCTTGTATTCCATCTCCTGTAGGCAGAAAGGTAGAATCACAGAAGTCTCAGTGAAGGGCCATTTGATCTTTGGTCTCCACATGTTTTTCTCCTCAGGCTGGTCTTCTAATGGGGGTCATGCCCTTCCTGCCATCATACATGACCCTATGAAGTATCAGCAGTCGGGGCCTAAACCTCACATCCTTATGGGGAGCCCCTGATATGTGATTGGAGTATCATTTAAGTTCAGTTACGTAATTTTTTTCTAGTGTTCGGAGTTCCTTTTCTTTGTCTTCTACACCATGACCTCACAGTGGAGGAATGGAAAACAGCCTAATCTTCCTCAGGCCTAGCAGTGGGGGATGCTGCTTCTGTGCAAGACACCCTCTTCTATCCCTTAGCATTCTGCTCAGCCTAGGCCTATTTCTGCTGCCTGGATATCTCTAAGGAGTCTATTTTTCCTTGTTCTACTCGGGGCTTTCTCCTCAGTGTTTTGTCTGGTGAGGGTTGGACTAGCTTGGTGTTTTATTTTGGGTCCTCTTCCTCAAGGTCACTCGAGGTAGTGATTGCCTCGATTTGAGACTTAGGTTCTCATGGCTTTGACTGGGTTGGACTGAGGCAGCTGTAGCACAGACTGGTTCCCCACAAGAATGGGTCTTACCAGGAGGAATCGCCATCCATTTTTTTTTTTTTTTTTTTTTACCATTTGCTTTGAAAATGCTGGACTGACTGCACCCCCCCCCCCCCCGATTTGAATGCTGTCTGTGCTCGGAGATAGACTCCCCATGTCAGGTTTTCTGCCCGCAGGAATTTCTTAGGGTTTCTCTGCTTTCCACTGACCTTTGATCCAGGAGTAAATAGACGTCCTCCTGAGCACTTTGTGCTTTGAGGGGGCACATTCTCTCATTTAATTTCTTGTACCCTACCAAGGACAGGTATACATAGAGTAGCTTTGGGGCCCCTCTAGGTGCAGTCTAGGATATTCTGCCATACCGTCCCTTCAGTAATTCATAGCAAGACAGGCTTTGTGTCCCATGTTGTTGTATTTATTTCCTTTTTTGTTTGGGCTGGTCCCCTTCTTAATATAATTCGGTACATATTGCTTTTTGCCCATACCACCTGTAATACTTTTTAAATTTCATGTTAATATTGTCAAGGTAGCCATTCTGCCACAAAGCTATCATATCCACATATTACTTCACATTTTCTTTGAATATGTTTCTATCTTGCGGCTTATTGGCACACACTAATGAATGTCAGGTTACATCTTTGCTTCTTATGTGTATTTGAACCCATGTTGCATTTTCCTAGACTTTTTACTTAAAAATGCTCAAGAAAACAATACACTTTCCAATAAATCCCCATTTAGCTGACAGCAAGCACACAAAACTGATGCAAAACCTTAGCCTTCTAGGTACTGATTATGAGGCCGAAGTTAAAGGTATATACTAGGGTGATGGCTACTGGGGCCTTTATAAGCCTAGCCACGCAACTCCAATATATCCCACAAGTTATTGTGCCTTTGAAGTTATTTTAAGGAGTGCTTTAACAGCTCCCTCTTTCCATCAGAGACACAGGTGTCAGACTGGGGTGATTTTCCAATTTCTTATCCACTGGTTCAGATTGCACTTAAAATAGGGTTAGGGAGTGACTCTGCTTCACATGGATAAGAAGCCTGTTCCAGAGAATGGGGATTTTCTGAGATGCATACCTGTCACTCCAACGTGTCATACGCAAGTTGCAAGCAAAGTTGAAGTCCTTAGATCTGGTATTGTTTTGTGGATATGCAAAGTATCCATCAGAGTAAGATCCGAGAATGCCTTGCATCCCAAGCAGAAATCACCACTTGACAGTTTGTTGGAAACGGGACTTTGAAGTGATCTGCATAGGGCATTGTGTTTGTGCCCTGTATTCTTTTTCTGACAGACCTCTGTGTATGTTCTATTTGTTGCATGTGCCTAGTCAGATTCATACTGAAGGGGGGCATTATACTCAATGATGGGTCCCATAAAGGCTGAGTGCGTTGTCACTATGACTTCCCTGAATCTAGATGGCATGCATTTGTAAGCTGAGTGAGTTTTAGCCTTATGAAAAAAGTATTCTTACGACCTTTAAATTAGTCAAACTGTGCATAGTTATTTTTAATAGTAATAATTTATTCAGTCATCCCAGATGCTACCTGCATTCAATATGCGGATGACTCCACCTTGATTTGTTGCGACACCTCACCAGCTACTTTATTCACATTAACCCAAATTATCTTTCAATACAGTGGAAAAATGGCTCTCCAATCAACATGTAATCCTAAACCCCAACAAAACTAAGTTGCTCCTTTTCTCCCCCACACGCAGGACCCCCCTGCCAGCTTTCAACATAACTGCTAGCAATGGCACTATCATCTCCCCAGAAGCCCAAACTAAACTACTGGGTGTCATAGTTGATAACCTGAAGTTTGATGCGCATATCAATCAAACTATCAAAACCATTAATAAAAAAACTTGGCTCTCTTTATAGAATCAAACCTTTCCTTACCCCACTTGCTAGAACTGCAATTGCCTGTTCCCATCTGCTATCAACTCTTATCTATGCCTCACCTCTATTCACCAACTTAACAGATCTTAATAAACTATCATCTTGCTATAACCACATTGCCAGATTTGCTACTGGCACAGCCTACCGGACACACCACTGCCACAACCTAAATTGCCTAGGATGGCTTGAACTGCCAAGCCTACTGCAGTTCAACCAGTTAACAGTGGCACATAAAGTCCTTTACCAACCAGAAGATCCACGTGCACTAAAAAATATATTATCAGCCCCTACACCAGCACCCAGCCACTGCGATCATCCACTAGACTCCTAGTTCAAACATACAAATCTAACAGGCACAAGACAAGACGAGCGTGCACTGCAAAGTCCAACAAGGTTTAATAGCTGAGTAAAACAAGCTTACAGCAATCAGTAGTCCGGTGCACACTCTGGTAACTGCCAAGCAATAAAAAGTTAAAACCGATCTGGCTGCACAGAATCCAAGTCACAAAGTGTAAAGCGCTTTTTGTTGGGAAACACTTCTCCTAACTTCTTCAGACAGTAACAACAAGAAAAAAACAAGTTTAAGTACTATCCTAGTGACTCATACTTGTTAATACAGTTAAGTCAATTAAGCACAGTCACATAATTTAAAGGTGTAATCCTAAAATACTGAAGTCAAACAGTTTGTTTTTTGTTAAGTCATTAGGTAAAATGAGTGCCTTAGTTTTATAAAAAAACCAATTTCTGTTGTCTTATAACGGACCATATAGTAAATTAAATAGTATTAATTAAAGTCGTAGTTAATTCACTTTACTTATAACTAATGTTCAGGGACCCGTGGAAGTAGTAATCTTTTCATAAAAAACTGTGTTGTGTAATGTTTCTTTTAACCTGTAAAAGGTGGGTGTAACTTAGCAATTGTAACCTCCGTAGGGCTAATGAGCATCTGTTATTTAACCATCCAACAAAAATAGTGTGTGTGCAGATACTATCTCTTAAGGCTCTTTAGTTTTAGCACACATAGAATAGAAGTCATTTCATTCAAGCCCGGTGGAAAGCAAGCATTGAGTCTAAGCTGCCACAAAAGTTCCAATTTCTCCAACATAAGTGTAGACGCCTCTCCTCTACTATTCATCTCAATTGAGTCGATGGCCTTAAATTTGAAACTGTGGTTAGGGTTTTCAATGCAGTGTCTAGCTAGTGGGCTCTCCATTTTCCTTTTGTTAATGTAATAAACATGTTCGTAAATCCTCTCCTTAAACTTACGATCAGTCTTTTCTACGTAAAAACTAGGGCAGCACTGACATAATGCTACATAGACTGAGGCTTTGGAATTAGTTAAACTTGTTCTTCAGGAAATAGTCTCGCCCCCTAATAATGAATTTTGACCCTGTAGCAATGTGTCAACACTGGTTACATGCCTCACATTTAAATGTCCTTGGGGTGCCTCTAAAAGTGCTGTTACTACTTTCAGTAAGTTTTTTTAGGTTCCTTCCTTTTTTCCAGGTGACCAGCGGTTTGCCTCCCAACTTTCCTTGTATATCCCTATCGGACAGTAACAACTACCAGTTTTTGCCCAGTATTGTGATCAGGGCTTCATAATCTAAAGAGAATGTAGTCACGAATCTCAAACAATTTTGCTCCCTTTGTGGTCCAGTACTATTCCTAACTACGGGGTTACTCAGTTCTATCTCTACTGAGATGTTGGTTTCAAAAGTGTGAGCTGCTGTCCATACTTTGGAGAGGATGGGTCTGAAGTGGCCAGAGGCCCTTTTTCTACTCACCTCCCTTATAAGGTCCGCAAACAAGTCAATGGGGTACCCCCTCTTGAGGAACATAGACTTCAAGAGTTCACATTCCTCAAAGAAGTGGTCATCCTCCGTAGTCATCCTGGCCATTGACCAGTTGGCCCTTCACTACACTCCTCTTCTGGTGCAGCGGGTGAAAACTAGTGTAATGTAAGAATGAGTTAGAGTAAGTACTCTTTTCGAAAATCCTTGCTAGATATTTTTTCTGGGCTCTATCTTTAGATAGTTCAACATCCAAGAAGCTTATAGAATCTATGTGGACGTTACTAGTAAACCTGAGAAAGGTGGTGGACCTATTAAACTGCTCCAAAATTTCAGCAACTAGTTCAACACCCCCTTTAATAATCATAAAAATGTCGTCTAAAAAGCAGGAGTAATAATAAATACACTCATTCAGTCCAGGGTTATCAAAAATGGTGTCTTTCCCATTTGGCCATGACTAAATTGGCGAAACTTGCTCCACAAGGGGAGCCCATAGCTACACCAATCTGCTGTCTGAAAAATAATTTTTCAAAGGTAATATAGTTATTGGACAGTGCTATACCTAGCAATTCCTCCATCAATCTCAGTTCTGAATGTTTTGCCCCTTTAAATCTCGTATGGTCAATAACTCATTCTGTTCCCAAGGTTTGTGGGATCACCGTGTATTCAGGGGATAAGCCAGGCTGCATGGTGCCAGGGTGGCACTATTGCCAGACTGCGTAAGAATGGGTACCAGTGCTGACGTGGCCAGTCTGGGGCAATAAGAATTGCCCTTGGCCTGTCCTGATTGATCTTGAGTAGTACTTTTCAGAGGTGGGGCAGAGGGTGAAAGGCATACATTGAGTGGTTTTCCCATTGGAAGGATAGGACATCCACCTTCCAGCCCCTGCTGTGAGGGTTCCTGGTGCAGAATTTGCTCAACTGATGGTTCTCGGGGGAGGCAAAGAGGTCCACCTCCGGTGTTGGGCTCCAATCTCCACTCGTGTGGGTCTAGGAGATTTCTGCTTAAGTCATCTGCCAGTGAAATTTGTTTACCTGGCAGGAATTGAGCTTGTAGATGCACTTGGTTGCTCAAGGCTGTGTTCCACAGGGCCATGGCTAACCTGCAGAGTGGGTAGGAATGGGTCCCCCTCCTGCTTGTTTATGTACCACATAACTGTGGTGTTGTCTGTTTTTATCAGCAACTGTCCTGGAAGGACTAGGTATTTGAAGGCTGTCAGAGCATTCTGTACAGCTAGCATCTCTTTTTGATTGATATGCAGGAGAATTTGGCGTGGGCATCAGTGGCCCTGAATGCATTTGCCTGCCATGTGAGCCTCCCATGCATAGTCTGATGCATCTGTTGTCAGGGTTTGGGTGGCGAGGGGTTGAGTGAAAAGCAGTCCCTTGTTGTGGTTGCATGCTTCTGCCCACCAAAGGAATTCTGCCCTTAGACAAGGTATGAGTGAAATGATTGTTTCCAGGTCCTGAGGGACATTTAAATGTGAGGCATGTAACCAGTGTTTACACATTGCTACAGGGTCAAAATTCGTTATTAGGGGGTGAGACTATTTCCTGAAGAACAAGTTTAACTAACTCCAAAGCCTTAGTCTATGTAGCATTATGTCAGTGCTGCCCTAGTTTTTATGTAGGCAAGACTGATCGTAAGTTTAAGGAGAGGATTTACGAACATGTTTATTACATTAACAAAAGGAAAATGAGAGCCCACTAGCTAGACGCTGCATTGAAAACCCTAACCACAGTTTCAAATTTAAGGCCATCGACTCAATTGAGATTAATAGTAGAGGAGAGGCGTCTACACTTATGTTGGAGAAATTGGAACTTTTGTGGCAGCTTAGACTCGATGCATGCTTTCCACCGGGCTTGAATGAAATGACTTCTATTCTATGTGTGCTAAAACTAAAGAGCCTTAAGAGATAGTAGCTGCACACACATTATTTTTATTGGATGGTTAAATAGATGCTCATTAGCCCTAGGGAGGTTACAATTGCTAAGTTACACCCACCTTTTATAGGTTAAAAGAAACATTACACAACACAGTTTTTTATGAAAAGATTACTACTTCCATGGGTCCCTAAACATTAGTTATAAGTAAAGTGAATTAACTACGATTTTAATTAATACTATTTAATTTACTATATGTTCCGTTATAAGACAACAGAACTTTGTTTTTTTTATAAAACTAAGGCACTCATTTTACCTAATGACCTAACAAAAAAACTGTTTGACTTCAGTATTTTAGGATTACACCTTTAAATTATGCGACTGTGCTTAATTGGCTTAATTGTATTAACCAGTATGAGTCACTAGGATATTACTTAAACTTGTTTTTTCTTTCTGAGCACTATTGTCTGAAGAAGTTAGGAGAAGTGTTTCCTAACGAAAAGCGCTTTACACTTTGTGAGTTGGATTCTGTGCAGCCAGATCATTTTTAAGTTTTTACTGCTTGGCAGTTACCGGAGTGTACACCAGTCTACTGATTGCTGTAAGTTTGTTTTACTCTGCTATTAAACCGTGTTGGACTTTGCAGTGTACGCTCATCTTGTCTTGTGCCTATTAGTTTTTGATACAAGTCTAACTACTCAGCTGTGGACTCTCTCTGTTTGCCTACTCTTTTGGAAAAATATGGAACAGCCTCCCAGCTGACTTGACCCTGGAACCCTCACTAACTCAATTCAAAAACAAACTCAAGAAATACTTCAAAACTCATTGGTTATGTCCTTGCACTAACCTTGACTAGCGACCTCTGTATTTCTTAGGTGCTTTACATTCAACTACTTCTAACTTTTTTCTACCACTCCTTTTCAGGAAGGGTCAGTTGTATAACTGGTGCTCAGTGTGTCTTAAACCTGAATGTATTGTTATGTATGTTTAACTTTGAAAATAATGTTATGTTTTATAAAGTGTGTTATAATAAGTAGTATATGTGCTAAATGCTGGTATTGTTTATGACTGTAATCTGCTTGAAACCAGCATTTACTAAATGTTCAATGTGTATTATTATCTTGGAGCTTTTCTCCCCGGGCCTCCGCTGAAAGTGGACATGTATCCGGTCTGACCATCCCGGTCAATAAATGTAAAATAAATAAATAAAATAAATTAATAGATTAAAATAGTTAGGCTGCTGATGCAATTACTTGCACAAGTAATTATTTACTTCCCACAGTTTCAGATTTCATTTCTTACTTTTTTTGTCACAGAACTGCTTGCCAATGCCACTTTAAAAGTTAATTATATTGTACCTGTAGATTTCACTCTAAACACACTGTTCAGACCCGTTTATTGCCTATGCATGCAGGCTACTTATCTTCAAATTAAAGGCAGGTGCTAATGGGAAAACAGGTAGTAACTTCAAATAAAACTGCATTTTTTTCATATTTTCATCAGGTCTCTCTTTTATGACCAGTACACTTCTATATTCCCACCAGCAGCTTAAGATCACATTATATTAACTTCAACTTGCTTTTTTGTTAGCCTTTATCATGTTAGTGTAATGCCTAGATACATTACAAGTTAAAAAGTACATGTTCTTCGTGTTTCACTGTTGCAGTCATTACACTTGGGTTATCTGCCTGCAGGTAACCCTCAGTCATCCCGAATACCAGAGTCTTGGGATTTCTGTGTCATATGCTGTCACTTCTTCCATGACGTCAGGTCGTCAGGGGTATAAAACAGGCAGCCGACACCAATACATTAGTCTTTCTTGCCGAGGAGCCTGAAGCAGAAGCAGTTCGCAAGTGCCGGTCGGCCACTACCTGAAATTTTCATTTTTCGAGTTTCAAATCTGAAGTCTTCTAAAGCTAAGTACCCCATTGGGGATCCTTTTTTCTTGCTCTAACCGATGTCAGAAAAAATTAACAGTTGTCTTGCCTGTGGAAAGCAAATACCTCACAGAGATTTTCATTCTTACTGCGTCACCTGTTTAGGCACAGACCACGACGTCGCTCGCTGTCGGTTTTGTGCCTTGTTTAATGACCAAACCATTCGTTGTCGGGCTATCTTTGTCGCTAAATTCTTTTGCTCTTGTTCTCCGTATTCTGAAATGGCTTCGATAAGCCATCCGACTACTGATCTTAGATAAAGACAGAGACAGACCGCATAGGTCCAAAACTGCCGACGACGCTTCCGTTAAGCTAGTCGCCATTCCACCGGTATTCAGTGAGGTGCCATTGCAGCCCCTGATACCTGCTTCTACAGATTCACAGGCCTGTGCCGAGACCCATTCAGAGTCTGATATACCACGAGATACTTCTTCGACTATGGAACCTGCGGATGTCTCTACCTTGGATGGGTCTGGAGCCGCTGTGCAGGCACTGGCTTCTGAGGGTGTATTCGACCTACCGATGTTCGAATTAAACCGACAACTTCGTTTTTAGCTAAAACTACTAGTTTCTTAGGCCTAGAATACGCACTACGCCTAGAAAACCAACGACCAAAGTGCCTAATCAAGCTCCCATGCCACAAAAACAAATGCTTAGAATGGCTGAAGACCTTATTACCTAGTTAGGGGAAGCCAGCCTTCCCCTACTAAGACAAGGAATTGAGTTTCATTCTGATTCTATGTACCAGGAGTCCATTGACTCTGATTCTTCTGATTATCAAGACATGCCCTTATCAACCTATGAGGATTCAGATGCAGAGGAATCCATTCCCTCTGCCTCCCCTCCAGAGGATTTTTCTTTATTTGAATCCTTGCATACTTTTAAGAGAGCATTTCTGCTGGTAATGTCAGGACTACCCTCAGTCCAAAAAGAGACTCTGATAATTTTTAGAGTTGCCTCAACTCAGGCCTCTAGCTATACCCCCTGTCCTGGATGTTGTAGATGTCTTCATGGAATCCAGTCTTACTCCAGTCACTTTACCCCCAGCCCCTAGAAAACCTGACTGGTACTACAGAGTACCTGATTCTCACATATTTCTCTTCGAGAATCCTACTGCAGATCCAGAGGCCATTTCCCAGGGACCTAAATGTATTAAGGCTACTACAGCTAAAAACCCTACACCTTCAGACAGGGATTCCAAAACTTTAGACAGACTGGGTAAGAAGGTATATACCTCTGCAACTCTTGCCATCAATGCATTGAATTGCCAGTTTAACCTGTTGAAGTACCAGTAACATATTATGGAACTAATTAAACAAAAAAAGGGGGTTACTTCCAGATTGTGCAGAAAATAAAGATTTACAAGAGTTAATACATTCTGCAAACCAAGTTAGTAAGCATACTTTGCAGTGTGGCTTTGATGCCCTAGAAGCATCTTGCAGGGCTGCAGCCACTGGGTCTGTACTGAGAAGGCATGCTTGGCTGAAGGAACAAACATAGCCAGATCACGTTAAATCAAAATTACTGAACTCTGCTTTAAATAAGGACTGTTTGCTTGGCACCAAAGCAGAAGAGTTTCTTAAAAAGATGGAAGAAAAAGCTAAATCTATGCAAACTGTTAAAGAATTCTTACAAGTGCAGCCGCCTAGATTCAGTAGGCATTAGCCTTCTAAAAACTGGTCCTTTCCAGCCCCTTCCAGGCCTTCTCGGTCCCAACCCAGGGGAAACAAGCCACCCAGACTTACAGTCTCAGGGTATGCAGAGATCTAAACAATGGAGTGCTCCCACCTCAAAAACAGGGAGTGGTAAGCCACTCCCTTATGGAAAAAAGCTCACAATGATTTTTCAATTGTCCTTCCTAGCCCTGCCCAATTACTTGAGCCCTGAGGAGGAAAACTTGCCCTTCATGAAAAAAACTGGGTGTCCATTACTCAGGACTGATGGGTCCTAAACATTGTATCCCAGAGATACAGATTCTACTTCCATTCACTGCCAACCCCAAGTGGATTTCCAGGCCTTCCTCCAAACCAGTGGGCAGAGGCTCAAAAGCAAGTACTTTCCCTGCTCAATATCAGAGCTTTTCAACCTGTTCCAGTAGAACAAAGGGGGCAGGGATTCTGTTCCAGACTTTTCCTGTTGCCCAGAAAAGAGGGCTGTTGGCACCCAATCCTGGATCTATCAATTCTCAGCACCTTCTGGTGGTCCCAAAATTCAAGATGCTTACCCTGTAACAGCTTCTCCCTATGCTAGCCAAGGATGCCTGGTTAGCCACTCTAGACTTAAAAGAAGCTTATCTGCACATCCCCATAAGGGAGTCCTGCAGGAAATATCTATGCTTCAGGGCAGGCTCTGTGCACTATCAGTTCTCTGCACTTCCCTTTGCCTTATTTATTGCCCCCAGAGTATTCACAAAGTGCCTGGCTCCAGCCATTGCATATTGCAGGCAGAGAAATATTGAAATTTTCACATACTTGGACGATTGCCTGATTCAGGCCGACAGTCAGGAATTGCTGCTTCATCACCTGGCATTTGTAAAAAGCCTTCTCACTTCACTGGGGTACACCATCAACGAAAAGAAATCACAACTGGTGCCCAGTCAAAATATTGTATTCCCGGGAGCAAGCTTGGACACAACTTTCAAGATGGCATTTTTCACTCCAGAAAAACAGGTCTATCTGACCAACTACTTCAAACAAATGGCAACCAGAACCCTGCTATCTGCAAGGAAAATACTGCAGGCCCTAGGGTTCATGGCCTCGTGTATTTTTCTAATTCCATATGCAAGACTGCATATGAGGAACTTTCAGTGGTACTTAAAAAGTCTTTGGTGCCAACATTCTCAGGACCTGGAAACAATCATTTCACTCATACCTTGTCTAAGGGCAGAATTCCTTTGGTGGGCAGAAGCATGCAACCACAACAAGGGACTGCCTTTCACTCAACCCCTCACCGCCAAAACCCTGACAACAGATGCATCAGACTATGCATGGGAGGCTCACATGGCAGGCAAATGCATTCAGGGCCACTGATGCCCAGGCCAAATTCTCCTGCATATCAATCAAAAAGAGATGCTAGCTGTACAGAATGCTCTGACAGCCTTCAAATACCTAGTTCTTCCAGGACAGTTGCTGATAAAAACAAACACCACAGTTATGTGGTACATAAACAAGCAGGAGCCCATTCCTACCCACTCTGCAGGTTAGCCATGGCCCTGTGGAACACAGCCTTGAGCAACCAAGTGCATCTATAAGCTCAATTCCTGCCAGGCAAACAAAATTCACTGGCAGATGACTTAAGCAGAAGTCTCCTAGACCCACGCGATTGGAGCCCAACATCTTCAACCTTCTAATCCAGAGGTGGGGGACACCAGAGGTGGACCTCTTTGCCTCCCCCGAGAACCATCAGTTGAGCAAATTCTGCACCAGGAACCCTCACAGCAGGGCCTGGAAGGTGGATGTCCTATCCTTCCAATGAGAAAACCTCTCAAATTATGCCTTTCCCCCTCTGCCCCTCCTGAAAAGTACTACTCAAGATCAAACAGGACAGGCCAAGGGCAATTCTTATTGCCCCAGACTGGCCACGTCAGCACTGGTACCCATTCTTACGCAGTCTGACAATAGTGCCACCCTGGCACCTTGCAGCCTGGCTTATCTTCTGAATACACCACCAGCAACCCTCAGCAAACAGGTGCTGGACATCATTCTTGAAGCCAGAAGGCCTAGTACTAGGAAATCCTATGCTGAAAAGTGGAAAAATATTGTTCTTGGAATCAGTCTCAAGGAAAGGACACAGCAGTGCCCTCCTTACCTCTAATCCTGAATTACCTAACAGAGCTACTCCACAGAGGCCTATCCTTCTCTTCCGTTAAGATTCATGCTTCTGCCATCTCAGCTAATTATAATACTGAGCCACCTCTATTTTCTCACCCTCTCATCAAACAGTTCCTGAGAGGGGCTAACAATTTGAGGCCCTCTAGGAGAGCACCTACCCCTGCCTGGGACCTTAACTTTGTACTGGGAAAGTGCACGCTTCCCCCTTTTGAACCTGCTGCTTCAGCAGAGTTAAAATTCTTCTCTTGGAAAAAAGCCTTGCTTTTAGCCATAACTTCAGCAAGAAGAGTGTCTGAGTTACAGGCGCTAATGGCTGTGGAACCCTTTATTATTTTCCATGCTGACAGAGTTTCTCTCGGGACTAAACCCGTTCGTTATGCTTAAGGTGGTGTCCAGTATGGCTCTAACCTAATCCATCCATTTGCCAACGTTCTTCCTTAATCCTCAGAATAAAGGGGAAAGGATCCTGCACTCCTTGGATTTGCACAGACAGCTCAGGTTCTACCTTGACAGGACTAAACCTTTCAGAAAATTTGACCAGCTGCTAGTCATTTTGCTACAGGGCCAGAGGGCAAGGCCCTTTCAAAACAAACCATTTCCAAATGGATAGCACACTGCATCCATTTCTGTTACAAGCACCATGGAAAACCTACCCCACAGGGGATCAGATTACATTCCACTAGGGCTACTTCCACTTCTACAGCATTTCTCAGTGGAGTTCCTACCAAGGACATTCTGGAAGCCGCAGCCTGGAGTTCTGTAGACACCTTCACCACACATTACCACTTATCTTTTTTTTCTAAATCCAGAGCTGGATTTGCCACAGCAGTCTTACAAGGCCTGCAGGCCAGCCCTAATACTTCTTGATTGCTTCCATCCTTCCTCAGCTTTGGGAATCAACCCAAGTGTGAAAACTGCAACAGTGAAACACGAAGAACGTAGTACAGTTGTGTACACTTACCATAAATGTAGATATTTGAGTGTATTCACTGTTGCAGTCCTGGTTACCCTCCCCTCCAGCCCCCTGGTTTTCTCTAACCTTTCTACCTCTCCTCTCTAAGGCCATTTTTACTGGCAGTGGTATTTTCTTTTTACTGGTGGTGTTCCCCACCATATACTAGCTTCCTATTTGGGGGCTCCTGACATTTGGGGCAAGAAAAACTGATGTAATGGCGTCGGCTGCCTGTTTTATACCCCTAACGACCTGACGTCATGGAAGAAGCGACAGCATCCGATGCAGAAATCCCAAGACTCTGGTATTCAGGCCGACTGAGGGCTACCTGCAGGCAGATAACCAAAGTGCGATGGCTGCAACAGTGAATACATTCTAACATCTACATTTATGGTAAGTGTACACAACTGTACTTTTTTATGTTGCTAGCGTACACAACATTTAGTGATGAAATTCCCCCATTTAAGGTGTCTCTGACTTCATGAAATACAGAGCTACATTAAAACATAGTTTACATCATTGAGCAAAAAATGTTTTAAAGTTTAAATTATTTGTAATAAATAGTTGCTTGGGTACATTCAGTGTTCTCCTGCTCGTTGACATGAAGTGAAGTTTATGCTCAGCAGTTCTCCCACCAATTTAACACAGTCAAATTTCCAGTCTTTTTCATCTAGTACTTGTTGCAGACCCACAGTTCATATGTTTAGTATAAAATGGGCTTTACTCTTTACAGCTCTCCCACGTATTCAGCATCTCCCTGTACAGGTCTCTGATTCAAATCTAAGGTACTTTTGATTTTTTTTTTTTTAAACAAGAAACATCTTTATTAAATTATCACGACATAGGCAATCATACATTTATATAAATGAAAACAAACCATATTGACAACACTTTAGGTGCAAACATTTTACATCACTTATCTACCCAGTCATTGTCAGTCAAACATTATATAGCTCATTCAAATCCTGCCTTATTTTAAACTGTATTCCTCCCCTGTATGTATTGCAGCCACAATTCGTTTTTTCTTTCTTGTGTAATTTGCTCCTACCATTTTCTAAAGATCCCATTCCAGATGTTTTATCTCTGTTACGATATCCACTATTTCTGGTACCGTTGGTTATTTTTAGACTTTCATTTCCATTTTCTAGTAATTGTTGTTTTGGCAGCCAATCCATCATAATTAGACCAAGCAAGGCTTTGTTATGTCTAGGCAATTCCGATTCTGTTTCTTGGCTCAGAAGAATCATTTCCTTAGTTAAACCAATTTGTTTACCAAGTATCTCTGATAGAGTAGTCTGCAGGCAATCCTTAGTCTGCCAACTCATTACACTCTCAGAAAATATGATATTCATCGTGTTACCCTGCTGCAGTCATCACACTTGGGTTATCCTGCCGTCAGGCGGTCCCGCAGTTGGCCTGAATTCCAAAGTCTTGGTCAGGCGTCGGTTGCTGTCGCTTCTTCCCTGACGTCAGTGTGCCAGGGGTATATAAGAGGCATCCAACGCCATTTTCTTCAGTCTTTCTTGCCGCGCGGTGCCCGAAGCAGGAGCAGTTCGCAAGTTCCGGTCGGCCGACACCTGAGATTTTCGAATTGAATTTCAGTCCGAAGTCTTCAATAAAGCTAAGTACCCCATTGGGGAACCTTTTCTTGCCTCAGTCCGATGTCAGAAAAAGTTAACAATTGCATTTCCTGTGGGAAGCAAATACCTCATAAGGACTTCCATTCTTTTTGTATTCCTTGCCTAGGCCCAGACCACGATGTCACAGGTTGTCGGTTTTGTGCTAGGTTTAATAAACGAACTATCAAACGCCGTTTTGACTTCGCACGACATTACTGTGGTAGGAAATTTAATTATATCATGCCGTCGGAGCAGCCGATGATGGGCATGCATAAAAAATGCAAGGATAAGGACAGGCAGCCTAGGAACAAGCCAGACTCCGAGGCCTCGGCTGGGCCTGTCGCCGGTTCTCCGGTTTTCAGTGAGGCGCCTACGCAGCCCTTGACGACCGCAGAATTGGAACCCCAGACAGCTGCGGATTCTCAAGCGGAGTGTACTAGGCCGACGCAGCCATCTTCATTAGGCCCTTCCGACACAGGAGCAGGAGGAGATCCCGGTGCAGTGGAAACACCTTCGGTTGCAGAAGTGTCCTCCAGTTTTAGATATTTTGGATGATGTTTACTTGGAGTCTAGTCTAAATCCAGACTCTCTACCTCCTGCTCCAGCCAAACCAGACAGATACTACAGAGTGCCTGACTCACACAAATTCCTTTATAAAAACCCTGTGGCTGACCCAGAAACAATTTCCCAGGGTCCTAAGGGGGCTAAAGCTTCTATGGCTAAAAATCCTGTGCCCTCTGAAAGGGATTCCAGAGCCCTAGATAGATGGCGAAAGAAAATATACACCTCAACAACTCTGGCTATGAGAGCATTAAATTGTCAGTTTCACATGCTGAAATATCAGCAATTCCTAATGTCTCAATTAAAGCAAAAAATGAACACACTTAAAGAACAAGTCTGAATTCAAGGAAATGTAGGATCTGTTGCATGCAGCTGAACAGGTGGGCAAACATACTTTACAATGTGGATTTGATTCATTGGAAGCTTCCTGTAGAGCAGCTGTTACTGGGTCTGTCATACGTAGGCATGCTTGGTTAAAGGAACAAACCCTGCCTGATTATGTTAAAGCAAAATTATTGGATGCACCTTTACAGCAGGATGTATTATTTGGTGTCAAAGCAGAAGAGGTCTTAAAGAAAATGGAGGATAAGGCAAAGTCTATGTAGACGGTCAAGGATTTTTTACAGGCACAACCCCCTCGTTTCAGCAGAAATTGGCCAACAAAAAACTGGTACTTTCCAGCTTCTGACAGATCACAGAGGGGCAAATGCAGACGCCCAAGGGGCAGAGGTCAGTCACAAGCCCCTTACAAACCTTGCCAATGGGGTACTGCTACCCAGAAAGGAGGAGAAGACAGGCCCCAAGCTAGCAGAAGACAAACACAATGACTCAATCCTCAAACTACCAAGCAAATCTCTCCTGGCAGCCCCGTTGGGAGGAAAATTAACATTTTTTGCAGACAACTGGCACATCATTACAAGGGACAAATGGGTCCTAAACATTGTCTCACAAGGATACCGATTCTACTTTCATACCTTGCCAAGGAAAAAAGGAATGCCAAACCTGCCACCAAATCAGTGGGCAGAGGCACAAAAACAAATTACAGCTCTCATGGACATGAGAGCCATTCAACAGGTAAATACACAGGAGCAAGGACAAGGATTTTACTCAAGACTCTTTCTAGTCCCAAGAAAAAAACAAAGCATGGAGACCCATTCTGGGTCTTTCAATTCTGAACACCTATCTGCAAGTACCAAAATTCAAGATGCTAACACTACAGCAGCTTCTTCCCATGCTGGGCAAGAATGCTTGGCTAGTAACGTTGGACCTCAAGGAGGCATACCTGCATGTTCCTATCAGACAAAATTGCAGAAGATACCTCTGCTTCATTGCAGGTTCTACACACTATCAATTCTCTGCACTGCCCTTTGGCTTATCTACTGCACCCAGGTTATTCACAAAGTGCCTGGCACCAGTAATTGCATACTGCAGACAAAGAGGAATTCAAATATACCCATACCTGGACGACTGTCTTATTCAAGCAGAAAACAAGGACATTCTTTTAAAGCATCTGTCATTTGTCAAACACCTTCTAAGTTACCTAGGGTACACAGTAAACGAAAAGAAATCAAAACTAGTGCCCTCACAGAACATAATATTCCTGGGTGCCAGCTTGAATACAACGGCCCAGATGGCTTATCTCACGCCAGACAAGCAACAACAGCTGACTCAATATTTCAAAATAATGGCAACAAAGACCCAACTCCCTGCAAGAAAAATTCTGCAGGCCTTGGGATTCATGGCATCTTGCATACTATTAATACCATTTGCAAAACTGCATATGAGGAAATTACAATGGTACCTGAAAAGCATATGGACTCAGCACAGCCACAGCTTGGAAACAATGATACCACTCATTCCCTGCCTTCAACAGGAGTTTCTATGTTGGGCACAGGCATGTCACCTCAACAAGGGTCAGCCTTTCACCTTACCCACAGCCAGGCAAACTATGACAACAGATGCATCGGACTATGCCTGGAGAGCACACATGGCAGGACAGTGCATTCAGGGCAAATGGACTACAGATCAAAGGCATCTTCATATCAATCAAAAAGAAATGCTAGCAGTACAGAATGCCCTAACAGCTTTCAAGGACCTCTTACACCCAGGACAACTAATAATAAAGACGGACAACACCACAGTAATGTGGTACATAAACAAGCAAGGGGGCACACATTCCTACCCTCTATGCAGGCAGGCAATGACGTTATGGAACACAGCACTGTCTTACCAGGTTCAATTACAAGCACATTTCCTGCCAGGAAAGAAAAACACGTTGGCAGACGACCTAAGCAGAAACATCATGGATCCACACGAGTGGAAACTAGATCCACAAGTATTTGCAATGATAGCTCAACAATGGGGACGGCCACACACAGATCTGTTTGCCAGCCCCCAAAACTACCAACTTCAAAAATTTTGCACAAGGACATTCCATCCACAAGCTTGGAAAGTGGACGCCCTCTCATTCAGTTGGAAAACATTAACAGTGTATGCCTTTCCTCCACTGCCTCTTCTAGCAAAGGTACTGCTGAAAGTCAGATTAGAGAGGCCACAAATGATACTCATTGCACCAGACTGGCCACGCCAGCATTGGTATCCAATTCTAAGGAACATGGCCCACGGCCCACCATGGATTTTACCACAAATTCCTCACCTGCTCACCCAGCGAGACAATCAGATTCTACACTCAAGACTTTAAACCTGGCTGCATGGCAAATTACCTAAACAACCAGCCAACTCCTCTATCCAAAGCTGTTATGGATTTCATTCTGGAGGCCAGGAGGCCCAGCACCGGAAAAACCTATTCAGACAAATGGAAAAGATGTTGCGCCTGGAACCAGGCTAAAAGCTAAAATCCCCTTGATCCAAACATTCCTCAGATTCTACAATATTTAACTGAGATGTTGCACAAAGGACTTTCCTTTTCATCTATTAAGATCCACGCCTCAGCAATTTCAGCTCATTACAACACGGATCCTCCTTTATTCTCAAATCCACTCCTAAGACAGTACCTCAGAGGGGCTAAGAACATACGACCGCCCAGGACAGCACTAACACCTACTTGGGATCTCAACTTTGTTCTGGAAAAGCTTACACTGCCGCCCTTTGAACCAGCATTTTCAGCTGATTTAAAATTTCTTTCATGGAAAAATGCCCTGCTACTAGCAATGACCTCAGCTAGAAGAGTCTCAGAGCTACAGACACTAATGGCAGTGGAGCCTTTCCTCTTTTTTCATCAAGACAGAGTCTCTCTATGAACTTAACCCTACCTTTATGCCAAAGGTGGTATCCAGTGTGGCCCAAAGCCAAACCATTCATTTGCCCACCTTTTTCCCAAATCCCTAGAACAAAGGAGAAAGACTCCTGCACTCTTTGGACATTCACAGACAATTACGTTACTACTTGGATAAAACTAAGGCTTTCAGAAAATCTGCACAGCTCTTTGTAAGCCTATGCTGCAGGATCGCAAGGAAAAGCGATCTCAAAACAGACCATTTCTAAATGGATAGGGCATTGCATACGTTTCTGCTACACGCAGCATGGGAAACCGGTACCTGCTAACATTAGGTCCCACTCCACCAGGGCTATAGCTGCATCAGCAGCCTTTCTCAGGGGAGTGCCAACTAAGGATATTCTGGAAGCTGCAACTTGGAGTTCAGTGCACACCTTCACCAAACACCATCACTTACCCCTATATTCTAAGACTAGAGCTGGTTTTGCCACTGCAGTTTTGCAGGGCCTACTAGCCTCTTCTAACCCTGTTTAACTCCACCACCCATCCTTAATTTGGGATTCAATACAAGTGTGATGACTGCAGCAGGGTAACACGATGAACATAGTACAGTTTTGTACCTACCATAAACGTAGATGTTCGACTGTTCACCCTGCTGCAGTCCAGGTTACCCTCCCTCCATCCCCTCTAAACTAGCTGAACTTATCTATGCCACTCTATCCTATACAACCTCTGTGGTGTATTTGCTTGTGCCTGAAGGTATTGTTTTATTTATATATATATATATATATATATATATATATATATATATATATATATATATATATATATATACACACACACACACATATATATATTGCCTACCTATTGGGGGCACCTGACATCTGGGGCAAGAAAAACTGAAGAAAATGGCGTTGGATGCCCTTATATATCCCTGGTGCACTGACGTCAGGGAAGAAGTGACAGCAACTGACGCCGGACCAAGACTTTGGAATTCAGGCCGACTGCGGGACCGCCTGACGGCAGGATAACCCAAGTGTGATGACTGCAGCAGGGTGAACACTCTAACATCTGCATTTATGGTAGGTACAAAACTGTACTTTCCCAATTACCTTTTTCGTCCCCTTCACACCACCAGAATTTGCTTTCTATCTGAGGAAAATTTATTTGGAGTCTGCTTGGGGTATAAAAATATTTATGTAAAAATTTCTCAGCAAAAATCCTAAATCTTCTAGATTTTGTTGCATATTTGGGAGACAAATGTATAAAGCCCCATTGTTTCTTTGTGAATCGCCTATAGAATCTCTCTTCCCAATCCTTTCTGAACTCTGATTGATTCTTGTAGTCATCTTGCAGTATTTTATATGCTTTACTAATTATTCCTTTTTTAATAGCGACTTCTGTTCTAGATTCTGCTAAACACTCTACCAGTGCTGGTCTTTCCTTTAGGACTCCCTTATTTCTTTCTCTTTGCTTATACTCTGATATCAGTCCTTGATAGGGAAGGCAATATCTAACCTGCAGTCCAAATAAATTATTGGCATCTTCCCATTCTGTTACCTTTCCCTCAGTAGTTAATTTGCTCCAGATACCTTGGTTCCTTTGCCAGCTTTCTCCAGTATATTCCACACCCCTCTTGCCTATTGTTTGTATCCCTAATTGCAGTCATCCCTATCGGTAGAATCTCTTTTCTCCATTCCTGTGTTGGCTTAATTGTTAGAATACTTTCTGCTACTTTATGACTATAATATTCTGTATGATTATTGTTGTTTTCCTTAAAGGTCTGCATCGAAAATCCCAGTTTCTCCTTATTTCTTGAGCTTCCCCCGTTTCATCATCATCCCTATCCACTTTGAATTATAGGTTTCTGCTTGTACTATGTATAGGAGCCTTAACTGTGGCTCTGAAATACCCCTTCAAATCGAGTAATCCCAGTCCTCCTTGTTTCTGCTCATCCCATTTGACTTGTCATCTTCCCCTGCCAGAGAAAATCCTTCAGCTCTTCTTATTAATTGCAATGCACAACTTCTCTAGTTGATAAAAATACACCTGACCTGTGAATAAGACCAAAGGGACTAAAACATTTTAACTGCTTGTATCTTACTGTCTATTTCCATATAACAAAACTTCCAATTTCTCAGTTTTTGTATTAATTTTTTAGGCTCTTACCACACATCCTTGGCTGCCACACCAGAATCGTTTTTAATCTTGTAGTCCTAAAGTATGGATATTGGTGAACCAATTCTTGTGTGGCTACATAATTTACCACTATTGCCTTTGTTTTAGCTTCATTAATTTTATATCCCAAAAAGATGTGAAACGGTCTCAAAATGTTCCACAACACAGTAAGCTCCTTTTCTGTTTTATCAGGTATAAAATATCATCTGCAAACAGAGTCAGCTTTTCTTGACTACCATACCAATTATATCCTTGAATTTCTGAGTGCCTTATTTTCTTTGCCAGTGGTTCTAAATATAATGCAGATAACAAAGGGGAAAGCGGACACCTCTGCTCAAGCAGAAATTATCAGAGAAGAACCCACCCACTTTAATTTTCACCTTCAGTCTCTCGTATATCCTCCTAATAAACCTTAAAATTTTGTCAGGGAATTCAAATGCTTCGTTGCCCTGCTCATAAAGTCCGACCTTACTCTGTCAAATGCTTTCTCTGCATCACGAGCCACCAACTACTGTGATATTTTCTTACATTCTGCTTCTCTCTGGATCATCAATGTTCTGTTAATGTTGTCAAATGTTTGCCTCCCCTCCACAAATCCACATTGATCCATAGATATCAATTTAGGTATCATTTTTGCCATTCTTTTAGGCATTATAGGCATAAACACTTTATAATCATGGTTTAGTATTGAAATGGGCCTGCATGAAGCTGGATCTGATGGATCTTTAACTCTTTAGGTATTACAGCTATTACTGCTTTCTTCTAGGATGTTGGTACTTCTCCTCCTCTTAAAATACTGTTAAACAAACCCTTCCAGATCTTTATAATTTTTTCCCCTCCTAGCTTCCAAACTTTCACAGGAATGCCATCTGTTCATGAGGACTTTCCTGTAGATAGGTTATACATCGCCATTTGTATCTGATCTCCTGTTCCAACTGTTAGTGATTGAGCATCATCTACCTCTAACCTTGGCATATTTCATTCTTCCATAAATGTTTCCATTTGTACCTTTTCTTGATTTCCATATTTCTCTGCTTTATACAGACTTTCATAGAATTCCCAAAAATATTTATATTGCCTCTACAGGGTCTTTTAATAGAAGGCATGGTGGTGCAGCGGTAGCATTGTTGCCTCACAGCAAGAGGTTCTCCTGTTCGATTCCCAGTTGGAGTGCCTTCTGTGAGGAGTCTGCATGTCCTCCCCACGGTCAAGTGGCCTTCGAAAGACATGCGTGAATGGGTGTGCCTTCGCTGAAGGTTGGCGTCTGGCTGGCAATTCGACACAATAAAAAAAATCTACTGCCAATCATTAGCGGACTGGAGTTCTGCTGTGGCGACCCCTAACCGGGAAAAGCCGAAAAGACAAACAAACCTCTACAGGATCTTTTGCTATCTTCCTTATTATAGGCTTCCTAAGTTTGGCAATAGCCCTTTCTGCTTTCTGTTGACTGAGTCGTTTTTTTTTTTTGTGCTCCAGAGTTATTGTCAAAAAAACAGTTGCTTAACAGCAGTTTTTCTAAACTTATGCATATTATTGAGGTAATCCCTTATTTTCTGTTTAGCATTCTGCACTTGCTCTTGTTCTGAGAGATTCCCCCTATTTTGAAATACTTTAACAGTTGTCAGTCCCTCTAAATAATTCTTGGTACTTCGTAAACTTACCTCCCTTTCTTTTATTTCCACCCTATTTTTAAACTCCACTTTAATTTTACCCCACTTCCTAGCTATCTCTTCAGAAGAAATGTATATCTTTTCTAACAGCTCCTGAATATTTTCTACTTACCCATTCCTTAAATTCCTCTCTTTACAGCAGATAAGTGGGAAAGTGCTAGTGTCTCATTTTTATTTCATTACCCTGTGTTTTTATGTTAGTTATTATTGCTGCATGATCTGAAATCGTTATCGGGTGATTATCAAGACTTTTAATTAAATGCACGTGTTCCTGTGAAATGTAAATTCTGTCTAGCCTAGCCCAGTTTTTGTATATTGGGGAATAATATGTAAATTCACTCTGAACTCCTAGTAGTGAATTCACATCTTACATGCAAATATTTTCATAAATTTCTTCAAATGTCTACCCTCCTTTTATATTTTCCCTTCTAGGCCCCCAGGACTCATCTTCACTGTTGCAAATCAAATTCCAGTCCGCACCTGTAATTAATCCTTGCTGAAAGCTGAGTCTCCCAGATATTTCTTAAACTCCATTATAGCAGTTTTAGGTGGAATATAAATGCATGCCAGTGTAATCCTCCTCCTCCCTGGCCAGTAGCCCCTTATTACTATAAATCCACCATTGTTGTCTTTTTTTTAAACTCTTCTATCACTATTGGAGCTCTTCTTGCATTTAACATAAGTACTCTTCTTGCATTTAACATAAGTACTCTTCTTTTCTTTTGTCGCAGGTATTCTGCTGAATAACCATCCTGAAAACCTTTCTTTATCAAATTCACATGTTCAGTTCTTCCCAAGTGTGTCTCCTGTAGCATAGCTGTTTGCATTCTACATTTTTAAATGTATGTCACTACTCTCTTTTTTTGTATAACAGCTTTTTTTCTTAAATGTCTAGTTCCAGCTTTTGTGTTACATGCATACAGTGTTTGGCAGGTTGATCTTTTATAAGCGGCTTCTTGTTATATCCATTTGAGCCTATGTTGCATCTTACAAAACTTTTTTGTTTTATTGAAAGCCCTCAAAAAAACAAAACAAAAAAAAAACATGATCAGTACTCCCCTAAAACCTGTTAACTTAATAACACACACAACTATGTACATTTTCAAATATTGAAGTTTTACCCTTGTAATAGGAAAAAATATTTCAAACTGACATCCACACCCACGGACTTCAGTTAACCTAAAAAGAAGGGTTATCCATGCTAAAACCCATGGTGCAGCCTGTGCTTTTACTAAGTATTGTCTGGTTTTGTCTTTTATTTATAGCTTTTCCAGCTGGGAAAATGCTTTCTTGCTTTCAGAGGCCATTTCTGTTTATCAGATTGTCTCCTGGAGGCATGAGAACCAGATACAAAATTGCTGCTAATCGTACATTTATTTCTTGAAAAAAGCCTTATAGTAATCAGTATTTTTCATTTACATGCTTTCTCTTAAAATTATTACTAGATCAAGCTAAGGGTCTTAATCCAGTCATTCTCCTATACAAGAATGAGAAAGTACACTATATTTTGTCTTGCTCTTTAAACCAGATTTTTTTTTCTTTACATTGCACTGCCTACATTTCTTAAAACTGAACAAGGAGAAAGATAAGGAAGAAGAAAAAATAAAAACAGGAGTGACTGTGTACACTAGTATCTTCATTACACTTAAAAAAAATAGCTGAAAAAACTTTATAGAATGAAAAGAAAATCATGCACTATAAAAAAAATAGTACCATTAAGAAAAAATTGTTTTACTTAAGTTAACTTTCTCCATCTTCCTCCCCTCTAAGTTTTTTTTCCAAATGTTAATGACACAAAGTAGGGCATATGTTTTAGAGTCCCCTGCAAGTTTAACAAAGTCCAATATTTCCAGATTTTTATCTTCTGTCCTGTCTAACAACTATAATTATTGCTTTGTAATCCCATATTTGTCAATTTCCAAGTTACTGGTTTTATTCCTGTTCATCTCCATGTCCCAGATCACGTCTCTGCTTCATTTCCAATGCATTCTTGATTCTTCTTAGTCGACTGTTGTGCTTTTTTCATTCTCTCAAGAATTTTCCATTGGAAAAGGTTTCACTGGCACAGTCTATTTGTGGTATTTATTACCATAACAACAAGAAGCAGAACCTTCTGTTTCTCAACTCACTTTTTGTTGGACTAGCTTTTGTATATCCTCCTTAACATGTACTTCATCAAAAAACGATTTTGTTCCATAAGGGAAGAATATTTTGAAGATAGGTGGGTATAGCATTTTGAATCTCACTCCACCTCTTCAACATTCCCTGAATAGTGGTATAGATTTACTCCTGTTTTGCCTGGTTTACAATGAGTAGTTATTCTCCACACTCTGCTGTCTCCCACTTTTAGTTCTTTGTCCTTCTGCCACAGTTTTGTCAGAATCATCTCCTCCTGTGTTGGTAGGATTGCATCTTTACTGTTAAAGGTCTAGGGTGCTTTCTTGTAACCAGGTTTGGAGCATGCACACAATGTGCTTTTTCAATTAACAACTTTTGCTGTGGATTACAGTTTCAGTTTCTTATTTGTGCTTTCGTGAAATTAATAATCTGTTCCTTCCAGCTTCTCTGGTACAGCAGAAAATTTCAAGTTTTCACTATGTGTTGTGTCTTCTAATTCTGTTTTTTTTTTTTAACCTCTCTTCTTGTGCAGTCTCGTATTCAGCCAGCCTTTTCTTCATTTCGACTGCTGTTTTTTGCAGTTTTATCAACTCATCTGAATATCTTTTTAATACTTCCATTTTTCCTCCTTTTTTTGTTTGAGTTAATATACGCCATCAGTGTTTCATTTATTTTAATCTGGTCTGAGTGCAGTTGTCTTATACTTTCCTCTCAGTTACTGGAAGTCGTGTCTGGAGCTTGCACTGCCTTTTGCTGAACAGCTACAGTACTTTTCCCAGTCAGTGTGTTTTCCTTACCTTTGGAAGCTGATTTCCTCTCAAGACCACTGTATAGCTTTGTTTCTCTGGCATCCAGGCAGTACACTTGCTAGCTAGTTATTGAAATTTACCCAGAAGTTTAAGTCTACTGACTTTCTCTAAGTTTGTTTTCACACTGGGAGAGCTATAATTCAGCTGTTACTCAATATGCAGCCATCTTGGAAGTCCTAGGTACTTTTGATTCTTGCCAACCCCTTGGCTGCTTTTTTCTGTGACTTAAGCATTTTCCTTCTTGTGCAGTGGAAGTGGTTTCACCAGCAAAGTCTCTCTTTGGACTTTCTTATTGTTAGAAGATTGATAAGCAGAGTTCTAATCAGCTTTCTGGCTACCTCTTTGTTAGTTAAACTGTTTTTTTTTTTATTTCTTCCATATCCTGTTCTGTATCCAAAAAATTGTATTTGATGCTCCAGGAAAAAATATTCTGAAGACTGCTGGATATAGCAGCTTGGCTCTCATGCTTCCCTCTTGACAGTCCTAATTGACTGGGAAAAGAATGGCTTCTCTTCTGCCTGGTTTACAGAGAGAATTGCACTCTGGTGTCCCAAAGTTTTAATACTTTTCTGATCTCCCGCAGTTTTATCACAGGCAACTTTTTCTGCTTGTATGGGTGCATTTTTACTTATAAGTATAGATTTTGTCCACTTTCTGATGGACAGATTTGGTAAACACACGATGTATCCCCTTGATTAACAAATCCTGCTGTGGAACACTAGGTAAGTTGCTTATGAAAGAACAAATAAAATGAATGTAGTCTGTTCCTTCCAGTGTCTCTGGGTATAGCAAATACTCTCAGAATTTTCACTGCATGATTTGTCTTGTAATGTTATTTTTTTTTTTTAAATGACTCTTTGAGAAGATGTTCTTCATCTCACATTGCTGCAGTCCTTACACTTGGGTAGTCCGCTGTCCTCGGTCGGCCCGAATATCAAAGTATAAGGCTGACGTCGGTCAAGGTGCATTTGACTGACATCAGGACGTCAGGGTACAAATGCGCATGACCGACGTCATATCCTCAGTCTTTTTTGCCGCATGGTCTGATGCAGAAGCAGCGTTGCAAGTGCCGGTTGGCGTTCTAAAATTGTTCGATTTTGGAGTTTCAGACCGAGTCAAAGTTGGCTAAGTACCCCGTTGGGGAATATTTTGGTTTTTTCTTGCCTCAGTGGTTTACCGGATGTCAGAAAAAGTGAATAATTGTATTTCTTGTGGGAAACAGATACCGCATAGAGACTACCATACTTTGTGTATTCCTTGTTTAGGGCCTGAGCACGACGTTGTTGGGTGTCGCTCTTGTGCTAGATTCAATAAGCGCACTATTAAGAGAAGATTAGATTGTGCCAGGTTAGTCTTGGAAGCGGTGCAATTATAAAATGCCGTCGGATGCTCCGCCCGCTTCGAAGAAGCGCAAGGACAAAGCAGTTAAACCTAGGCTAGAGGAACCGTCAGTACCGGACGCCGGTTCTTTAGAGGTGTCGGTGGAGCCGGTGGTTCCACCGGAGGTTTCTTTGGGATCCCAGGGAGAGACTCTGTTATTGCAGGATGTGGCCTCTCAGGAGGCAGGCCAGGCTGATGGGGCTTCTCAGGTTACTATCTCCCTGCCTAGGGTGGTTAGGCCCTCTCCTTCTGTTTCCAAGGCTTCTCCCAGGGGCAGGCCAGGTTTAGCTTCAGTTGGTGTTACCCCTAGCTCTTCAGGAACTGTGCCCAAGAAGCATATGCTTAAAATGGCAGAAGATTTGATTACTTTGATTAGGGGTTCTATGCCCCCTCCTGATAAGAGACCTAGGGTGGAGCCTGAGCTAGGGAGTTTTGAGCAGGCTTCAGATATTTCAGAGTCTTCGGCTGAAAACTTGCAGGAGTACTCTCCTTATTCTGATTCTGATGTGGATGATTCTACTCCTTCTGCTTCTCCTCCTGAGGATTTTTCTTTTTCAGAAACTCTTCATTCCATGAGGGAGCATTTTAAGTGGGAAGGTCAGGACTTCTCTGATTCCAGGAAAAGGCTTAGGGAATTTTTGTTTTTACCCCAGCATAGGCCTTTGGCTATACCTCCTGTTTTGGATGTAGTGGAAGATGTTTTTACAGAGGCTTCTCTTAATCCTGATTCTTTGCCTCCTGCTCCTGTTAAACCGGATAGGTATTACAGAGTGCCTGAAGCTCATAAGTATCTTTTTAAGAGTCCTAGGGCAGACCCAGAAACTGTTAGCCAGGGGCCTAAAGGTGTTAAGGCTTCTGTTGTAAAGAATCCGTTCCTGCAGACAAAGAGGCCAGGGCCTTAGATAGATGGGGAAAGAAAGTTTATACTTCTTCCACTCTTGCTATGAGGGCTTTGAATTGCCAGTTTCACATGTTGAAATACCAAAACTATCTCCTTTCACAATTGAAGTCTAAGGTTGATGCTCTGGCAGAAGGTATTGATTGTAAAGAGTTGCAAGATTTAGTACATGTTTCTGAACAGGTGGGTAAGCATTCTTTGCAATGTGGTTTTGATGCTGTACAGGCCTCGCCTAGGGTGGCTGCCACTGGGTCAGTTCTTCGCAGGCACGCCTGGCTGAGGGATCAAAATTTATCTGAACATGTTAAAACAAGGATTTTAGATGCTCCTTTACAATCTGACATGTTGTTTGGTCCTCCTGTTGAGGCAGTTTTAAAGAAAATGGAAGACAAGGCTAAGTCTATGCAGACTGTTAAAGATTTTTTGCAGGTCCAGCCTCCAAAGTTTAGTAGAAATTGGCCTACTAAGGGGTGGACGTATCCTTCTTATGATTCCCAGTCTAGGGGTAGATCTAGACGTGGTAGGGTAGAGCTCAGGGCTCTTTCAGGCCTAGAACAGGGAGTTCTCCTGCACAGTCTTCGGTGAGGGCAGGGGTCAGTCCTTTCGTAAACAGACCCAATGACCTACCTTTTCAGCTGCCAGAGCCTTCTCGTCTGGCAGCACCCTTGGGAGGAAGGTTGGCACTTTTCAAAGAAAATTGGAGTTTAATTACCCAAGACAGATGGGTATTGGATATCATACACCACGGTTACAGGTTTTATTTCCATACCTTGCCTCCTTTCAAAGGCATGCCAGACGTTCCTCCTCAACAAAGAATAGAGGCTCACAAGCAAGTTTCTCTGTTACTCCAAATAGGGGCCATACAGCCGGTCCCTATGCCAGAAGTGGGCCTAGGATTTTATTCTCGCCTGTTCCTAGTACCAAAGAAGGGGAACACGTGGAGACCAATTTTGGATTTATCTACCCTCAACACTTATCTGGACATTCCCAAGTTCAAAATGTTGACGTTACAGCAGCTTTTACCTCTGCTGGGCAAAGATCATTGGATGGTAACTTTGGATCTCAAGGAGGCTTACCTTCATGTTCCTATCAGACTAAGTTGCAGGAAGTATCTGCGTTTTCGAGCTGGGACTTCTCACTATCAGTTCTCTGCATTGCCCTTTGGCTTATCTACTGCCCAGAGTGTTCACGAAAGTTCTGGCTCCAGTGATAGCTTTCTTCAGGCTAAAAGGAATACAGATCTATCCTTATTTGGACGACTGCCTGATTCTGGCTCAAGGAAGGGAAGAGCTTCTTCATCATTTGGAATATGTGATAGCAGTGCTAAGATGCCTGGGGTATTCTGTGAACGAAATAAAGTCCAGTCTAGTACCCTCTCAGGACATGTGCTTTCTGGGTGTGAGACTGAATACAGCATCCCAGATGGCCTTTTAACCCCGGACAAACAAAAGAGTCTATCCCTTTACTTCCATCAGCTATCTCATCAGTCCGGGCTGACTGCAAGGACAGTCCTTCAAGCCTTAGGGTTCATGGCATCTTGTATTCTGGTGCTTCCCAATGCCAAACTGCATATGAGGAAGCTACAATGGTATCTCAAAATGTATGGACACAGCACTGCCAGGATCTAGACACTGTCATTCAAATAATACCTTGCATTCAAAAGGAATTTTTGTGGTGGGCTCAGGAATGTCACCTAAACAAGGGACTCTCTGTGACCCGGCCAGAGGCGAGTCAGATTTTAACGACAGATGCCTCAGACAAAGCTTGGGGAGCTCATCTAAATGGAAAATGGATACAAGACAAGTGGCCTGCCAGACTACAACATCTACATATCAACCTGAAGGAGATGTTAGCAGTCCAATTTGCATTAATAGCTTTCAAGGATTTACTTCTTCCAGGGCAGGTGTTGATTCTAACAGACAACACAACTGTCATGTGGTACATCAACAAGCAAGGGGAACGATTCTTATCCTCTATGCAGGCAAGCAATGATTTTGTGGGAGACTGCTCTCAGTTTACAGCTCAATCTTCAGGCAAGGTTTCTGCCAGGAGCACAGAACTCCTTAGCAGATGTGTTGAGCAGGCTAATTATGGATCCCCACGAGTGGAAATTGGATCCTCATGTATTTCAGAAATTGACAGTGTCATGGGGAACTCCAGACATAGATCTGTTCGCTTCTCCACTAAACCATCAGCTGCCAAAGTTTTGCACAAAAAGGTTTCATCCCACAGCTTGGAAAGTGGATGCTCTTTCTTTCAATTGGAGCAATCTTCATGTGTATGCCTTTCCACCTCTGCCTCTCCTCCCAAAGGTACTTCTAAAGGTCAGACAGGACAAGCCAAGGATGATTTTAATAGCTCCAGATTGGCCTCGACAGCACTGGTACCCATTACTGAGAAGTCTGGCACGGAAGCCTCCATGGCCTTTGCCTTGATTCCACACCTGTTGTCACAGGAGGACAGCCATTTGCTGAATGTCAAACTTCACTCTCTTCACCTAACAGCCTGGCATATTCTGTTTTGAACCATAGAGGGTCTCAACTTCCACAACAAGTTTTGAATGTGATTTTGGAAGCTAGAAGGCCTAGTACAAGGAAAGTGTACGCAGATAAATGGAAGAGATTTTTATTTTGGAGTGCAGCAAAAGAATTTGATGTTTCTGAGCCTAATTTGAGTGTGGCTCTTCAATATCTTACTGAGTTACTGGACAAAGGTTTGTCTTTCTCTTCTATTAAGGTTCATGCTGCAGCTATTTCGCTCACTATGATTGTGACCCACCATTGTTTTCTCATCCTTTGTTCAAGCAATTTCTTAGAGGGGCAAAGAATATAAGACCCCCGAAGAGCTCCTACTCCTGCTTGGGATCTCAATTTTGTGTTGGAGAAACTCACTCTACAACCTTTTGAGCCTGCAGCTACTTCTGAGTTGAAATATTTATCATGGAAGACTGCTTTTTGTTGGCAATTACCTCTGCAAGAAGGGTTTCTGAATTGCAGGCCCTTATGGCGGTTGAGCCTTTCTTAATTTTCCATAAGGATAGGGTATCTTTACGCACTAATCCTTCCTTTATGCCTAAAGTGGTTTCTAGTGTGGCTTTAAACCAAACTATTCATTTGCCTACTTTTTATGCAAATCCCCAAAATAAAGGGGAAAAGATTTTGCACACTTTAGATGTACACAGGCAGTTGCGATATTATTTGGACAGAACTAAAGGGTTCAGGCAGTCTCAGCAGTTATTTGTTTCTTTTGCTTTGAGTTCTCAGGGCAAGCCTGTGTCAAAACAAACTATTTCTAAGTGGATTGGGTTTTGCATTGCTTTCTGTTATTCCCATCATGGCAAGGAGATTCCAGCCGGGATTAGGCCTCATTCCACTAGAGCTACTGCCACTGACAGCTTTTTCGAGGGGTGGCAACCAAGGATATTTTGGAGGCAGCTACTTGGAGTTCAGTGCATACTTTCTCTAGGCATTATCACCTGCCACTTTACTCTAAATCCAGGGCTGGTTTTGCCACTGCTGTTTTGCAGGGCATTTTGGCAGCTCCTGCTTCCTTATAGTTTGGCCATCCTCCCATACCTCTGCTTTGGGATTCTACCCAAGTGTAAGGACTGCAGCAATGTGAGATGAAGAACATAGTACAGTTTTGTACCTACCATAAATGTAGATGTTCAAGATCCACATTGCTGCAGTCCAATTTACCTCCCTCCTTCCCTCTGTAGTTAGAGGTGGTTGTGTGGGTTGAGTGGTACATATTGTGTATATAGTGTATATTTTGTACATATATTTAGGGCAAGGGTGCTTGGATGTTTGTTTGCTGTCTTTTGGTTTTGACCTTTATTTTTAGGGTCTTCTGACATCTGGGGCAAGAAAAGACTGAGGATATGACGTCGGTCATGCGCATTTGTACCCTGACGTCCTGATGTCAGTCAAATGCGCCTTGACCGACGTCAGCCTTATACTTTGATATTCGGGCCGACCGAGGACAGCGGACTACCCAAGTGTAAGGACTGCAGCAATGTGGATCTTCGAACATCTTCATTTATGGTAGGTACAAAACTGTACTTTTTGTTTTCAGTCAGTCTTTCCTTAATTTCAGTCACTGATTTATTTGTTTTTCAGTCTATCTGAATAACTACTAAAAGCTTCTGTTTTTTTTTCAATCATTTGACTTTGCTCTTGTGTGTTTTGCTTATTTTAAACACATCAGCGTGCATTTGATTTAGTTTTTCCTCTAAATCAGTGGAAGCTATCTCTTGTACTAAATCTGAAACTTGGAACTGCTGTTTTACTGAACAGCTGCAAGGTTTTTCCTTACCAAAACCTTTACTTTTCTCCAAATTTCTTCTTTGCTGGCATCAGAAAAAGTATGATTACAAGACAGTAACTGAAAGTTTCCCAAGTTGATAACTTTTACCTTTCCGATTATCTCACTAGAAGAGCTGTAATCAGTTCTGTTGCTCAGCATACAGAGTCTTAGAAGTTCCCATAGTCAAACTATTTAGGGCTTTTTACCCCTCCTGGTGGACTAGGCTTTGATGCTAACTGTAGACCTCAAGAATGCTTATCCTCATGCGTATACACACATAGACTTGCAGGCCTTATATAAAATCTATGTTGGAGAACCAGCTCTACAAGTTTATCTCTTTCTTTATCATTCGGTTTAACTACTGCAGCTGGAATTTTCTCAAAACGTTTGGCTGTAATTGCAGAAATAGGAACATCTGTATCTACCCTTGGATGATTTTCTGGTGTAACATGCAGCCAGAGGGAAGTACAGGCTTCTTGTTATATTCTTTGCGTTTCTTCCAAAAACTAGAGCTGTTTTTGAGCTACAGATCTGACTCTAGCCAAATCTGTGGTGTTCTTAGGGGCCTTATGAGACATCACAGTAACTAGGGCCTTCCTACTTTAGGAGAAAGTGGAAGGCTTAACTACCTTTTTCTGCAACAGGGCTCTGAGGACAGAATTCTTGATCAGGAAAAGGATCTTAGGATTCACGACTTCCAGTACTTTGATCGTCCCTTTTTTCGAGACTGCACAAGTGAAAAAGTTGGTGGTAGTTCATGAAAATGTTGTTAGTTCTTAATGCATGCTTTGAATTAACATGTCCCGTCTCTAGAGTGTAATTTCAGTACTACCATGTGCGGGAAAAGCAATTGGAATAGTAGAGGAAAGAAGTATCCAAGAACAAGGGCTTTCAGAAGACTTACACATACCCAGACATTGACCACATATGCTTCAAATGTAGTCTGGTGGACCCATACCAGATCCTCAAGTTACAGGAGTATGGGGACCAGATAGAGCTTAATAATTACATCAGCATGAGAGAGGTTATGGTAGTTATTCAGTCTGTCATAGCTTTCAGGCAGTTATTAAAACTAACATTCCTGCATGTTATCAACGGCATTACAACACTCTTGGTAAATAAACATGTAAGGAGAAATGCATTCCTATCCTTTTGTGCAGGCAAAGCTTACAGGCCTGGGAGGAAGTTCAAGCAGAACAGATGTCCCTAAGTACTTTTTACTTACCCACTGTGGGAAACTATGACTAATAGTTTGGGCAAAACAACAGCAGATCTCCACTAATGGAAGCTGGGCAGGGCTACGTTCTTGGACCTAATGATCAGGTGAGGGTACCAGAAATAGATGATGTCCTTCAAGGATGCATCTGCAGTCATAACATATGGGTTGTCCTGCCTCAGGCAGCCCTTCGGTCGGCCGGATTCCAAAGTCTGGGTCTGGCCTCGGCTGATGTCGCACTTTCCCCGACGTCAGAGCGTCTGGGGTATAAAAGCATCAGCCGACGCCATTTTCCTCGGTCTTTCTTGCCGCGCGGTGCCCGAAGCAGAAGCTGTTTTGCAAGTGCCGGGCAGTCAGATCCAGTGAATTCAGCTACCGAAGACTTCGAAAAAAGCTAGGTACCCCGTTGGGAACTCTTTCTTGCCTCAGCCGATGTCAGACAAAGTAAATAATTGTTTAACTTGTGGGAAACAAATACCTCATAAGGATTTCCATTCCTACTGCCTTCCTTGCTTAGGCCCAGACCACAACGTATCGGCCTGTTTAGCCTGTGCTTCCTTCAACCGACGAACTCTTAGACGTCGGTCGGAGTTTGCAGAGGAATTTTTTGGAGCCGCTTTTGCTTATAAAATGCCGTTGGAGTCTGCGACTTCGCATATGGTCAAAAAACGCAAGGAAAAGGACCGACACTCGCGGCCCGCGGTTTCGGCTGAAACCACGGCTAGGCCTACCGCGAGTGCTTCTGTTTCGGCCGAAACAGAGTCCTCGGAGATTCCTTCTTCCGAAACCATACTTCCGACCACCGAGGCCCGGGAGGCCCCGGCTGAGTCTGCTTCAGAACTTCCTACCGAAACCAGTATTCAGGAAATGTCCGACACCATACCTTTGGACATTTCTACTCCTGCACGTGGGGCAGCTAGGCCCCCTGCTTCGATGTCCATTAAGGCCTTTTCAAGGGCTAAAGCTGCCAAACTTTCTAAAGCTTCGCCTGCCAAATCTACCTCCCAGAGGCCTTCCTCTAGTTCACAGATCCTCAGCCTTGCTGATGACCTTATTTCCTTAATTAGGGGTTCACAACCTCACCCAGACAGGGCCTCTCAACCTCCTCCAGACAAAAAGCCCAGGACTGACCCCTCTGACCCACACTCCTCAGATGATTCCACGGATGGATCTGAGTTGTCAGACCACCAGGAAGGGGCTTACTCACCTTATGAGGATTCAGATGCTGAGGAATCTATCCCTTCGGCCTCCCCTCCTGAAGAGTTTTCCTTTGGTGAGACTCTACACTCCATGAGAGAGCATTTTCAATGGCAAGGTCAGGATTTCTCTGATTCTAGAAAAAGATTTAAGGACCTTTTTGCATTTGCCTCAGCATAGGCCCTTAGCTATACCTCCTGTTCTGAATGCAATTGATGATGTGTACAATGATGTCAGTACAGCCCCTGATACTCTTCCTCCGGCCCCTGCCAAACCTGACAGATACTACAGGGTCCCGGATTCTCATTTCCATCTGTATAAAGCCCATTCTGCAGACCCAGAAACTATTTCTCAGGGCCCTAAAGGGGTTGCGGCCGCTACTGCCAAAAATCCTCTACCCTCTGAAAGAGAGTCTAGAGCTTTAGAGAGATGGGGAAAGAAGGTGTATACTTCTGCAACTCTTTCTGTCAGGGCATTAAACTGTCAATTTCATATGATACAGTACCAAGAGTATTTGTTAAATGAACTGAATAAGAAACTTTCTTCTCCTGAACCCCTAGACCATAAATCCCTTCAGGATTTGGTACACAACTCACAACAGGTTAGTAATCATTTCTTAAAATGTGGCTATGATGCACTGGAGGCTTCATTTAGATCAGCTATGACTGGGGCAGTTATTCGTAGGCATGCCTGGCTGAAGGAGCAATCTTTGCCAGACCATGTCAAAGCTAAACTCCTGGATGCTCCAATGAAGAAACAAAATTTATTTGGCTCCTCTGCTCAGGAGATCTTAAAAAAGGTTGAAGAAAAGGCAAAATCTGTGCAAACAGTTAAAGATTTCCTGCAAGTTCAACCACTGAGATTCAGCAGAAACTGGCCTACTAAGAATTGGTCCTTTCCAGACTCGGACAGAGCCCAGAGAGGCAGGAACAGGCGCCCTAGAGGCAGAGGTCAATCGAAGGGCTCCTACAGAGGCCGTCAGTGGTAGCCTGCCAACCAGAGGAGTAGTACAACAGCAACAACAACAACCAGTACACCAGGACAGGCTCAATGACTTAACTCTGATTCCACCTACCAGGGATCAACTGGAAGCACCTTTGGGCGGAAAGCTGGCGTTATTCTCAAAAAACTGGCATTATATTACAAAGGATACATGGACACTGCAAATAATAGACAAAGGATACAGGTTCCACTTCCACACTTTGCCAAAAAGAAGCGGAATGCCAAACCTTCCACCAAATCAGAGGGCAGAGGCTTTAAAACAAATCGGCAATTTACTTCAGATGAAAGCTATAGAAAAGGTACCATGTTCAGAACAAGGCCAAGGATTTTACTCCAGACTATTCCTTGTACCAAGAAAAGAAAATCAATGGAGGCCTATTCTCGACCTGTCTGCACTGAACACTTATCTCATTGTGCCAAAATTCAAAATGCTGACCCTACAGCAACTTCTTCCCATGTTGGGCAAGGAGTCTTGGCTGGTGACTCTAGATCTCAAGGAGGTATACCTGCACGTCCCTACTCGACCAAGTTGCAGAAGACACCTCAGATTTCTTGCAGGATCAGAGCATTATCAATTCTCAGCATTGCCCTTTGGCTTATCTACTGTGCCCAGAGTATTCACGAAATGCCTGGCATCAGTAATTACACATTGCAGACTACAGGGAATTCAAATTTACCCATACCTGGACGACTGCCTAATACAAGCGGACAACAAGAAAAATTTGATAAAGGACTTGGCCTACGCCATACACCTGCTACAGACCTTGGGATACACAGTCAACATCCAAAAGTCAAGACTAGTACCATCCCAAAGGATAACCTTTTTGGGTGCAGATCTGGACACAACCACCCAAATGGCCTTTCTCACAGAAGAAAAACAAAAACAACTTCAAGATTACTTCATGATTCTGACAAGACAAACTCAGCTTACTGCAAGGAAGATCCTGCAGGCCCTGGGTTACATGGCATCCTGCATAATTCTAATACCGCATGCCAGGCTGCATATGAGGAAACTACAATGGTACCTAAGGAGTGTATGGTCTCAACACAGTCACAGTTTAGAAACTATGATACCAATCATTCCATGCCTTCAAAAGGAATTCCTGTGGTGGGCTCAGGCCTGCCAGTCCAACAGAGGGTTGCCTTTCAACAAACCAAAAACAAGGCAGACCATCACCACAGACGCCTCAGACCGAGGATGGGGAGCACACATTTAGGGCAAATGTATCCAAGGCCTATGGCCTCAAGGACAGCTAAGCATGCACATAAACCAAAAGGAAATGCTGGCAGTGAAGCATGCAATCGAGGCATTCAAACCCTTCCTCCAACAAGGATACCTGTTAATAAGGACAGACAACACCACGGTCATGTGGTACATAAACAAGCAGGGAGGCACACATTCTTACCTTCTATGCCGGATGGCTATGAATCTGTGGGAACTATGCCTGAATCTCAATATCCAACTACAGTCCCAATTCGTGCCAGGGAAAGAAAATGCACTGGCGGACAGCTTAAGCAGAACTACCATGGATGCACACGAATGGATGCTGCACCCAGACATCTTCCAACTCATAGCAAAGACATGGGGAATGCCGGAGATAGATCTGTTCGCCTCCCCACTCAACCATCAACTGAAGACATTCTGCTCAAGGACATACCGCCCACAAGCTTGGAGGGTGGACTCTCTCTCTCTCTCAGCTGGAAAGCCCTAACAGTATATGCCTTCCCACCTCTCCCATTGATGTACAAGGTTCTACTGAAGATCAGGGAGGAACAGCCAAAAGTGATACTAATAACTCCGGACTGGCCAAGACAACACTGGTATCCATTATTGAGAAGCATGTCTCAGGCAAAATCATGACCTCTCCCCCTATGGCCTCTTCTTCTGACGCAGAACAATTTCAAGACCCTGCACCCCAACTTGAAAACATTGCAGCTAACTGCCTGGAAAATTCCTTAAATCCCAATCAAACTGTTTTATCTCAGAGGGTGAAGGACATTATCCTGGAGGCTCGCAGGCCTTCCACAAGGAAGACATACTCAGCTAAATGGAAGAGATTTCTCATTTGGGGCACATCAAAAGGCTCAGATGTCACAGTGGCAAACATAACACATATCCTAGAATACTTAGCAGAATTGTTCCACAATGGCCTGTCCTATTCTTCCATTAAGATTCATGCTTCAGCAATTTCAGCAGAATACAATGTGGATCCACCTATCTTCTCGCACCCTCTACTCAGACAATTTCTGAGAGGGATCAAAAATATTAAACCTCCAAGAAGACCCCCTCTACCTGCCTGGGATCTCAACTTTGTGCTGGAGAAACTGACACTTCCTCCTTTTGAACCAGCAGCATCAGCGGATCTACAGTTTCTATCTTGGAAAACTGCATTCCTTCTGGCAATCACTTCAGCAAGAAGAGTATCTGAGTTACAAGCATTAATGGCAGTGCAGCCTTTTCTTATTTTCCACCAGGACCGGGTTTCACTAAGAACCAATCCTACATTTATGCCAAAGGTGGTATCTAGGGTATCCTTGAACCAAGCTATTCACTTGCCTACGTTCTTCCCTAATCCACAGAATAGAGGGGAAAACGTTTGCACACCCTGGATATACACAGACAACTACGCTACTACTTGGACAGAACAAAACTAGCAGAAAACTGACCAACTTTTGTAGCATATGCAACTGGGGTGCAAGGAAGAGCAATTTCCAAACAGACAATTTCAAAATGGATAGGAAATTGCATTCGATTTTGCTACTCCTTTCATGGAAAGACAGTTCCTGAAAACATCAGGCCTCACTCCACAAGGGCCACGGCCACCACTACAGCCTTCCTACGAGGGGTGGCTACCAAGGACATTTTAGAAGCTGCTACTTGAAGCTCCGTGCATACATTTGCCAAGCATTACAATCTACCTTTATACTCTAGATCCAGAGCAGGGTTTGCTACTGCAGTCCTGCAGGGGATCTTAACTACACCATCCTTTTCTTAGTACCTCCTCCCCCAGATTGGCTATGGTATTCTACCCATATGTTATGACTGCAGATGCATCCTTGAAGGACATAGTACAGTTTTGTACCTACCATAAATGTAGATGTCCGATAGGTATGCATCTGCAGTCAGGATTACCCTCCCTCCTTCCTCTCAGTGGTATTCCTAGGGTACTTACCCCTTTTTTAGCTAGCTGGGGGAATCTATTATGGTGTATTTGTTTGTTTATACATGTATATAATTTGCAAATGTTTGGAACTTTTCAGCATTTATCCAAATTTAGCCTTCCTAGAGGGCACCTGGCATCTGGGGCAAGAAAAACTGAGGAAAATGGCGTCGGCTGATGCTTTTATACCCCAGACGCTCTGACGTCGGGGAAAGTGCGACATCAGCCGAGGCCAGACCCAGACTTTGGAATCCGGCCGACCGAAGGGCTGCCTGAGGCAGGACAACCCATATGTTATGACTGCAGATGCATACCTATCTGACAACCCATATGTTATGACTGCAGATGCATACCTATCGGACATCTACATTTATGGTAGGTACAAAACTGTACTTTTTTGCTTCTCCAGAGAACAGACAGCTGAGGAAGTTCTGCTCCAGATCCTAGACAGAGACAGATTTGGGGTAGTGTGTTCCCAGTGAATTGGATGACTCCATTTCTCTGTACTATACTATACTCTCTAAGGTGATTGAAAATATTAGGAGTTCCATATTCTGGCCAAGGCAGCACTGGTTCTTGCTTATCTTTCTGATGGTAAGGGAGAAACCTATTTCGTTGCCTCTGTCATAACGTGACTCAAAAATGTCTTTTCCTTCCAAACTTGAGCATGCTCAGGTTACCCACTTGGAAAATTTTACCTAATTTTTCTTTGAGCATCTTTATTAAGAGAATGTACACAGCAGAAATACCTCACAGAGGATTACTGGCCTCAAACAGATGGTCTATGCAGACCGTCTCAAAAAACTCCAGCTTTACTCCGTCACATATCACCTACTCAGAGGCGATCTCTGCCTAACATATAAAGCTATGTCAAACCCAGAGCTGTTGGACATGCTCTGTTTAAAGAAATCCCAATCTCTCTCAGCTACACGCTCTAGGGACCTAAACTTTGTCACCACAATAAACAGAACATGCTGGAGGGATAGATTCCTGTCCAAGAGACTTCCCATACACTGGAACAGACTACCTATCTATGTCAAACTGAGCTCCTCATTAGCACTCTTCAAGAAAAATGTTGATGATTGGATTGGAAATAGGAAACTCACTCCAGGGATCACATCTGTGGCTCTGCTTGACAGGGGCACAGGAAAATAATTTTCTTGGGTGACGAAAGCCAGAGTACCTTTTTGGCTAGGCTTATATAGGCCCTAGGGCCAGTAGCCTAGTACCTATCTATGAACCTAATTGCCTACCAAGCCTTTGCCAAGATTTTATCATACCTAGCCAAGTATAGTGATTTTCCATTCTGCTGCCGAAGGAGGGAACATTTCCCAAAAGGTTTAGCTGGACAGCCTTCTTGGTTTTGATTTACTTTGTGGGTGCCCATTCCCTTTTCCTCCTAATTATTGTACCTGTCTGAGTTGTTTGCCTTGAGTATAGCACATGTACCAGTTTAAATTGCATTTGTCAGCCATTTCTGCCTGTCTGGCAATTGACACGACTCGCACTTCTACAGTTTCAAAGGAAATCCTCCACTCTTGTCCACTCGGGAAGATACTGCCCCTGACTTGGTCCCTAGTTTTGTTTTCGGACTTTAACCTTACCGCCCTTAAACAAGTGGCTAATGCCCACCTCAGATATCTGACCTTGAAAAATGTTTAAGCTTTAATGATGCATTCAAGCCTTTAAAACCAACTATAGCCATTTTCATGGGGTTGTCAGTATAGCATAAGTGGTTACTTTGGCTATTCTTAAGAGGCATCTCAGCTTTTTAAAACAGTGCCATTAACATTAGGGTGATTGCAAAATATTTCAAACAACAATCAAGAGTTGGAATGTCCTAAAAGCGTCATTTTCCTTGTTTGGTCAAGGGGTAGTTTCTTTACTCACTAGTGGGAGTAGGGAGTACTGAGCTGCCTGTTTGTCCTCAGAGGAGTGGTTTAAGGCAGTAACTTGTAGTTTATTGGCCATTTTGGGTCATTTCCAGCACCCTGCTATAAAGCACGCTTTAGCGCGGAGTTGCCACTGTTGCACACTAGGGCAGCGCCGGTTAAGCAGGTTTAAACTATTCGGGCTACCTAAAGTCCACTCTTCAAATTTTCCCTTAAAACTACCTTCCTCGAACTATACTACTGATCTAAATCAGCGTATCCTATAACTAAAAAGATCATCTCTACTTGACTCCAAGTAGACTATTCTCTATCTGTTAAACCTAGCACTTGCTCCTACAGTACTTATTACCTTGATACGGCACTCTTATAGATAGCATCCCAAAAAGGCAAACCCCCATTTCTCGGTCACCCACGTCCCCCGGAATCTCTTTTAAGTTTTTTTGTCTAGTCCTTCTAGCATGTCGAGGGATCAGTTGCTAGTGTCCTCTCCTGCTCAGCTGGTGAACCTGGGAATATTGAGGCAATGTTACAATTGCCTCATGTACACAGACAACCCTCTCCTCCTCCCACAAAACACGAATACATGCGAGAGATGCAACTATACGGCCAAACTGGAGGCTGAGCTCTCTCAACATAGGACTGGCAAGACCAGTCAGGAGGAAAAGGTTACCACACACACTTATAGACCCACTCTCACATAGTACCATCACAACCTCAAATCATACACATAAACACACAAAGACATACTCGGAGGCTCTGATCAAAAATCTACCAAAACAGCAGAGGCCACCAAAGCAGACACCCAAACAACCACCACCTCAGAACACAACACCTGCAACACATAGACCTCACAGTCAGAGTGTCAAACAGTCACAGCCCTTAAGGCCAAACACAATGCCAGACACATTAGCCATTGGTGACTCCATAGTCAGACACACTGACGTCCCGCTCACCAGACTGAGTAAGGAGAAGGTCACAGTAAGCTGCCTGTCGGCGCTAGAATCCGCCACATAACGCAAGCACTCAGGTCTCTCAACAGCAGGTACAAATCGACTCAGTCATTGTCCACGCTGGTGTAAACGACCTGAGACACCTCCTTGGACTACATGAAAAGAGACATTGAGGAGCTCTCTGATTATGTAGCCCAGGCAGGTATGACCCTGACCTTGAGCAGTATCCTACCTTCACCAAGAATGATGCCACAATACAGAGATAAGATGATCAGCTTTAACAATTGGCTTAAACTCTGGTGTCATTCAAAGGGGATCCAATGTCTGTCTGCCTGGGATGACATGCTGGACAAGCCACGCTGTTGCAAGGACGGCTTGCACCTGTCACCCTGGGATTCGGATATTGGCAAAGGCTCTTGCCACCCCATAGTGCCTTTTTAGGCAAGGCTCAAATTCTAAACCTACCACCCTAGAACACAAAAAGGAAAAACTAAGGGTAATGCTGCTCAATGCCAGAAGTCTAAATCTCAAAATGCACGCACTCGAGGCCCTTCTCAGTATGGAGAACATCGATGTCTGTACTGTGACAGAAACCTGGTTCAAGGCTCCTGAGAGCACCCCAGCACTAACAGGTTTTACCTCATATCATGCGTTCCGGCCCCAAAATCCGGACAATACCAAGAAAGGAGGGGGGTATCCATATTCATCAAGGGCACCCACACCTCAAGACTGGTGGCAACGCACGATGCATCGGAGACCATCCAGGTGCAATTAACCATAGGCAAGACTGCTCTGCAAATTGTAGCATGTTACAGGCCACCCTCACAAACTCAGGAACCTCACATGGCCTTCCTGAAAACACTAGAGGGGATAAATGTATCACCAAACACCATCATACTTGGTGACTTCAATTACCCTAATATAGACTGGGTACACTACTCAAGCCCAAACACCCTAGCCCAAAAGTTCCTGGAATTCATAAACTCAAATGCCATGGAACAACTAGTCACCATCCCCACAAGAGGAGAAAACATACTTGACCTCATCATCACGAACATGGGAGCACAATGTTCAACACCGGAAGTATACCCCTCACTGGTGAGATCAGATCACAAACTAATCTCGCTGGAGGTCCTCATCCCACCCCACCTGAAATAAAAAGACCACAGTAAAGAACTTCTAAAGCCGACTTCACACTTCTAAAGACTAATGTGGTCTCCTTTAAGGCCCCGAGCGGAAAACAGTACTCAAGCCGCTGAATCACTTACAAATGCCTTCTACCAGCACCTGCAGGACTGCATGGATAAAGGCAATCCCAAGCAAAACAAAGACTCTTTGTACCAAAGGCAAGCGTCCAGTCTGGTGGACCCCAGCCATAAACAAACTCTACAACAAAAGGAGGAAGCTACTACAAGATAGAGCAAAATCCTTAAAAGGTAAGACACCCTTGATCACTATAAGTAAAAAACTAAGAGCTCTCAAAATCATCCAAAGCAAATTTTGAGAGAAAAATAGCTAAAGACTCAAAAGACAATCATAAGGCCTTCTTTAGCTATGTTAGAAACCTGGGAGGAAACTCCCAGATATGTTCAGAACTAGTTCAAAATGATGTGAAGATTACTGATCCTACAGACATTGCCAACATACTGGCTGACAGGTTCAGTGCAAACTCCCCTCCCCCAAAAGGAGAGATATCTATAACAAGCAATTGCAGCACCCCAAACACCTCCAACGCCCAAGTGAGAACTGCTCTCTCCAAAGCAAAAACACAGCATCCATGGGACCTGATGGTGTCCCCGGCTGTGTGCTCCATAACTCAACGAGGAATTAAACCCACAGCTAGGACAGCTGTTTAATCATAGTCTTACCTCTGGATACGCCAGGAGTGGCGACTGCAACTGTGGTCCCACTTCACAAAGGCGGTGCCTCCACCGACCCTGAAATTACCGCCCATTAGCTTGACAAGCCTTATCTGCAAAGCCATGGAGAGGATCATAATGGACCTCATAAATAAAGACATAGGAATTTGCAGACTTTGGATCCATCCCAATTTGGCTTTGTCAAAGGCAGATCATGCCTTCTAAACTTGGTTGACTTTTTCAAACAGTCACCAAAGCCATTGATGAGGGAAAGGCAGTCCATACAGCCTACCTCGATCTGGCGAAGGCCTTCGATACAATACCCCACTCGGGTATCATTGAAAAACTCATCAGCTTAAATGTTAACCCATACATCACAAGATGGGTTGCAAACTGGCTGAGTGACAGAACCCACAGGGTCAGAGTTGCTGGCGCCATGTCAGACTCAAAGCCTGTCACAAGTGGTGTACCACAGGGCTCAGTCCTGGGCCCACTCTTGTTTGGCATCTACTTTTCCGAAGTACAAGCAAACACAGGAGGGTTATGGCTGACAAAGTTTGCAGATGACTGCAAACTGGGCGCCATAGTAGAAAACACATCTGACACAGATATCCTTCAGAAGGGTCTCACAGAAACGGATAACTGGTGCCAGAGCCATGGTCTAAAGTTAAATGCCAAAAAATGCATTGTCATACCCTTCGGGAAAAACAAGGTTACCCCTAGCTACCAAATAGGTGGCAATCCACTGAGCACAGAAGAAGTTATCAGGGACCTGGGGACCCAGGTTAATAGTAGTCTGTCATTCGACACCCATGTAGCCAAAGTAGTTAGTAAGACCTTCTACATTGCCCACCTTATCATGAAGGGATTCTCATCTAGATCAAGGGAGGTCATAGTCTCCCTATACTCATCACTCATCAGACCAATGATTGAGTACAATGCCCCATTCGGAATGTATCTGACCCGACACTTGCAGCAGCTTGAGAGGCCACAAAAGTTCCTCACCAAAAGGATAAAGGGTCTCAAACATCTGTCCTATGCTGCCCGACTGAAAGAACTCCAGCTCTATTCAGTCGCTTACCACTTGCTCAGAGGTGACCTTTGCCTAACATACAAGGCCATGTCAAACCCAGATTTGATGAATATGCTTCACCTCAAAAATCTAGATCCGTCAGAGCCACAAGGGCGGAGACTTAAACCTTGACACGGCTATTAATAGGACGTGCTGGAGGGATAGATTCATCACCCAAAGACTCCCTATGCTGTGGAACAAAATCCCGGTATATGTGAGGCAGAGCACCTCGCTGGCCTTGTTCAAGAGAAATCTTGACCAATGGATGGGAGATCGCAGATATACCCCAGGGATTACCTCAGTGTCACTGCTCGACAGAGGCACAGCAAAATAATGGGTATAGTTCCCCATACTAAAGGGGTGGCGTAAGCCACAAAACTATGGGCTAGGCTTGTAAATGCCCTCGGGCAGATAGCCTAGTATGAACCTATGAACCTATGAATTCGCATGTATTGTATTGGCTTCCATCAAAGGAGTTTTAAGGTATTACATAGTGAATACATTACTTTCTGTGTTTACTTTTTACCCTTTGTTTTGATTGTTTGGGATGATGTTCATCATGATGTCCTTCAAGAATGCAACTGCAGTCCTGACATATGGGTTGTCCTGCCTAGGCAGCCCTTCGGTCGGCCGGATTCCAAAGTCTGGGTCCGGCGTCGGCTGATGTCGCCTCCTCCCCGACGTCAGAGCGGCTGGAGTATAAAGGCATCTGCCGACGCCATCTTCTTCAGTCTTTCTTGCTGCGCGGTGCCCGAAGCAGAAGCAGTTCGCAAGTGCCGGTCGGTCAGCTCCTGTGTTTTCAGTTACCGAAGTCATCTAAAAGCTAAGTACCCCGTTGGGGAACATTTTTTCTTGCCTCAGCCGATGTCAGAAAAAATTGAAAAAGTTAATAATTGTTTGTCTTGTGGTAAACAAATACCTCATAAGGACTTCCATTCTTACTGCCTCCCTTGCCTGGGCCCAGACCACGACGTCTCAGCCTGTGCTGCCTGTGCTTGCTTTAATAAGCGCACACTCAGGCACCGGGCAGAATTTGCAGAAGACTTTTTTGGCGAATCTTTCACTTATATCATGCCGTCGGAACAACCGACAGCACAATCTACCAAAAAATGCAAGGACCGGGACCGACATCCTCTGCCCGCGTCTTCCACCGATACCACACCTAAGCCCTCCGCGAGTGCTTCGGTCCCTTTGGAAGTGGTAATTTTACCGCCCCAGGCCGACGACACCACTTTAACGCGTTCTTCGGTCCTGGAGATTTCACCGGTGCCGGTTGTTGATTTTCCTCCAGAAACCGAAGCTCTGGATTTACCCGACACCATTCCTGTGGACAAGGTTTCCCCTGCACGTGGGGCAGCTAGGCCTCCGGTATCCATGTCCATCAAGGACTTTGCACATGCTAAGGCCGCCAGCCAGGCCAAGGCCCATCCTAAGCCTACTGCTCAGGGCCCCTCTTCTGATAGACAGATCATGACTCTTGCTGCAGATTTAATCTCTCTTATCAGGGGTTCTCAGCCGCACCCAGACAGAGGTTCTCAGCCGCCTGCAGATAAAAGGCCTAGAACTGAGCAGACCGACACCCTCTCTTCAGATGAAGCCTCTGGGGATTCAGAGCACTCAGATACCCAGGAAGAATCCTTCCAGGCCTATGAGGACTCGGATGCTGAGGATTCAATTCCCTCTGCCTCCCCTCCAGAGGATATTTCTTTTGGTGAAGTTCTCCACTCCATGAGAGAACATTTTCAGTGGCAGGGTCAGGAATTCTCTGACACCAGGAAAAGGCTATGTACCTTCCTTAAGCTACCCCAACACAGACCTTTAGCTGTTCCTCCAGTGTTGGATGTCCTTGATGATGTATACTCAGACTCCAATGCTTCGCCTGATTCTCTCCCTGCTGCTCCTGTCAAACCTGACAGATATTACAGGGTCCCTGAAACCCATAAGCATCTCTTTAAGGCCCACTCTGTGGATTTAGAGACTATTTCACAGGGCCCCAAGGCAGTGGCTACTTCCTCGGCCAAAAACCCTCTGCCCACTGACAGGGAAGCTAGGTCCCTGGGAGAGGTGGGGCAAAAAAGTTTATACCTCTTCCACCCTTGCCATGAGGTCACTCAACTGCCTTTTTCTTACGTTTCAGTACCAGGATTACTTAATGGATGATTTGCAGAAAAAGTTAGCCTCTCCTGAGCCTATAGATAGAAAGGCATTGCAGGATTTGGTTCATAACACTCAGCAGGTTAGCAATCATTTTCTTCAGTGTGGTTATGATGCATTGGAAGCTTCATGTAGGGCAGCCATGACAGGGGCCGTTATACGTAGACATGCTTGGTTGAAAGAACAGCCACTGCCAGACCATGTTAAAGTTAAACTCCTGGATGCACCTCTGGAAAAACAGAAGCTTTTTGGTGCTAATGCGCAGGATGTGTTGAAGTCTATTGAGGAAAAGGCAAAATCAGTACAGACTGTCAAGGATTTCCTCCAGGTTCAGCCTCCCAGATTCAGCAGGAATTGGCCTTCTAAGAATTGGTCCTTTCCAGACTCAGACAAGTTTCAAAGGGGAAAGAACAGGCGTGCTCGAGGTAGAGGGCAATACCGAGGCTCCTACAGGGGCCGCCAATGGCAACCACCAAATCAAAGAAGTGGCGCAGGGAGTTCACCTGCACCACAGGGACAATCACAATGACTTGACTCTCACTCCGCCTACCAAGGCTCAAAGAGAAGCACCTCTAGGCGGAAAAATATCCTTATTCTCAAAGAACTGGCACATTTTAACCAAGGACAAATGGATTCTGGACATAATAGACAGAGGTTACAGGTTCCACTTCCACACCTTACCAATGAGACAAGGCATGCCAAACCTGCCACAAAATCAAAGGGCAGAGGCTCTCTTACAAGTTGCAAAGCTGTTACAAATAAAAGCTATAGAAAAGGTTCCTCCTCAGGAACAAGGCCAGGGATTCTATTCAAGACTGTTCCTTGTTCCAAGAAAAGAAAAGCAATGGAGACCTATACTGGACTTGTCTGTTCTAAACACCTTTCTCATTGTGCCAAAATTCAAAATGCTGACGTTACAGCAACTCCTTCCCATGCTGGGCAAGGGGTCTTGGCTGGTTACTCTGGACCTCAAGGAGGCATACCTGCATGTCCCAATCAGACACAGCTGCAGAAGATACCTCAGATTTCTTGCAGGAACAGAGCATTATCAATTCTCAGCATTGCCGTTTGGCTTATCTACTGCGCCCAGAGTATTCACGAAATGCCTGGCATCAGTAGTTGCACATTGCAGACTCCAGGGGATTCAAATATACCCGTACCTGGACGACTGCCTCATACAAGCAGACAGCAAACAAACATTGATAAAAAACTTGGACTATGTCATTCAGTTGCTACAGGCTTTGGGATACACAGTCAACATTCAAAAATCAAGACTATTACCATCCCAAAAGATTATTTTTCTAGGAGCAAAACTGGACACACAATCACAAATGGCTTTCCTCACAGAGGAGATACAACAGCATTTACCAGATTACTTCAAAGGCCTAGCAAAACTTACCCAGCTGACCGCAAGGAAGATCCTGCAGGCCCTGGGTTTCATGGCATCTTGCATCCTTCTGATCCCTCTGGCAAGACTACACATGAGAAAGCTACAATGGTATCTAAAAAGCTTATGGTCTCAACACAGCCACAACCTAGAAGACGTAATACCACTCATTCCATGCCTGCAAAGGAAATTTTGTGGTGGGCTCAAGCAAGCCATTTAAACCAAGGCATGCCCTTCAACAAAGTTCAAGCAAGTCAAACCATTACAACAGACGCCTCAGATCATGGATGGGGGGTGCACATGGAGGACAGATGCATTCAAGGTCAATGGACTCCCACGGAAATGCCTCTGCACATAAATCAAAAAGAGATGTTGGCAGTGATGCATGCAATAGAAGCCTTTGGAAAATCTCTTCAACAAGGCCATCTGCTAATAAGGACAGACAACACCACTGTCATGTGGTATATAAACAAACAAGGAGGCACTCACTCGTATCCCTCTGCAGACTAACAATGGCTCTTTGGGAAAAGTCCCTGAAACTGAACATCCATTTGCAATCCCAGTTTGTTCCGGGCAAGGACAATGTTCTGGCGGACAGGTTGAGCAGAAATTTCGTGGATCCACACGAATGGATGCTGCATCCACACATTTTCTCACAAATAACAACTGCATGGGGAAGACCGGACATAGATCTATTTGCTTCTCATCTCAATCACCACCTGGACAGGTTCTGCTCAAGGACACACCATCCTCTAGCCTGGAGAATGGATGCTCTCTCCTTCAGCTGGAATACCCTAAAAATCTATGCATTCCCTCCTCTACCATTACTGACCAAGGTGTTACTGAAGATCAAAGCAGAGCAATCAAAAGGAATACTGATAGCTCCAGACTGGCCGAGGCAGCATTGGTATCCCTTGCTATTGAGCATAACTCACACCAAACTGTGGCCCTTGCCCCAGTGGCCTCTGCTCCTAACTCAACACAATTACAGGACTGTTCATCATAACCTGCAAACATTACAACTGACAGCTTGGAGGGTTCCATGACTTTGTCCCATGTCTCCCTCTCCGAAAAGGTTTAGGAAATCTTGCTGGAAGCACGCAGACCTTCCACCAGAAAAACCTATTCGGCCAAGTGGAAGAGATTCATCATCTGGAATGCCAAAAAGGGACAGGATGCATCAGTGATGAGCATACCTCAGATATTAGAATACTTGGCAGAAATGTTTCATAATGGCCTCTCATATTCTTCCATTAAAATTCACGCTTCAGCAATCTCAGCAAATTACAACTGTGACCCACCTGTGTTTTCGCATCCCTTGCTAAGACAGTTTCTAAGAGGGATAAAGAATATCAAACCTCCCAGAAAACCACCAGTTCCTGCATGGGACCTCAACTACGTCTTGGAAAAATTAACTCTTCCTCCTTTTGAACCAGCAGCATCTTCAGAAATGCAATTCCTCTCCTGGAAAACGGTCTTCCTGTTGGCAGTTACCTCAGCAAGAAGAGTCTCGGAGATACAGGCCCTCATGGCAGTACCTCCCTTTCTCATTTTCCATCAGGACAGAGTTTCTCTAAGGACCAGTCCTTCATTCATGCCAAAAGTGATATCCAGGGTATCTCTAAATCAAGCAATTCACCTGCCTACTTTCTTTCCCAATCCTCAAAATAAAGGGGAAAAGCTGCTGCATACTTTAGACATACACAGACAATTACGCTACTACTTGGACAGAACAAAGACCACGAGGAAGTCTGACCAACTATTTGTAGCCTATGCTGCCGGAGTGCAAGGAAAGGCAGTCTCCAAACAAACAATTTCAAAATGGATTGGACACTGCATCAGATTCTGTTACTCCTTCCATGGAAAGGGTGTGCCAGCCAATATTAGACCACACTCAACCAGAGCTATAGCCACATCCACTGCCTTTCTAAGAGGAGTGGCTACAAAGGACATTCTAGAGGCTGCTACATGGAGCTCCGTGCATACATTTACCAGACACTACAACCTGCCTTTATACTCCAGATCCCGAGCAGGCTTTGCTTCTGCAGTCCTGCAGGGTCTTTTAGCTACACCATCCCTTGCTTAGATCCTACCACCCCCAGCTTGGCTATGGTATTCAACCCATATGTCAGGACTGCAGTTGCATTCTTGAAGGACATAGTACAGTTTTGTACCTACCATAAATGTAGATGTCCGATAGATATGCAACTGCAGTCAGGTTTTCCCTCCCTCCTACCCCTCTGCTTTTTCCCTTGGGTCCTTTCCCCCTCTCCTATTTAGCTGGGGATATCTGTTATGGTGTATCTGTTTATTACTGTTGTGCATGTCTGGAAAATTTTTGCTTATCCATTCACAAAACTTAGCCTTCCTTGGAGGGCACCTGGATTCTGGGGCAAGAAACACTGAAGAAGATGGCATCGGCGGATGCCTTTATACTCCAGCCGCTCTGACGTCGGGGAGGAGGCGACATCAGCCGACGCCGGACCCAGACTTTGGAATCCGGCCGACCGAAGGGCTGCCTGAGGCAGGACAACCCATATGTCAGGACTGCAGTTGCATATCTATCGGACATCTACATTTATGGTAGGTACAAAACTGTACTTTTTACTGTTGCAGTCATTACACTTGGGTTATCCTGCTGGCAGGCTACCCGCAGTCGGCCTGAATTCCAAAGTCCTGGTCCGGCATCAGTTGCTGTTGCCTCTTCCCTGACGTCAGTGCGCCAGGGGTATAAAAGATGCAGCCGACGCCATTTTCCCCAGTCTTTCTTGCCGCGCGGTGCCCGAAGCAAAAGCAGTTTGCAAGTGCCGATCGGCCGACTCCTGAGATTTTCAAATTCGAATTTCAGATCCGAAGTCTTCATTAAAGCTAAGTACCCCGTTGGGGAAACTTTTTTCTTGATCCAGTCCGATGTCAGAAAAAGTTAACAATTGTATTTCTTGTGGGAAGCAAATACCTCATAAGGATGTTCATTCTTACTGTGTTCCTTGCCTAGGCCCTGACCACGACGTTGCTAGCTGTCAGTTTTGTGCTAGATTTAACCAACGCATTATTAAGCGTCTGTTCGATTTTGCCTTTCATTACTTTGGCCGAAGATTTAATTATATAATGCCATCAGAACAACCGACGACCGGAGTTTATAAAAAGCGCAAGGAAAAGGAAAAGGACAGGCATCCGAGGTCCAAAACTGACGACGAGGCCTCCACTAGGCCAGTTGCCAGTTCTCAGTGAGGTGCTTTCGCAGCCCCTGACGCCCGCTACCTCAGAGCCACAGGCCGCTTCCGACTCCCACGTGGAGCTGACTAGGCCTCTGGATACTCAAGGTACTGGACATTCGGAAACTATTCCCTCAGATGGGTCCGGAGCCGCTGAGCAGGCATCTGCTTCTGAGGGTGTTTTCAGACCTACACAGTTGTATGTTAAGCCAACCTCAGCTTCAAAGGCAAAGACTAAAGCAGCTCTAAAGACAAAGAAACAAGTACAGCATTCTCCTGCACAGATGTCCATGCCTATAAAACAGATGCTTAAAATGGCTGAAGACCTAATTACTTTGATCAGGGGTTCCCATCCCCCTCCAGATAAGAGGCCTAGGCAAGAGACAGAATGTGAATCTTCAGATCAGGTCTCCATTTCCTCTGATTCCTCTTCTGAACAGGGATACTCCCTTCCTCCCTATGAGGATTCTGATGCTGAAGAATCTATTCCTTCAGCCTCTCCTGCTGAGGATTATTCTTTTGGGGAAACCCTTCACACCATGAGGGAGCACTTTCACTGGGAGAGCCCAGATTACTCAGAATCTAAGAAAAGGCTCAGAGACTTTCTTTTACTACCTCAGAACAAACCTCTTGCTATTCCACCTGTTCTAGACATAGTAGATGATGTATTTTCAGAGTCCAGCCTGTCTCCTGACTCTTTACCCCCTGCACCGGTTAAGCCAGACAGATACTACAGGGTTCCAGATTCCCACACATTTCTATATAAAAACCCTGCTGCTGACCCAGAAACTATATCTCAGGGTCCCAAAGGGATCAAGGCTTCCACTGCGAAAAACTCTGTCCCCTCTGATAAGGATTCTAGGGCACTGGACAGATGGGGGAAAAAAAGTTTACATTTCTGCTACCTTGGCTGTAAGGGCTTTAAATTGTCAGTTTCATATGCTTAAATTTCAGCAAATATTTAATGTTACTGCTAAAACAGAAAATGTTGACACCTGAATGTGCAGATAACAAGGAAATGCAGGATTTATTGCATGCAGCTGAACAAGTGGGAAAACATACTTTGCAATGTGGCTTTGATTCACTGGAGGCCTCTTGCAGGGCCGCTGTTACGGGTACTGTCATTAGAAAGCATGCTTGGTTAAAGGAACAAAATCTACCTGATCATGTTAAAGCAAAATTATTGGATGCTCCTTTACAGCATGATACTTTGGTGTTAAGGCAGAAGAGGTGTTGAAGAAAATGGAGGATAAAGCGAAATCTATGCAGACAGTTAAGGATTTCTTACAGGTACAACCACCCAGATTTAGCAGGAACTGGCCTTCAAAGAATTGGTCCTTTCCAGTGTCAGACAGGCCGCAAAGAGGCAGATACAGACACCCTAGAGGCAGATCCCAGCCCCAAGGCTCATACAGGCCTAAACAATGGGGTGCTTCTACCTCCAAAAGTGGAGAAGACAAATCACAGCCATATAGAAAACAGTCCCAATGACTTTCCTCTGCCAGTACCAAGCACTTATCTTTTGGCAGCTTCGTTGGGGGAAAACTAGCACTTTTTTCACAAAATTGGCATATAATCACCCAGGACAAATGGGTGTTGAATATAGTGTCCCAGGGCTACAGGTTCCACTTTCACACCCTGCCAAAGGCAAAAGGTATGCCAGACCTGCCACAAAGTCAATGGGCAGAGGCACAAAAACAAGTTACATCCCTCATGGACATGAGGGCTATACAGCGAGTACCACAGCAAGAGCAGGGACAAGGATTTTACTCAAGACTTTTCCTGGTACCCAGAAAGGACAAAGCCTGGAGACCAGTACTGGACCTGTCTATTCTAAACACTTTTCTGGACGTTCCAAAATTCAAAATGTTGACTCTGCAGCAGCTTCTGCCTATGCTGGGCAAGAAGGCTTGGCTTGTAACTTTGGACCTAAAAGAGGCATACCTACATGTCCCAATCAGACAAAATTGCAGACGATACCTCAGATTCATAGCTGGATCAATGCACTACCAATTCTCTGCACTGCCCTTTGGCTTATCTACTGCAACCAGGATCTTCACAAAATGCCAGGCACCAGTAATTGCTTTCTGCAGACAAAGAGGAATTCAAATATACCCTTACTTGGACGACTGCCTTATTCAAGCAGAGAACAAAGACATTCTACTGAAGCATCTGGCGTTTGTAAAAGATTACTAATTTGCCTAGGGTACACGGTAAACGAAAAGAAATCAAAATTAGTACCCTCTCAAGAGATAATATTCCTGGGTGCAAGCTTAAATACAACTGCCCAGATAGCTTATCTCACGCCAGACGAACAAAGGCAACTGACTTCTTACTTCGAAATGTTGGCAACAAAGACCCAGTTAACTGCAAGAAAAATTCTACAGGCTTTGGGCTTCATGGCTTCCTGCATTCTACTAATTCCATATGGAAGACTGCATATGAGGAAACTACAATGGTATCTAAAAAGTGTTTGGACTCAACATTGCCACAGCCTGGAAACATTAATTACCCTCTTTTCCTGCCTGCAACAGGAGTTTCGATGGTGGGCACAGGCCTGTCACCACAACAAGGGACAGACATTCACTCTACCCACGGCCAGGCAGGCACCTACAACAGATGCATCAGATTATGCCTGGGGGGCCCACATGGCAGGAAAATGTATTCAGGGAGCATGGCCAGCAAGCCAAATGCATCTTCATATCAATTAAAAAGAGATGCTAGCTGTTCAGAATGTCCTGACAGCCTTCAAGGATCTACTTCATTCAGGACAACTGGTGGTAAAGACGGACAATACTACAGTCATGTGGTACATAAACAAGCAGGGAGGCACACATTCCTACCCCCTCTGCAGACAAGCCATGACTTTGTGGAACACAGCATTGACTTATCAAGTACACCTGCAAGCACAATTCCTGCCAGGAAAGACAAATACTCTGTCAGACAAACTAAGCAGAAATCTCAAGGATCCTCATGAGTGGAAACTAGGTCCACAAATCTTTAGCATGATAACAAGGAAATGGGGATGCCCAGACATAGAACTATTTGCCTCTCCGCACAACTGCCAACTACAGAGATTCTGCACAAGGACTTATCACAAACAAGCATGGAAAGTGGATGCCCTATCATTCAGCTGGAAAACCCTTACAGTATATGCCTTACCTCCACTGCCTCTCCTCCCCAAGGTACTCCTAAAGGTCAGACGAGAAGCCAAAAATGATATTGATTGCCCCAGACTGGCCACGCCAGCACTGGTACCCAATCCTAAAGAGTTAGTCTCAAAGCCCAGCCTGGACATTACCCCATATCCCCCATTTGCTGACCCAACAAAGCAATCAGATACTGCACAGCCAACTCGGAACCCTAAATCTGGCTGCATGGCTGATAATTTAACCATTCAGAACACATCTCTCTCTAAAGCAGTTATGGATGTTATTTTGGAGGCCAGGAGGCCCAGTACCAGAAAATCTTATACAGAAAAATGTAAGAGATTCTGTGCTTGGAACCAGGCACAAGGAACGGACACGCTTGTACCAAATATTCCTCAGATTTTACAATACCTAACTGAGATGCTGGACAAAGGCCTATCCTTCTCATCAATTAAGATCCATGCCTCTGCCATTTCAGCTTTACAATACGGATCCACCTATTTGTTCACATGTACTGCTAAGGCAGTACCTCAGAGGGGCCAAAAACGTAAGACCTCCAAGGAGAGCTTCAACACCTGCATGGAACCTCAATTTTGTCTTGGAAAAACTCACACTGACTCCTTTTGAGCCAGCCAATACAGCTGGGATAAAATACTTATGGAAAACAGCTCTGCTGCTAGCAATAACCTCAGCAAGAAGAGTCTCAGAGTTGCAGGCACTAATGGCTGTGGAACCTTTTATAATTTTCCATCTGGACAGGGTTTCTGTAAGGACAAACCCAACATTTATGCGTAAGGTAGTGTCCAGTGTGGCTCTTAACCAAACCATTCATTCGCCTACCTTTTATCCAAACCCACAAAATAAGGGGGGGGGGACTTCTGCATTCTTTGGACATACACAGACAGCTACGCTTCTACTTGGACAAAACTAAAGCCTTCAGAAAGACTGAGCAACTCTTAGTGGCATATGTTGCAGGATCGCAAGGAAAAGCTATTTCAAAGCAGACCATTTCAAAATGGATAGGCCACTGCATTCGTTTCTGCTATTCACAACATGGCAAATCAGTGCCTAAGGGCATTAGGCCACATTCAACCAGAGCAGCAGCCTTCCTCAGAGGAGTACCAACCAAGGACATTTTGGAGGCTGCAACTTGGACTTCAGTGCACACTTTTACAAAGCACTACCACTTACCTCTTTACTCTAAATCCAGAGCAGGCTTTGCCACCGCAGTTCTGCAGGGTCTCATAGCCACTCCTAATTCTATCTAGGCCCAGCCACCCAACCTCAGCTTCGGGATTCAACCCAAGTGTAATGACTGCAACAGTGAAACACGATGAACATAGTACAGCTGTGTACCTACCATAAATGTAGATGTTCGAGTGTATTCACTGTTGCAGCCCAGGTTACCCTCCCTCCATCCCCCTTTCATTGCTGGGACTTATCTGTACTTCTCTATTCTATACAACCTATGTGGTGTATTTTTTTGTAGATGAAGGTAATGTTTATGTTAGTGCATGCTTTTTTATGAGCAGAATTTTTAGCCTACCCTTTTGGGGGCACCTGACATCTGGGGCAATAAAAACTGAAGAAAATGGCATCTGCTGCATCTTTTATACCCCTGGCACACTGACGTCAGGGAAGAGCCGACAGCAACCAACGCTGGACCAGGACTTTGGAATTCAGGCCGACTGCAGGTAGCCTGCCAGCAGGATAACCCAAGTGTAATGACTGCAACAGTGAGTACACTCGAACATCTACATTTATGGTCGGGACACAACTGTACTTTTTGCAGTCACCCTAAAATTAAGGACATCAAGTTGTTCACAAGGTAAGATTTCGTACAGTGGCCAAGGTGACCACTTGTACTGTACTGGCAAACCCATAAAAAGGGCAAAACATGTCATGCCTTTAGCTAGTGGGGTTTGGCTTTAAATGCCTGAATGTATCATTAAAACTTAAAAGGCCCTGAGCATTCAGAAGCCTTAGAGTTGTAGCACTGGAATATCTGTAAGAAGTTATTTACACATTCAATGGGCCATCATCAGAGGAGGTTTAAGATTTTACACAGTGAGCATTCTTGTTTATCTGTGGTCTTTCTGTTTGCTACTGGCAATCCACATAATAAGGGAGAGAGGATCTTTCATTGTTTGGTGTTCATAAGCAACCGTGTTTCCCTAAGTAGGACCAAAGAATTGTGCAACACTTTGGCTTTCTCTCCTTATTAGTAGCAAATTACACAGTCTGACAGTAGACCTTCTCTACATTGCTAGTTTATTGCATCAGATTCTGTTACTGCAGCCATAAGAAGTTCTTGCAAGGTAAAGTCAGGCCTTATTCCACCAGGACAAATGCAGCTCCTAAAATATCTATTAGAAGGGTAGATTCCCATAAAGTTTTACAAGCAGCTAAATTGTCTTCTATGCACACTTAAACACAACAGACTGGCCCATCCTATCCAAGGAAGGGCAGTTTTTTCCATTGCATTCCTGAAGGGACTCTTGCAGTCTCACATAAGCGTGCAACTAATATCCCAGTTTTTGGCCAGTCTTTGGGAGTCTTCCCAAAGGTTGTAACTTTAGTTTTGACCATATGAAAAACATAATGCAAATGCATATGGAACTTTGTCATGATGTTCCAGTAGGATCACTCTTGCAGTACAAATTCCCTGTTCTTTTCCCTCAATTTTCCCCTTTGTCCAGCTGTCTGTGAGGAACCATGACCTGGCCTTGAATCAGGTGAGGGTGGATTGTGGAAGGGATTCAGATGAACACATGGGTTATCTGGTTCCTTAGGCCTCACAAGCCTTTGATCCCTTTGGAGTAGGGTCCAAGGGTTGCTATTCCATAGACTGGCTTGGCAAGAAAGAATTGAAGGTGACCAAAATGGCAGATGCTCCCTCTATATTATGGATGTGCTAACATCTGTGACAAGAGGATACCACACAGCCTGTGGAGACGGGTATGGAGCTCTGGAATTTGAGCTGGATGTTGACTCTCAACTGAGGCCAAGTTCCCAAAGGATGTAATTACAAAAGTGGTACTACTGGTACTACTCAATTGTCTTCTGTTATGGTAAGTTCCTTAGAGCTGTGCTTTACCAGTGTTTTGGTTATAGACAGTTGTATTTTATTTTTAATGATTGACACTTGCCTTTTCAACTCTTTACTTGACTTTTATTTTTTTAAACTTAGGGTGTACTTTCAAACATCTCTTCAATCACAGACCTGGGAGGCTTTGATCCTGTATGGTTGTTTCTGGTGGTAGGCGGAGTAATGTTTATTCTGGGTTTTGCTGGATGCATTGGAGCTCTTCGAGAAAACACGTTCCTTCTCAAATTTGTGCGTGAGAAAGATTTACTTCTTATTCAATACACTGTTTTCAGATTTTGTGTTTGTTCCCAAGTGTGTAACATATTCTGTGCTGTTGCTTTACTAATTGTTGGTGTTCAGTGCAGCATTCTTTGACCCCCCCCCCCCCAAGGGCAGTCACATTGCAGATATTGCATGTATTTGATGTGGAAAATACTGAATTTTAAGTTTGATTTCAGGTATTAACATACGAGAAGGAAGGAATAAGCAGAAAGACAAAAACACTGTGTATAGCAAGAAACTATAAAGGAGTAGAGAAAATTGTACAATAGAATAGGGTCATCATTTTCTGTAAGTATGTCAGTGGAGACATGTAAAATGGGGGAGTGGTGACCGTGGAGTAAACTGAAACTACAGTGCAGGTTATAGCTCGCTGTACATGGCATCATGGTACTGTGGAAAGTCACTTACAAGAGCAGGTAAGGCAGAACCTCACTGCAACCCCCACCTGTACTGGGTTTTGAGAGTAGATACCAATGACAGGGGTATAGAACTATTGACAGTAGTATTAAGTCTGTAGTTTGGTTAATGAAGGTAAGTAATGATTCTTACCGTCACTAAGAAAGGTAGATTGATGATGTCCATCGTGCATACAGCTGCAGTAATCACAGATGGGTTTTCTGCCATCAGGCGGGTCCTCGGTCGGCCGAATTCCAAAGTCTAGGTCCGGCGTCGGTTGTTGTCGCTTTCTTTCCTGATGTCAGTGAGGCAGGGGTATACAAGACACAGCCGACGCCATTTTCTTCAGTCTTTTTTGCAGCGCAGTGCCCGAAGCAGAAGCAGCAAGTGCCGGTCAGCCAGCTCCTGAATTTACGAAAAATTGGAAACCGAAGTCTTCTTTAAAGCTAAGTACCCCGTTGGGGAAACTTTTCTTGCCTCAGACTGATGTCAGAAAAAGTTAACAATTGTATTTCTTGTGGGAAGCAAATACCGCATAAGGATTTCCATTCCCTCTGCATACCTTGTTTAGGCCCAGACCACGACGTCTCGGGCTGTCGCTTTTGCGCTACTTTCAATAAACGCACTTTTAAGCGTCGGGCGGAGTTCGCCCAACACCTTTTTGGTAAAGCCTTTGATTATAAAATGTCGTCGGAGACTCCGACTACCGTTTTGTCCAAAAAACGGAAGGACAAGGACTGACACGCGAGGTCTCCACTGACACCACGCCAAAACCGGCTACACGTGGTCCGGTTCTCACCGAGACACCTATGCAGTCCCTGACTACTGACGACATTTCTTTGGCGGTGTCTTCTGTAACCGAGACCGCAGGTACCTCGGCCCATACCCAGACTATAACCACCGAAGCCACTGTGAGCATTGCGCCTCCTAATGTGGACAAGTCCACTATCACCCATGGTGCCTTTAGACCCTCATCTTCCTTTTCCATTAAGGCCTTTACGAAGTCCAAATCAGCCAGGCATCCCAAGAGGCCTGTTGCACAGGGCCCATCTCCAGGCCCATGCCTAAAAAACAGATGCTTAAAATGGCTGAGGATTTAATTACGCTTATCAGGGGTTCCCAACCCCCTCCAGACAAGAGACCCAGAGTGGAGGAAGATTCTCCCTCTTCTGAACAGGGCTCCATTTTTTCAGAGCATTCTGATGTAGAGGAACACTCTTACTCCCCTTTTGAGGATTCTGATGCAGAGCAGTCCATTCCTTCTGTATCTCCTCTGGAGGAGATACAGAAGGAGATACATCAGAAAGAAAGATGTTCCTCATCTGATCTGATAGAGGAACACTCTTACTCCCCTTTTGAGGATTCTGATGCAGAGCAGTCCATTCCTTCTGTATCTCCTCCAGAGGATTTTTCTTTTGGGGAAACCTTGCACACCTTGAGGGAACACTCCCATTGGGAAGGCCAAGACTTTTCTGATTCCAAGAAAAGACTTAGGGAATTTCTTTTGTTACCTCAACACAGACCTCTGGCGATACCTCCTGTCTTGGACATACTTGATGATGTTTATTCGGAGGCTTGCCTTAATCCGGATTCCCTGCCTCCTGCCCCAGTCAAGCCTAATAGGTACTACAGAGTTCCTAACTCTCACCAATTTCTTTACAAGAGCCATAATGCTGACCCTGAAACCATTTCTCAAGGCCCCAAGGGAATGAAGGCCTCTACTGCTAAGGATCCACTTCCTTCCGAAAGAGAGTCAAGATCCTTAGAAAGGTGGGGAAATAAGGTATATACCTCGGCCACCCTAGCCATGAGGGCCTTAAATTGTCAGTTCCATATGCTTAAATATCAGCAGTAAAATGTCTCAACCTGAACAACCAGATTTAAAGGAGTTGCAGGATATGATGCATAGTGCAGAACAAGTGGGTAAACACACCTTACAATGTGGCTATGATGCCCTAGAGGCCTCAAGTAGAGCTGCTGTTACAGGATCAGTCATTCGTAGACATGCATGGCTTACGGAACAAATCTTGCCTGATCATGTGAAAGCTAAACTACTAGATGCTCCTTTACAAAAGGATGTGCTATTTGGTACTAATGCTGAGGAGATACTACGGAAAATGGAAGAAAAAGCCAAATCTATGCAAACTGTCAAAGCTTTTCTACAGGTTCAACCACCACGTTTTAGCAGAAATTGGCCTTCTAAAAACTGGTCCTTTCCAGCCACGGACAAGCCCCAAAGAGGTAGATACAGGCGCACAAGGGGCAGAGGACAATCACAAGGATCATATAGAGGCAGGCAATGGCAAACTCCAGCACCAAGAGGTGGCAAAGACAGTGCACAACAATACAGGAAACAAACCCAATGACTTCTTCCTTTCCATGCCAAGCAAGTCTCAGCTGGCAGCACCCTTGGGAGGAAAGCTGGCATTATTTACAAGAAATTGGCATATTGTCACAACAGACAAATGGATCCTGGACGTTATAAACAGAGGCTACAGATTTCATTTTCACACTCTTCCAAAAATGAGAGGCATGCCAAATCTGCCACACAATCAAAGGGCAGAGGCACAACTACAAATTTCAAAGCTCATAGACATGAAAGCTATTCAAGAGGTACCTACTCACGAACAAGGTCAAGGTTTTTATTCCAGGCTATTTCTGGTACCAAGGAAAGGAACCGACTGGAGACCCATTTTGGACTTATCCATCCTAAACACATTCTTACTTGTACCAAAATTCAAGATGCTCACATTACAGCAGCTTCTTCCCATGCTGGGCAAGGAGTTTTGGCTGGTAACATTGGACCTCAAGGAGGCATACCTGCATGTCCCAATCAGACAAAGCTGCAGAAGATACCTCAGATTTCTTGCAGGTTCAATCCACTATCAATTCTCTGCATTGCCCTTTGGCTTATCTACTGCGCCCAGAGTATTCACGAAATGCCTGGCATCAGTAATTGCCTACTGCAGACTTCAAGGGATACAAATTTACCCTTATTTGGACAACTGCCTGATCCAAGCGGACAGCAAACACATACTTCTGGAACATCTGGCTTATGTAACACGGTTACTGAATTCTCTGGGATACACAGTCAACAAAGAGAAATCCAGGCTAACACCATCTCAGAAAATAACTTTCCTGGGTGCCAACTTGGACACAAACACCCAGATGGCCTATCGTACGCCAGAAAAACAGGGGCAACTAACTCAGTACTTCAAAATACTAGCAAATTGTACCAGGCTTACTGCAAGGAAAATCCTGCAGACTCTGGGCTTCATGGCATCTTGCATTCTTTTAATCCCATGTGCAAATTTGCATATGAGGAAACTTCAATGGTACCTAAAAAACCTATGGTCTCAACACAGCCACAGTTTGGAAACAATAATACCAATAATTCCATGTTTGCAAAAGGAATTTCTATGGTGGGCCCAAGCATGTCAAACAAACACAGGTCTCCCATTCTGCAAGCCTCAAGCAAATCAAGTCATCACAACAGATGCCTCAGATTACGCCTGGGGGGCGCACATGACAGACGGGTGCATCCAGGGCAAATGGTCCCAAAAGGAAAAGCACCTTCACATCAATCAAAAGAAATGCTAGCAGTGATAAATGCAATTACAGCCTTCAAGGACCTCCTGCATCCAGGACAATTATTGATAAGAACAGACAACACCACAGTAATGTGGTACATAAACAAACAAGGAAGAACACATTCATACCCCCTGTGCAGACTAGCCATGACACTTTGGAACTTGGCTCTGGAATGGCAAATCGAACTTCAAGCACAGTACTTGCCAGGTTTGGAAAACACGCTGGCAGACAATCTAAGCAGAAATATGACAGATCCACACGAATGGAAGTTGCATCCTCAAGTGTTTACAAAGATAATCCAAGCGTGGGGAAGGCCAGACATAGATCTCTTTGCCTCCCACAGGAATCATCAATTGGAAAAGTTCTGTTCAAGGACCTTTCATCCAAAGGCCTGGAGAGTGGACGCCCTTTCATTCAGTTGGACAGCATGGACAGTTTACGCTTTCCCACCTCTGCCTCTTCTGCCCAAGGTGCTCTTGAAAGCAAGAGCAGAAAGACCGAAGATGATACTGATTGCTCCAGACTGGCCAAGACAACATTGGTACCCACTCCTGAGGAGCCTAACACATACTCCTCCCTGGTCCCTACCTCTAATGCCTCTTCTGCTGACTCAGTACAGCTACAAAACTCTTCACAATCAGCTGAAAACACTCAGTCTCGCTGCATGGAAAATTCCTTAACACCACAACAGACCCTACTCCCCAAAGAGGTGCAGGATGTCATTTTGGAGGCCAGAAGGCCATCTAATAGAAAGGCTTACTCCGCAAAATGGAAACGGTTTTGCTCTTGGAATGAGAAAAAAGGCCAGGACCCTAGAAAACTGAATTTGCCTCAGGTGTTACAGTATCTAGCTGAGCTGCTGAACAGTGGACTTTCATTTTCCTCCATAAAAATCCATGCCTCAGCCATTTCTGCAGAATTCAACACTGATCCACCCTTATTCTCTCACCCACTCTTAAGACAGTTCCTCAGAGGGGCTAAGAATATAAGACCACCAAGGAAACAACCAATGCCAACCTGGGATCTTAATTACATTCTGGAAAAATTAACATTCCCTCCCTTTGAACCAGCTGCCTCAACAGATTTGCAATATTTGTCCTGGAAAACAGCTTTCCTTCTGGCCATTACCTCAGCTCGTAGGTTTTCGGAACTACAAGCCCTCATGGCTGTGCAGCCCTTTCTCATCTTCCTTCAGGATAGGGTTTCCCTTCGAACCAACCCGTCATTTATGCCTAAAGTGGTATCCAGGGTAGCTTTAAATCAAACCATACACTTACCTACCTTTTACCCCAATCCTCAAAACAAAGGGGAAAGGCTGCTACACTCCTTAGACATCCATAGACAGCTAAGTTATTATTTGGACAGAACAAAGCCTTTCAGGAAATCCGAACAACTTTTTGTGTCCTATGCTGTAGGAGCTCAAGGGAAGCCAGTTACCAAACAGACAATTTCAAAATGGATAGGCCACTGCATATGGTTTTGTTACTCCTATCATGGAAAATCTGTCCCTACAGGCATCAGATCCCACTCCACCAGGGCCACAGCTACCTCTATAGCCTTCCTCAGAGGAGTTCCTACCAAAGATATTTTGGAGGCAGCCACTTGGAGTTCTGTGCATACCTACACAAAACACTACCACCTGCCTTTATATTCCAAAACTAGAGCAGGCTTTGCCACTGCTGTGTTGCAGGGCATTCTGGCTTATCCCAGTTCCACCTAGTGCCTACCACCCTGTGCGTAGCTTTGGGATTCTACCCATCTGTGATTACTGCAGCTGCATGCACGATGAACATAGTACAGTTTTGTACCTACCATAAATGTAGATGTTAGAGTGCTAATACAGCTCCAGTACAGTTTTCCCTCCCTCCTTCCCCTCTTGGTAAAGGCCTAGGGCTTAACCCCTCTTCATACAACCTGATTGGGTTATCCTTCTATGGTATATTTGCTTGCAACTACTGATTTTTGATTATGTTGCATTGCACGTATATAAATATAATTTATGTATTGCCTTCCTTCTGGAGGCACCTGACATCTGGGGCAAGAAAGACTGAAGAAAATGGCGTCGGCTGTGTCTTCTATACCCCTGCCTCACTGACGTCAGGAAAGAAAGCGACAACAACCGATGCCGGACCTAGACTTTGGAATTCGGCCGACCGAGGACCCGCCTGATGGCAGAAAACCCATCTGTGATTACTGCAGCTGTATTAGCACTCGAACATCTACATTTATGGTAGGTACAAAACTGTACTTTCTTCATGTTTCACTGTTGCAGTCATCACACTTGGGTTATCTGCCTGCAGGTAGCCTTCGGTCGGTCTGAATACCAGAGTCTTGGGATTTCTGCGTTGGATGCTATCGCCTCTTCCATGACATCAGGTCGTCAGGAGTATAAAACATGCAGTGGATGCCATTACATCAGCTTTTTCTTGATCTGCAGGAGCCCGAAGCAGAAGCAGTTCGCAAGTGCCATTTGGCCGCTACCTGAAATTTTCGTTTTTCGAGTTTCAAACCTGAAGTCTTCTAAAGCTAAGTACCCTGTTGGGGATTCTTTTTTCTTGCTCTAACTGATGTCACAAAAAGTTAGCAATTGTCTTGCCTGTGGAAAGCAAATACCTCACAGAGATTTTCATTCTTACTGCATCACCTGTTTAGGCCCAGACCACGACGTTCCTCGCTGTCGGTTTTGTGCCTTAACGCCCAAACTATTTGTCATCTGGCTATCTTCGTTGCTAAATTCTTTCACTGTCATTCTCCGTATTCCGAAATGGCTTTGGTAAGCCATCCGACTACCGATCTTCCAAGAGAAGTAAGGATAAAGACAGAGACAGACCGCATAGGTCCAAAACTGCTGACGACGCTTCCGTTAAGCTAGTCACCAGTACTCAGTGAGGTGCTTTTGCAGCCCCTGATACCCTCTTCTACAGATTCGTAGGCCTCTGCTGAGACTCATTCAGAGTCCAGTATGCAGCGAGATGCTTCTTTGATTGTGGAACCTACGGATGTTTCTACCTTGGATGGGTCCAGAGCCGCTGTGCAGGCACCGGCTTCTGAGCGTGTATTCCGACCTTCCGATGTTTGTATTAAACCTACTACTTTGTTTCAGACTAAAACGACCGGGTTTCTCAGGCTCAGACTTCGCACTATGCCTACAAAACTGACGACCAAAGTGCATGCTCAAGCTCCCATGCCACATAAACAAATGCTTAGAATGGCTGAAGATCTCATAACTCTAATCAGGGGAAGCCAGCCTTCCCCCTCTAAAAGACGAAGAATTGATATCCCTTCTGATTCAACAGACCATGAGGCTGATGACTCTGATCCCTCTGATTACCAGGACATACCCTTATCTACGTATGAGGATTTAGATACAGAGGATTCCATTCCCTCTGCCTCCCCTCCAGAGGACTTTTCTTCTAGTAAAACCTTGCATACCTTAAGAGAGCATTTCCGCTGGGAATGCCAGGAATACCCAGAGTCTAAGAAGAGATTCAGAGAATTTTAGACTTGCCTCAGCACAGGCCTCTAGCTATACCCCCTGTCCTGGATATTGTAGATGATGATGTTCATTGTGTTACACTGCTGCAGTCATTACACTTGGGTTATCCTGCCGTCAGGTGGTTCACCAGTCGGCCTGAGTTCCAAAGTCTTGGTCCGGTGTCGGTTGCTGTCGCCTCCTCCCTGACGTCAGTGCGACAGGGATATACAAGATGCAGCCGACGCCATTTTCTTCAGTCTTTAATGCCGCGCGGTGCCCGAAGCAAAAGCAGTTCACAAGTGCCGGTCGGCTGTCTCCTGAGATTTTCATTCCGAATCCAGAACCGAAGTCTTCTACAAAGCTAAGTACCCCGTTGGGGAAACTTTTTCTTGCCTCAGACCGATGTCAGTAAAAGTTAATAACTGTATTTCTTGTGGGAAGCAAATACTTCATAAGGATTTCCATTCCAATTGTATCCCATGCCTAGGCCCAGACCACGACGTCACTGGTTGTCGGTTTTGTGCTAGGTTTAACAAGCGCACTATTAAACATCTGTTTGATTTTGCCCGACATTATTTTGGTAGAAAATTTAATTATACCATGCCGTCAGGACTTCCGACGACCGGAATACACCAAAAGCACAAAGACAAGGATAGGCATCCAAAGCCTAAAACTGACGACGAAGCCTCTTCTAGGCCAGTCGCCGGTTCTCCGGTTTTCAGCAAGGCGCCTTCGCAGCTCCTGACGACCCCTCCTGTAGAACCACAGGCCGCCTCTGACTCCCACGTGGAGATGGCTGGGCCTTCAGACGCACAAGTTATTCAACTTACCGAGACTAACCTTTCAGAGGGATCTGGAGTGGCTGAGCAACCCACACCTTCAGAGGGTGTCTTCAGATCTACTCAGTTAAGCATTAAACCCTCAGCTAAACCTCCTTTAAAATCAAAGAAACAAATACAGCATTCTCCAGGACAGGCCTCCATGCCTAAGAAACAAATGCTCAAAGTGGCCGAAGACCTAATCACTCTGATCAGGGGGTCCCATCCCCCTCCTGATAAAAGGCCTAGACAGGATGCAGACTATGACTCCTCCGACCAGGTGTCCATCTCTTCTGATTCATCCTCAGACCTAGGATACTCTTTTTACCCCCTTATGAGGATTCTGATGCTGAGGAATCAATTCCATCAGCCTCACTGCCTGAGGACTACTCCTTTGGGGAAAAGCTACATACCATCAGGGAACATTTCCACTGGGAAGGCCAGGATTACTCAGAATCCAAGAAAAGGCTCTGAGACCTCCTTTTATTACCTCAACACAGACCCCTTGCTATTCCGCCAGTGTTAGATATTGTGGATGATGTATATACTGACTCCAGCTTAAATCCTGATTCCTTACCTCCAGCCCCTGTTAAACCTGACAGATACTACAGAGTCCCTGACTTACATATATTTCTGTATAAAAGCCCTGTAGCTGACCCTGAAACTATTTCTCAGGGACCCAAAGGAGTTAAGGCCTCATCAGCCAAGAATCCAGTTCCCTCTGACAGAGATTCCAGAGCATTAGACAGATGGGGAAAGAAAGTATATACGTCTGCAACTTTAGCAATGAGAGCCTTAAATTGCCAGTTTCACATGCTAAAATATCAGCAATTTTTACTGTCTCCGTTAAAACAGAAAATGCTTCCAGAATCAGATCCTCCTAATTTTAAAGAATTGCAGGATTTGTTGCACGCAGCTGAACAAGTGGGAAAACATACTTTGCAATGTGTTTTTGATTCTCTAGAGGCTTCCTGCAGAGCAGCAGTTACAGGCTCTGTCATTAGAAGATATGCTTGGTTAAAAGAACATACGTTACCAGATCATGTTAAAGCAAAATTATTGGATGCACCTTTGCAGCAGGATGTGTTATTTGGAGTTAAGGCAGAGGAGGTATTAAAGAAAATGGAGGATAAGGCTAAATCTATGCAAAAGGTGAAGGATTTTTTACAGGTTCAGCCTCCTAGATTTAGCAGAAACTGGCCAACTAAGAATTGGTCCTTTCCAATTACAGACAGACCTCAAAGGAGAAGATACAGACGACCAAGAGGTAGAGGTCAAACACAAGGTCCTTATAGGCCTCGACAATGCTTTGCCTCAGGCAAAAAAGAAGGGGAAGACAGGCCCCAACCATATAAAAAGCAGCTCCAATGACTTCCCACTACAGCTGCCAAACAAATCCCTCTTGGCAGCCCCCTTGGGAGGAAAACTGGCACTCTTCTACCAAAATTGTCAAATGATCACCAGAGACAAATGGGTTCTCAACATTGTATTTCACGGTTGCAGGTTCCACTTCCACACTCTGCCAAGGTTAAAAGGAATGCCAAATCTGCCACCAAATCAATGGGCAGAGGCTCAAAAACAAATTACAGCACTCATGGATATGAGAGCTATTCAAAAGGTACCATCACAAGAGCAAGGTCAAGGATTTTACTCAAGACTCTTTCTGGTACCCAGGAAGGACAAAGCCTGGAGGCCCATTCTGGATCTTTCATCTCTAAACACTTACCTGGATGTTCCGAAATTCAAAATGTTGACATTACAGCAGCTTCTTCCCATACTGGGCAAGAAAGCTTGGCTCGTGACTTTGGACCTCAAGGAGGCATACCTGCATGTCCCTATCAGACAAAACTGCAGAAGATACCTCAGATTCATAGCTGGTTCAATGCACTACCAATTCTCTGCACTGCCCTTTGGCTTATCTACTCCGCCCAGGGTCTACACAAAGTGCCTGGCACCAGTAATTGCATTTTGCAGACAGAAAGGAATTCAAATTTATCCGTACCTGGACGACTGCCTGATTCAAGCAGAGAGCAAGGACATTCTTCTAGAGCATCTGGCGTTTGTAAAAAAGTTAAGTTGCCTAGGGTACACAGTAAACAAAAAGAAATCAAAACTAGTGCCCTCACAAGAGATTATATTCCTGGGTGCCAGCTTGAACTCAATGGCCCAGATGGCTTATCTCACGCCAGACAAGCAAGGACAACTGACTGAATACTTTCAATTGATGGCAACAAAGACCCAACTCCCTGCAAGAAAAATTCTGCAGGCCTTGGGTTACATGGCATCCTGCATACTACTAATTCCATATGCCAAACTGCATATGAGGAAACTACAATGGTACCTAAAGAATGTATGGTCTCAACACTGTCAAAGTTTGGAAACAATTATACCAGTAATCCCTTGCCTTCAACAGGAGTTTCAATGGTGGGCTCAAGTTTGTCACCTCAAGAAGGGACAGCCTTTTACACAACCCACAGCCAGGCAAACACTGACAACAGATGCTTCGGATTACGCCTGGGGAGCACACACGGCAGGCAAATGTATTCAGGGCACGTGGCCCACAGAACAAAGGCATCTTCATATCAATCAAAAAGAGATGCTAGCTGTACAGAATGCCCTTATAGCTTTCAAGGACCTCCTGCATCCAGGACAACTACACAACACCAAGGGGGCACTCACTCCTACCCCCTATGCAGACAAGCCATGACCTTGTGGAACACAGCTATAAACCTTCAAGTTCATCTAAGCACAATTCCTCCCAGGAGAGAAAAACACATTGGCAGACGACTTGAGCAGAAACATCATGGATCCCCACGAATGGGAATTGAATCCACAAATATTCAGAATGATAACACAGAAATGGTGGAGCCCGGACATAGATCTGTTTGCATCCCCAATAAACTGCCAGCTATAAAAGTTCTGCACAAGAAGTTACCATCCACAAGCATGGAAAGTGGATGCCCTCTCATTCAGCTGGGAGAACCTACAAGTATACGCTTTCCCACCACTTCCTCTCCTGCCAAAAGTACTCATAAAAGCCAGGCAAGAAGAGCCAAAGATGATCCTGATTGCACCAGACTGGCCACGCCAGCACTGGTACCCAATCTTAAGGAGCTTAGCACAAGAACCACCCTGGATTTTGCCTCAAATCCCACATCTGCTGACTCAGCACAACAATCAAATTCTACACAACCAGACCTTAAACCTAGCTGCATGGAAGATTCCTTAGTCAAACAAGCAATGCCTCTCTCCAAAGCTGTTATGGATGTCATTCTGGAGGCCAGAAGGCCAAGTACCAGGAAAGCCTATTCGGATAAATGGAAGAGATTCTGTGCCTGGAACCAAGCTCACAGCCTTGACCCTCTTATCCCAGACATTCCTCAGATACTACAATGCTTAACTGAGATGCTGGACAAAGTCCTCTCTTTCTCATCCATCAATATCCACGCCTCTGCCATCTCTGCTCATTACAACACGGATCCACCAATTTTCTCTAATCCTCTGTTAAAACAGTACCTCAGAGGGGCTAAAAACATAAGACCGCCCCTTAGAGCACCTACTCCAACTTGGGACCTCAACTTTGTTTTGGAAAAACTAACTTTACCTCCTTTTGAGCCAGCTAACATAGCAGAATTAAAATATATCTCTTGGAAAACTGCTCTGTTCCTGGAAATAACATCAGCATGAAGAGTTTCAGAATTACAGGCACTAATGGCAGTGGAACCTTTCCTCATTTTCCACCAGGACAGGGTGTGTTTAAGAACTAACCCTACGTTTATGCCAAAGGTGGTATCCAGTGTGGCTGTAAACCAAACTATTCATCTGCCAACTTTTTATCCTAAACCACAGAATAAAGGGGAGAGACTACTGCATTCTTTGGACATTCACAGGCAGTTACGCTTCTACTTGGACAAAACCAAATCTTTCAGAAAATCTGAGCAATTATTGGTAGCATATGCTGCAGGAGCACAGGGAAAAGTCATTTCAAAACAGACGATTTCAAAATGAATAGGACATTGTATTCGTTTCTGCTACACGTACCATGGAAAACCTGTACCTAGCAGCATTAGATCTCACTCCACCTGGGCAACAGCCACTTCAACTGCCTACCTCAGGGGAGTACCTACCAAGGATATTTTGGAAGTAGCAACTTGGAGTTCTGTACATACCTTCACCAAGCATTACCATCTGCCTCTATACTCTAAATCCAGAGATGGCTTCGCCACTGCAGTGCTGCAGGGCATTATAGCTACCCTTAATGCCTTCTAGAACCAGCCACCCTACCTTAGCTATGGGATTCTACCCAAGTGTAATGACTGCAGCAGTGTAACATGATGAACATAGTACAGTTTTGTACCTACCATAAATGTAGATGTTCGAGTGTGTACACTGCTGCAGTCCAGGTTACCCTCCCTCCTTCCCCTCTTACTGGCTGGTGCGTACCTATGTCTTCTACCCTTACTACCTATGGGGAGTATTTGCTGGTAGCTGTAAGTTTTTATTTATTTTTTTTTTTTTTTTGCTTTTCTTAAGTATGTTTTATTAGCAATTGGAATTGCCTACCTATTTAGAGGCACCTGACATCTGGGGCAAGAAAAACTGAAGAAAATGGGTGTCGGCTGCATCTTATATACCCCTGTCGCACTGACATCAGGAAGGAGGTGACAGCAACCGACGCCGGGCCAAGACTTTGGAACTCAGGCCGACTGGGGAACCGCTTGACGGCAGGTAACCCAAGTGTAATGACTGCAGCAGTGTATACACTCGAACATCTACATTTATGGTAAGTACAAAACTGTACTTTTTCATGGAATCCAGTCTTACTCCTGATACTTTACCACCAGCTCCTAGAAAGCTTGACAGGTACTACAGGGTACCTGACTCTCACATATTTCTCTTTAAGAATCCCAGTGCGGATCCAGAGACCATTTCCCAGGGACCTAATGGTATTAAGGATACTACAACCAAAAATCATACCCCTTCAGACATGGATTTGAGGGCTCTAGATGGATGGGGAAAGATGGTATATACGTCTGCAACTTTTGCCATCAGGGCTTTAAATTACCATTTTCACATGTTGAAGTACCAGCAGCATATTCTTCTTCTTCTTTCGGCTTTTCCCGGTTGGGGGTCACCACAGCGGATCATCTGTCCGCTCATGATTGGCAGTGGAGTTTTATGGTGTCGAGTTGCCAGCCCGGAGCCCAACCTTCCACAGAAGGCACACACATGCACGCACTGACACCAAGGGCCGATGAGTGTCCAGTCCACCTACTGCATGTCTTTGGGATGTGGGAGGAAACCGGAGCACCCGGAGGAAACCCACGTGACCACAGGGAGGACATGCAGACTCCGCACAGAAAGCACCCCAGCCGAGAATCAAACCGGAGAACCTCTTGCTGTGAGGTGACAACACTAACCGCTGCACCACCGTGGCCCCCCCACCCAGCAGCATATTATGGAACTAATTAAACAAAAAACGTTGCTGCTTGCAGATTTTGCAGAAAATAATGATTTACAAGAGTTACTGCATTTTGCAAACCAAGTCAATAAACATACTTTGCAGTGTGGTTTTGATGCCTTAGAAGCATCTTGCAGGGCTGCTGTCACTGGGTCTGTACTGAGAAGGCATGCTTGGCTGAAGGAACAAATTTTGCCAGATCATTTGAAAGCAAAATTATTACATGCTCCATTAAACCAGGAATGTTTGTTTGGCACAAAAGCAGAAGAGTTTCTTAAAAAGATGGAGGAAAAAGCTCAATCTATGCAAACTGTTAAAGATTTTTTACAGGTACAGCCACCCAGATTCAGTAGGCATTGGCCTTCTAAAAACTGGTCCTTTCCAGTCCCTACCAGGTCTTCTCAGCCCAAACCCAGGGGCAACAGACGACCAAGGCTATAGTCTCAGGGTACGCAGAGATCTAAACAATGGAGTGCTCCCCCCCCCAAAAAACAGGGAGTGGTAAGCCACCCCCTTATGGAAAAAATTCACAATGACTTGTCTGTCATCATTCACAGCCATGCCCAAGTATTTGCAACTCTAGGAGGAAAACATGCCCTGCATGCAAAAAACTGGATGTCCATTACCCAGGACCGATGGGTCCTAAACATTGTATCCCAGGGATACAGATTCTACTTCAACTCACTGCCAGCCCCAAGCAGGTTGCCAGTTCTTCCTCCAAACCAGTGGGCAGAGGCTCAAATACAAGTACTTTCTCTTCTCAGTATCAGGGCTATTCAACCTGTTCTAATAGAGCAAAGAGGGCAGGGTTTCTACTCCAGACTGTTCCCTGTTGCCCAGAAAATTGGCTCTTGGCACCGTATCCTGGGCCAGTCCATTCTCAACACCTTCCTGGTGGTCCCAAAATTCAAAATGCTTACACTACAACAGCTGCTTACTATGCTAGCCCAAGGACCCCTGGCTAGTTTACCTAGACCTAAAAGATGCTTATCTGCACATCCCCATAAGGGAATCTTGCAGGAAATATCTACATTTTAGGGCAGGCTCTATGCATCATCAGTTCTCTACACTTCCCTTTGGCTTATCTACTGTGCCCAGGGTTTTCACAAAGTGTCTGGCTCCAGCTATTGCACACTGCAGGCGGAGAAATATTCAAATTTATCCATACTTGGATGATTGCTGGATTCAGGCGGACAGTCAGGAATTGCTACTTCAGCACCTAGCATTTGTAAAGAGACTTCTAACTTCTCTAGGGTACACCATCAACGAAAATCACATCTGGTGCCCAGCCAGAAGATTGTATTCCTGGGAGCAAGCTTGAACACAGCTTCCCAGATGGCATTCCTTACTCCAGAAAAGGAGGTTTATTTGACAAATTACTTCAAACTAATAGGTTCATAGGTTCATAGGTTTTTATACTAGGCTATCTGCCCTAAGGCATTTATAAGCCTAGCCCAAAGTTTTGTGGCTTACGCCACCCCTTATATGAAAAAATACTGTACCTATTAGTTTGTTGTGCCTCTGTCCAGCAGTGACACAGAGATGATTTCCGGGGTAAACCTATGATCTCCCATCCACAGGTCAAGATTTCTCTTGAACAGAGCCAGCGAGGTGCTCTGCCTCCCATGGACTGGGATTTTATTCCAAAGCATAGGGAGTCTCTGAGTGATAAATCTATCCCTCCAGCATGTCCTATTTATATCCGTGCTAAGGTTTAAGTCGCTTGCTCTAGTGGTTTTGGTGGATTTGGATTTTTTGAGGTGGAGCATGTCCATTAATTCCAGGTTGGACATGGCCTTGTATGTCAGGCACATGTCACCTCTGAGCAGACGGTATGCGACTGAATAGAGCTGGAGTTTCTTCAATCTGGCAGCATAGGACAGATTTTGGAGTCCCTTTATCCTTTTGGTGAGGAACTTTTGGGGTCTCTCCAATTGCTGCAGATGTCTGGTGAGATACATCCCGAATGGGGCATTGTACTCGATCATTGGTCTGATAAGTGAAGAGTACAGGGGAACAATGACCTCACTAGATCTGGATGTGAATCCCTTCATGATCAGGTGGGCAATGTAGAAGGTCTTTCTAACCACTTTAGCAATGTGAGTGTCAAAAGAAAGGCCACTGTCAATCTGGGTCCCCAGGTCCCTGATGACCTCTTCTGTGCTTAGTGGATTGCCACCTGTATGGTAGCTTGGGGTTACCTTGTTTTTCCCGAAGGGTATGACTATACATTTTTTGGCGTTTAACGTCAGGCCATGGCTCTGGCACCAGCTATCTGTTTCCGTGAGTCCCTTCTGAAGGATATCCGTGTCCGATGCACTTTCCACTATGGCGCCCAGTTTGCAGTCGTCTGCAAACTTTGTCAGCCAGAGTCCTCCCATGTTGGCCTGTACTTCTGAGAAGTAGATGCCGAACAATAGGGGGCCAAGGACCGAGCCCTGTGGGACACCACTTGTGACCGGCTTAGTCTGACATAGCGCCAGTTTGGCCACCAGAACCCAGCTGTCTGAAGAAAAATACTGCAAGCCCTAGGGTTCATGGCCTCATGCATTCTACTAATTCCATGTGCAAGAATGCATATGAGGAAACTTCAATGGCACTTAAAAGTCTCTGGTGCCAACATTCTCAGGACCTGAAAACAATTATTCCTTTCATTCAGAGACCAGATTTGCTGATCCCTGGGCTTTGTATTTGGTTCCTGTGTTCCTCCATTTTCTTGTGTGGCCAGAGGGAAGTTTCTTTACTCACCAGTGAGAGTGGGGAGTACTGAGCTGCCTGTTTGTCCTCAGAGGAGTGGTTAGAGACAGCAACTAGTAATTCATTGGCCATTTTGGGTCATTTCCTGTTTTTTCCAGCCCCCTGTTATAAAGCGCGCTTTGGCGGGCTTTTCTGGCATTAGAGAACTTGGCATAGCTCCTCGTGATCCCCTGCAGAGTTCCTAAGGCAGCAGAGAGCAGAAAAAGCGACTTTCTTGATTATAAGTATTTTTTAGCATTTTTTATTGCTGTTTTCGATTAATTGTTCTTTTCAACCACTGTTTGTGCTTATTTTACTGTTATATTACCTGTTTTTCTGTGCTTAAATTGTTGATTGCACTTCTTGGCTAAAGTTTTGCTTAAAAGTTAACAAACAGGCTAATACACTCAAGTGTACTAGCCTTTGATAGCAATTTAGTCGAATAACAAAGCATTTACTGTATTTTCTGTTGTTTGTTCAAAAAAAAAACTAAAAAAAATACTTCTGCTTTCCTAACTTTCCTAGCTAGTTGTCCCAGAGACCAGATTTGCTGATCCCTGGGCTTTGTATTTGGTTCCTGTGTTCCTCCATTTTCTTGTGTGGCCAGAGGGAAGTTTCTTTACTCACCAGTGAGAGTGGGGAGTACTGAGCTTGCCTGTTTGTCCTCAGAGGAGTGGTTAGAGACAGCAACTAGTAATTCATTGGCCATTTTGGGTCATTTCCTGTTTTTTCCAGCCCCCTGCTATAAAGCGCGCGTTAGTGCGAAGTTGCCACAAGAGCACACAAGAGCAGCGGCGGTTAATCAAGGTTAAACTATTCGGGCTACCTAAAGTCCACTCTTCAAATTTTCCCTTAAAACAGCCTTCCTTTAGCTTTACTACTGATCTAACCAGCGTATCCTATAACTAAAAAGTTCATCTCTACTTGATTCCCAAGTAGACTATTCTCCATCTGTAAAGCCTAGCACTTGCTCCTGCAGTACTTTTCATCTTGATATAGCACTTTTATTATAGATAGTACCCCACCAGCCTAAAACCCCTTTCTCGATCACCCACATCCCCCGGAGTCTTTTAAGTTTTTTTTTGTCTATTCCTTCTAGCATGTCGAGGGATCAGTTGCTAGTGTCCTCTCCTGCTCAGCTGGTGAACCTGGGAATATTGAGGCAATGTTACAATTGCCTCATGTACACAGACAACCCTCTCCTCCTCCCACAAAACACAAATACATGCGAGAGATGCAACTATACAGCCAAACTGGAGGCTGAGCTCTCTCAACATAGGACTGGCAAGACCAGACAGGAGGAGAAGGTAACCACACACACCACATACCCAGTCTCACATAGTACTATCACAACCTCAAATCATACACATAAACACACAAAGACATACTCGGAGGCTCTGATCAAAAATCTACCAAAACAGCAGAGGCCACCAAAGCAGACACCCAAACTACCACCACCTCAGGACACAACACATGCAACACATAGACCACACAGTCAGTGTGCCAAACAGTCACAGCCCTTAAGGCCAAATACAATGCCAGACACACTAGTCACTGGTGACTCCATAGTCAGACACACTGACGTCCCGCTCACCAGATTGAGTAAGGAGAAGGTCACAGTAAGCTGCCTGTCAGGCGCTAGAATCCACCACATAATGCAAGCACTCGGGTCTCTCAACAGCAGGTACAAGTACGACTCAGTCATTGTCCATGCTGGTGTGAACGACCTGAGACGTACCTCCTTGGACTACATGAAGAGACATTGAGGAGCTCTCCGATTATGTAGCCCAGGCAGGTATGACCCTGACATTGAGCAGTATCCTACCTTCACCAAGAATGATGCCACAATACAGAGATAAGATGATCAGCTTTAATAATTGGCTTAAACTCTGGTGTCATTCAAAGGGGTTCCAATGTCTGTCTGCCTGGGATGACATGCTGGACAAGCCACGCTGCTTCGCAAGGGACGGCTTACACCTGTCACCCCTGGGCTTCCGGATATTGGCAAAGGCTCTTGCCACCCCCATAGTGCCTTTTTTAGGCAAGGCTCAATTTCTAAACCTACCACCCTAGAACACAAAAAAGGAAAAAAACTAAGGGTAATGCTGCTCAATGCCAGAAGTCTCAACCTCAAGATGCACGCACTCGAGGCCCTTCTCAGTATGGAGAACATCGATGTCTGTGCTGTGACTGAAACCTGGTTCAAGGCTCCTGAGAGCACCCCAGTGCTATCAGGTTTTACCTCATATCATGCGTTCCGGCCCCAAAATCCGGACAACACCAAGAAAGGAGGGGGGGGTGTCCATATTCATCAAGGACACCCACACCTCAAGGTTGGTGGCAACGCACGATGCATCGGAGACCATCCAGGTGCAATTAACCATAGGCAAGACTGCTCTGCAATTTGTAGCATGTTACAGGCCACCCTCTCAAACTCAGGAAACTCACATAGCTTTCCTGAAAACACTGGCGGGGATAAATGTATCTCCAAACACCATCATACTAAGTGACTTCAACTACCCTAATATAGACTGGGATCACTACTCAAGCCCAAACACTCTAGCCCAAAGGTTCCTGGAGTTCATAAACTCAAATGCCATGGAACAACTAGTCACCACCCCCACAAGAGGTGAAAACATTCTTGATCTCATCATCATGGACATGGGATCACAATGTTCAACACCAGAAGTATACCCCTCACTGGTGAGATCAGATCATAAACTAATCTCACTAGAGGTCCTCATCCCGCCCCCACCTGAGATAAAAAAGACCACAGTGAAGAACTTCTCAAAAGCCGACTTCACACTTCTAAAGACTGGTGTGGTCTCTTTTAAGGCCCCCGAGCCGGCGGTAAACATTACTCAAGCCGCTGAATCACTTACAAATGCCTTCTACCAGCACCTACAGGACTGCATGGATCAGGCAATCCCAAACAAAACAAAGACTATTTGTACCAAAGGCAAGCGTCCAGTCTGGTGGACCCCAGCCATAAACAAGCTCTACAACAAAAGGAGGAAGCTACTACAAGATAGAGCAAAATCCTTAAAAGGTAAGACACCTTTGATCATTATAAGTAAAAAACTAAGAGCTCTCATAAAATCATCCTAGGCAAATTTTGAGAGAAAAATCGCTAAGGACTCAAAAGACAATCATAAGGCCTTCTTTAGCTATGTTAGAAACCTGGGAGGAAACTCCCAGATATGCTCGGAATTAGTTCAAAATGATGTGAAAATTACTGAACCTACAGACATTGCCAATATACTGGCTGACAGGTTCAGTGCAAACTTCTCCCTCCCCAAAAGGAGAGATATCTATACCCGAGGATTGTAGCCCCCAAACATCTCTAACGCCCAGGTGAGAACTGCTCTCTAAGGAAAAACACAGCATCCATGGGACCGATGGTGTCCCGGCTGTGTGCTCCACGAACTCAATGAGGAATTAAACCCGCAGTTAGGACAGCTGTTTAATCTCAGCCTCACCTCAGGATACGTACCCAAGGAGTGGCGCACGGCAACTGTGGTCCCACTTCACAAAGGCGGTGCCTCCACCGACCCTGGAAATTACCGTCGCATCAGCTTGACAAGCCTGATCTGCAAAGCCATGGAGAGGATCATAATGGAACTCATAAATAAAGACATAGGGAACTTGCAGACTTTGGATCCAACCCAGTTTGGCTTTGTCAAAGGCAGATCATGCCTTTTAAACATGGTTGACTTTTTCGAAACAGTCACCAAGGCCATTGATGAGGGAAAGGCAGTCCATACAGCCTACCTCGACCTGGCAAAGGCTTTCGACACAATACCCCACTCGGGTATCATTGAAAAACTCATCAGCTTAAATGTAAACCCATACATCACAAGATGGGTCGCAAACTGGCTAAGTGATAGAACCCACAGGGTCAGAGTTGCTGGCGCCATGTCAGACTCAAAGCCCATCACAAGTGGTGTCCCACAGGGCTCAGTCCTGGGACCACTCTTGTTCGGCATCTACTTTTCTGAAGTACAAGCAAACACAGGAGGGTTATGGCTGACAAAGTTTGCAGATGACTGCAAACTGGGCGCCATAGTCGAAAACACATCTGACACAGATATCCTTCAGAAGGGTCTCACAGAAACGGAAAACTGGTGCCAGAGCCATGGCCTAAAGTTAAACGCCAAGAAATGCGTAGTCATACCCTTCGGGAAAAACAAGGTTACCCCTAGCTACCATATAGGTGGCAATCCACTGAGCACAGAAGAAGTTATCAGGGATCTGGGGACCCAGGTTGACAGTAACCTTTCATTTGACACTCACGTTGCTAAAGTAGTTAGGAAGGCCTTCTACATTGCCCACCTGATCATGAAGGGATTCACATCTAGATCAAGGGAGGTCATCGCCCTGTACTCATCACTCATCAGACCAATGATTGAGTACAATGCCCCATTCGGAATGTATCTGACCCGACACCTACAGCAGCTGGAAAGGCCCCAAAAGTTCCTCACCAAAAGGATAAAGGGTCTCAAAAATATGTCTTATGCTGCCCGACTGAAAGAACTCCAGCTCTATTCAGTCGCTTACCGCTTGCTCAGAGGTGACCTGTGCATGACATACAAGGCCATGTCAAACCCAGATTTGATGAACATGCTTCACCTCAAAAAATCTAGATCCCTCAGAACTACAAGGGCGGGAGACTTGACACGGTTATTAATAGGACATGCTGGAGGGACAGATTCATCACCCAGAGACTCCCTATGCTGTGGAACAAAATCCCGGTACATGTGAGGCAGAGCACCTCGCTGGCCGTGTTCAAGAGAAATCTTGACCAATGGATGGGAGATCGCAGATATACCCCAGGGATTACCTCAGTGTCACTGCTTGACAGAGGCTCAGCAAAATAATGGGCATAGTTTTCTTCAAACTAAAGGGGTGGCGAAAGCCACAAAATCTCTGGGCTAGGCTTATAAATGCCCTTGGGCAGATAACCTAGTATGAACCTATGAACCTATTCCTTGTCTAAGGGAAGAGTTCCTTTGGTGGGCAGAGGCTTGCAACCACAACAAGGAACTACCTTTCACTCAACCCCTCGCCGCCCAAACCCTTACAACAGACGCATCAGACTATGCATGGGGGACTCGTATGGCTGGCAAATGCATTCAAGGCAAATGGAGCCCAGGACAAATTCACCTATATATCAATCAAAAAGAAATGTTAGCTGTACAGAATGCTCTGACAGCCTTCAAAAACCTTATCCTTCCAGGACAACTCTTGATAAAGACAGACACCACAGTTATGTGGTACATAAACAAGCAGGGAGGAACTCATTCCTACCCACTCTGCAGGTTAGCCATGGCCCTGTGGAACACAGCCTTGTGCAACCAAGTGCACCTGTGAGCTGAATTCCTGCCAAGCAAACAAAATTCACTGGCAGACTACTTAAGCAGAAATCTACTGGACCCACACGAGTGGAAACTGGAACCCAACTCATTCAAACTTCTAACCCACAGGTGGGGGATACCAGAGGTGGACCTCTTTGCCTCCCCCCAAAACCATCAATTGAGCAAATTTTGCACAAGAAATCCCTACAGCCAAGCATGGAAAGTGGATGCCCTATCCTTTACATGGGAAAACCTCACAATTTATGCCTTTCCCCTTCTGCCCCTCCTCTCAAAAGTACTACTCAAGATCAAACAGGACAAACCAAGTACAATCCTTATTGCTCCGGACTGGCCCCGCCAGCACTGGTACCTAATCCTACACAGTCTGGCAGCAGTGCCACCCTGGAACCTACATCAGACCCCCTCCCTGCTGTCCCAGCAGGAGGCACAGATTTTGCATCCTCAGCTACAAACCCTGAACCTTGCAGCCTGACTTATTCCCTGAATTCTCCACCAGCAACCCTCAGCAAACAGGTGCTGGATGTCATCCTTGAGGCCAGATGGCCTAGTACTAGGAAATCCTATTCAGAAAAATGGAAAAGATACTGTTCTTGGAGCCAGTCTCAAGGAAAAGACACAGCCGTGCCCACCTTACCTTAAATCCTAGATTACCTAGCAGAGCTACTCCACAAAGGCCTATCCTTTTCTTCTATTAAGATTCATGCCTCGGCCATCTCAGCTCATTATAAAACTGAGCCACCTCTCTTTTCTAACCCTCTGGTCAAACAGTTCCTGAGAGGAGCTAATAATTTAAGACCCCCCGAGGAGAATGTCCACCCCTGCCTGGGACCTTAACTTTGTACTGGAAAAGCTCACGCTTCCCCCTTTTGAGCCTGCTACTACAGCACAGTTAAAATTCCTCTCTTGGAAAACAGCCTTACTTCTAGCCATCACTTCAGCAAGAAGAGTGTCTGAGTTACAGGCACTAATGGCTGTGGAACCCTTCATTATTTTCCATGCTGACAGGGTTTCTCTCAGATGTTCTTCGTGTTTCACTGTTGCAGTCATTACATTTGGGTTATCTGCTTGCAGGTAGCCGTCAGTCAGCCTGATTAACAAAGTCTTGGGTTCTGCGTCGGTTGCTGTCCCTTCTTCCATGACGTCAGGTCTTCAGGCATATAAAACATGCAGCTGATGCCATTAAATCAGTCTTTCTTGCCGTGCGGTGCCCGAAGCAGAAGCAGTTCGTAAGTGCCGGTCGGCTGTCTCCTGAAATTTTCGTTTTCGAGTTTCAGAACCGAAGTCTTCAACTAAAGCTAAGTACCCCGTTGAGAAAACTTTTTCTTGCTCCTTATCGATGTCAGTAAAAGTTAATAATTGCAGTACTTATGGAAAGCAAATACCGCATAAAGATTTTCACTCGTACTGTATTTCTTGCTTAGGCCCTGACCAGTACGTACCTTGCTGTCAATTTTGTGTTTTATTTAATCACACTATCCGTCGTCGGTATATTTTCACCTCTAAATATTTCGGTTCTTGGTTTAATTATCCAGAAATGTCGTCGGTTAGTCATCTAACTACCGGGATTCCGAAAAAAATGCAAAGATGAAGACAGAGACAGGCTGCCGAGGTCCAAAACTGCAGACGACGCTTCTCCTAAGCCAGTCGCCAGTTCATCGGTACTCAGTGAGGTGCTTTTGCAGCCCCTGATACCCGCTACTTCTGATTCGCAGGCCACTACTGAGACACATTCGGAGTCCGGTAAGTTGCGAGATGCTTCAACTATGGAACCCGCGGATGTCTCTACCTTGGATGGGTCTGGAGCCGCTGTGCAGGCACTGGCTTCTGAGGGTGTATTCAGTCCTACGGACTTGCATATTAAACCAATGCCATCTTCTTTACTTAGGCCTAAATCTCGAACCATGCCTAAAAAACGATGCCCAGGCCACATGCTCAGGCCTCTATGCCTAAAAAACAAATGATAAGAATGGCTGAAGATCTGATAACTCTAATCAGGGGTAGCCAACCCCCTCCCCCCTTCAAGAGGCCTAGGACTGAAGTTGATTATGAATCTTCTGACCAGGATTCTGTTTTTTCTGATTCTTCTGATGATCTGGAATTTGCCCTTATCTACTTATGAAGATTATGATGTAGAGGACTCCATTCCCTCTGCTTCCCCTCCTGAGGATTTTTCTTTTGGGGAAACCTTACATACTGTAAGGGAGCATTTCCACTGGGAAAGCCAGGATTTTTCTGATTCAAAAAAGAGGCTTAGGGATTTCTTTCTCCTACCTCAGCATAGGCCTTTTGCTATTCCTCCTGTACTAGACATTGTTGATGGTGCTTTTTTGGAATCTAGTTTGGCCCCTTGCCTCCTTCTCCCAGAAAACCTGTCAGATACAACAGGGTCCCTGAGTCACACAAGTTCCTTTTTAAAAATCCTATTGCGGATCCAGTTACTATTTCACAAAGGCCCACGGGCATTAAGACTTCTACTGCTAAAAATCCTACCCCTTCTGATAGACTCCAGGGCACTGGATAAATGGGGTAAGAAGGTTTACACTTCTGCAACCTTGGCCATTAGGGCTTTAAACTGCCAGTTTCATATGTTAAAGTATCAGCAACATGTTACTGGATTGCTTAAAGAGAAAATGATGTTGATTCCTGACTGTGTGGAAAATAAAGAATTACAGGATTTAATGCATTCTGCTGAACAAGTTGGAAAACATACTTTGCAATTTGGTTTTGATTCATTAGAGGCCTCTTGCAGGGCTGCTGTTACTGGGTCTGTGCTCAGAAGGCATGCTTGGCTTAAGGAGCAATCTTTGCCTGATCATGTTAAAGCTAAATTGTTGGATGCTTCCTTAAATCAGGACCGCCTGTTTGGCAACAAGGCTGAGGAAGTTCTTGAAAAGATGGAAGATGAAGCTAAATCTATGCAAATAGTTAGATTTCTTACAAGTTCAGCCTCCTAGATTTAGTAGGCACTGGCCCTCTAAGAATTGGTCCTTTCCAGCCCCTTCCAGGTCTTCTCAAGCCAAACCCAGACACAGCAAAAACCCCAGGTTTCTGTCCCGGGGGACACACAGGACTAAGCAGTGGGGGGGGCCTCCACTTCCAAATCTGGGAATAATAAGACTCCCCCTATGGTAAACAGTCTCAATGACTTCCTTTTAAAATATCCAAACACTTATCAACTGAGTGCCCCTTTGGGGGGAAAGATTGCTCTTCATACAAAGAATTGGGAACTCATTACCCAGGACAAATGGGTTCTAAATATAGTGTCCCAGGGATACAGATTTCACTTCCACACGTTGCCAACACCAAGCGGGTGGCCGGACCTACCCCCAAATCAGTGGGCAGAGGCCCAAAAACAAGTACTTTCTCTCTTAAGCGTGGGACCTTTTCAACTGGTACCAGAAGAGGAAAAGGGACAAGGTTTCTACTCGAGACTTTTCCTGGTACCCAGAAAAGACAATTCATGGCATCCTATCCTGGACCTGTCTACTCTAAACACCTTTTTGGAGATTCCAAAATTCAAGATGCTGACTCTTAACCAATTACTTCCTATGCTAGGCAAAGATGCCTGGTTGGCAACACTAGATTTAAAAGAAGCATACCTGCACATCCCAATCAGGGAATCTTGCAGAAGATACCTACGCTTCAAAGCAGGCTACAAGCAGTATCAGATGTTCTTTGTGTTTCATTGTTGCAGTCATTACATTTGGGTAATCTGCTGGCAGGTTGCCTTCAGTCAGCCTGATTAACAAAGTCTCGGGTCCTGCATTGGTTGCTGTCCCTTCTTCCATGACGTCAGGTCGTCAGGGGTGTAAAACATGCAACCAACGCCATTTTCCTCAGTCTTACTTGCCGTGCAGTGCCTGAAGCAGAAGCAGTTCGCAAGTGGTGGTCGGCCAACTCCTGAAATTTTCATTTTCGAGTTTCAGAACCGAAGTCTTCAACCTAAAGCTAAGTACCCCGTTGGGGAAACTTTTTCTTGCTCCTTACCAATGTCAGTAAAAGTTAATAATTGCATTATTTGTGGTAAGCAAATACCTCATAAGGATTTTCACTTGTACTGTATTCCTTGCCTAAGCCCTGACCACAATGTGCTTTGCTGTCGTAAGCGTCGGTATATTTTTGCATCTAAATATTTTGGCTCAAGATTTAACTATCCTGAAATGTCATCAGTTAGCAATCTGACTACCGGAATTCACAACTACCGGAATTCACAAAAAACGCAAAGAAAGACAGAGACAGAGGTCCAAAACCGATGACTAAGCTTCTCCTAAGCCAGTTGCCGGTTTGCCGGTACTCAGTGAGGCGCTTTCACAGCCCGTGATGCCCGCTAATTTTGATTCGCAGGCCTCTACTGAGACCCATTCGGAGTCCGGTATGCAGCGAGACACTTTAAGTATTAAACCCACGGATGTCTCTACCTTAGATGGGTCCGGAGTCACTGAGCAGGCACCGGCTTCTGAGGGTGTTTTCAGGCCTAAAGATTTGTATATTAAACCAACGCCATCTTCAAAACCAAGGCCAAAACCAACTTCTGTGTCTAAAAAACCGACGCTTGGGCCACGTGCACAGGCCCCTGTGCCTAAAAAAACAAATGATCAAAATGGCTGAGGATTTAATTACCTTGATCAGGGGTTCCCAACCCTTTCCTGCTAAGAGGCCTAGGCAAGGCACTGATTATGAATCTTCAAATCAGGTTTCCATTTCTTCTGATTTCTCTTCTGAACAGGAATTATGTATTCCACCTTATGAGGACTCTGATGCAGAAGAATCCATCCCTTCTGCTTCTCCTGAGGATTTTTCTTTTGGAGAAACTTTGCATACCTTAAGGGAACATTTTCATTGGGAGAGTCAGGACTTTCCAGAATCCAAAAAGAGGCTTAGGGATTTCCTTCTTCCTCAGCATAGGCCTTTGGCTATGCCTCCTGTTCCAGACATTGTTGATGATGTTTTCTCAGAATCTAGCATGGCTCCTGATTCTCTGCCTCCAGCGCCTAGTAAGCCAGACAGATATTACAGGGTTCCTGACTCCCATAAATTCCTTTTTAAAAACCCTACTGCTGACCCTGAAACAATTTCTCAGGGTCCCAAGGGTGTTAAGGCTTCTACTGCTAAAACCCTACCACTTTTGATAGAGAATCCAGGGCGCTGGATAGATGGGGTAAGAAGGTTTACACATCTGCATCCCTGGCAATCAGGGCTTTAAACTGTCAATTTAATATGCTTAAATATCAGCAGCATGTCATGGGCTTACTTAAATGGAAAATGATGTTGATTTCTGACTGTGTGGAAAATAGAGTTACAGGATTTATTGCATTCAGCTGAACAAGTTGATAAACATATTTTGCAATGTGGTTTTGATTCCTTGGAGGCCTCTTGCAGGGCCGCTGTAACTGGATCTGTGATAAGAAGGCATGCTTGGCTCAAGGAGCAAAATCTGCCTGATCATGTTAAAGCAAAATTGTTGGATGCTCCTTTACAACAGGACAGCCTATTTGGTAATAAGGCAGAAGAAGTTTTGAAAAGGATGGAAGACAAAGCTAAATCTATGCAAACTGTAAAAGATTTCCTACAAGTGCAGCCACCCAGGTTCAGTAGGCACTGGCCTACTAAGAATTGGTCCTTTCCAGTACCTACCAGAGCCACTCGGGTCAAACCCAGACACTCCAAAGGCTCCAGGTTTCAGTCACAAGAAACTTGCAGAACAAAACAACGGGGTGCCTCCACCGCCAAATCTGGAAGTAGCAAGGCACCTCCCTACAGTAAACAGTCTCAATGACTTTCCTGTGCCATTTCCAAGCACTTATCTTTTGGCAGCCCCTTTGGGGGGAAAACTAGCACTTCATGCATAAAATTGGCATCTAATTACCCAGGACAAGTGGGTTTTAAATATAGTATCCCAGGGATACAGGTTTCATTTCCACATGTTGCCAATTCCAAACGGATGGCCAGATCTGCCTCCAGATCAGCTGGCAGAGGCCCAGAAACAAGTTATGTCCCTCATGAATATGGGAGCTATTCAACCAGTTCCAGAAAAGGAAAAAGGACAAGATTTTTATTCAAGACTTTTCCTGGTACCCAGAAAAGACAAATCATGGCGTCCAGTTCTGGACTTATCCATTCTAAATACTTTCCTGGACATTCCAAAATTCAAGATGCTGACTCTACAACAGTTACTACCTATGCTAGGCAAGGATGCTTGGTTGGTAACTCTAGCCTTAAAAGAGGCTTACCTGCATATCCCAGTCTGGCAATCTTGCAGAAGATACCTCCGCTTCAAAGCAGGCTATTTGCATTACCAGTTCTCTGGACTGCCCTATGGCTTATCCACTGCACCCAGGGTCTTCACAAAGTGCCTGGTACCAGTAATTGCATTTTGCAGACAAAGAAACATTCAAATTTATCCTTAACTGGATGATTGTCTAATTCAGGCAGAAAACAAGGACACTCTTCTACAGCATCTTGCGTTTGTAAAAAGGCTTTTAACTTGCCTAGGGTACACCATAAACGAAAAGAAATCACAACTGGTACCCTTTCAAAAAATTACATTCCTGGGTGCAAGCTTGAATACAACTGCCCAGATGTCTTACCTCCAGAAAAACAAAGCCAATTGATGACTTACTTCAAACAAGTGGCCACAAAAACCCAGTTATCTGCAAGACCAATTCTGCAGACTTTGGGGTTCATGGCTTCCTGCATTCTTCTAATTCCATATGCAAGACTGCATATGAGGAAACTTCAATGGTACCTAAAAAGCTTATGGAGTCAACATTGTCACAGCCTGGAAACAATGATTCCTATCATTCCTTGCCTGCCGCAAGAGTTCCTATGGTGGGCAGAGGCCTGTCACCAAAACAAGGGACTGTCATTCATTCCACCCTCCTGCCACCCAAACCCTGACTGCAGACACATCAGACTATGCTTGGGGGGGGTGCATCTGGCAGGGAGATGCATTCAGGGTGAATGGAGCACAAATCAAATGCACCTGCATATCAACCAGAAAGAGATGCTAGCCGTACGGAATGCTCTGACAGCTTTCAAGGACTTTCTTCTTCCAGGACAACTACTGATAGACGGACAACACCACAGTCGTGTGGTACATAAACAAGCAGGGGGGTACCCATTCCTACCCCCTTTGCAGACTAACCATGGCTTTGTGGAACATAGACTTGACTTACCAAATACATCTACAAGCTCAATTCCTGCCAGGAAAGCAAAATACTCTGGCAGAAGAACTAAGCAGAAATCTTATGGACCCACACGAATGGAAACTGCATCCGCAAATCTTCAGCATGTTGACACGCAAATGGGAAGCCCAGACATAGATCTTTTTACCTCACTCCAAAACTATCAGTTGGACAAATTCTGCACAAGAATCCATCACAAAAAATTTTGGAAAGTGGATGCTCTGTCCTTCAGCTGGCAAAACCTATCAGTCTATGCATTTCCCCCTCTGCCTTTGCTCTCCAAGGTATTACTAAAAGTCAGACAGCAAAAACCAAAAATGATTCTGATTGCTCCAGACTGGCCTCGCCAACACTGGTACCCGCTCCTAAGCAATATGTCGCACCTTCATCCATGGTACCTGCCTCCGACACCTTATCTACTGTCTCAGCAAAACTTTCAAATTCTGCGCACTCCGCTCCAAACTCTGAATCTTGCAGCATGGCTAATCAACTAATTTCACCAGATGTTCATCGTGTTACACTGCTGCAGTCATTACACTTGGGTTATCCTGACATCAGGCGGTTCCCCAGTCGGCCTGAGTTCCAAAGTCTTGGTCCGGCGTCTGTTGCTGTCGCCTCCTCCCTGACGTCAGTGCGGCAGGGGTATATAAGATGCAGCCGACGCCATTTTCTTCAGCCTTTCTTGCCACGCGGTGCCCGAAGCAAAAGCAGTTCGCAAGTGCCGGTCGGTCTTCTCCTGAGATTTTCATTACGAATCCAGAACCGAAGTCTTCTACAAAGCTAAGTACCCCATTGGGGAAACTTTTTCTTGCCTCGGACTGATGTCAGTAAAAGTTAATAACTGTATTTCTTGTGGGAAGCAAATACCTCATAAGGATTTCCATTCTTATTGTATCCCATGTCTAGGCCCAGACCACGACGTCACTGGTTGTCGGTTTTGTGCTAGGTTTAACAAAAGCACTATTAAATGTCTGTTTGATTTTGCCGGACATTATTTTGGTAGAAAATTTAATTATACCATGCCGTCGGAACTACCAATGACCGGAGTACATAAAAAGCACAAAGACAAGGATAGGCATCTGAGGCCAAAAACTGACGACGAAGCCTCTTTTAGGCCAGTTGCCGGTTCTCCGGTTTTCAGCGAGGCACCTTCGCAGCCCCTGATGACCGCTTCTGTAGAACCACAGGCTGCCTGTGACTCCCACGTGGAGATGGCTGGGCCTTAGGATGCACAAGTTATTCAGCCTACCGAAACTAACCCTTCAGAGGGATCAGGAGTAGCTGAGCTACCCGCAGCTTCAGAGGGTGTTTTCAGATTTACTCAGTTAAACATTAAACCCTCTGCTAAGTCTAAGCCAGCTTTAAAATCAAAGAAACAAATACAGCATTCTCCAGCACAGGCTTCCATGCTGAAGAAACAAATGCTCAAGATGTCCGAAGACCTAATCACTCTGATCAGGGTTCCCATTCCCCTCCTGATAAAAGGCCTAGACAGGATGCAGACTATGACTCATCCGACCAGGTGTCCATCTCTTCAGATTCATCGTCAGACCTAGGATATTCCTTATCCCCTTATGAGGATTCTGATGCTGAGGAGTCAATTCCATCAGCCTCTCCACCTGAGGATTACTCCTTTCGGGAAACCTTGCATACCATGAGGGAGCATTTCCATTGGGAAGGCCAGGATTACTCAGAATCCAAGAAAAGGCTCAGAGACTTCCTTTTATTACCTCAACACAGACCCCTTGCTATTCCGCCAGTGTTAGATATTGTGGATGATGTGTATACTGAATCCAGCCTAAATCCTGATTCCTTACCTCCAGCCCCAGTTAAATCTGACAGATACTACAGAGTCCCTGACTCTCACAAATGTCTGTACAAAAGCCCTGTTGCTGACCCTGAAACTATTTCCCAGGGACCCAAAGGGGTTAAGGCCTCATCAGCAAAGAATCCAGTTCCCTTTGACAGAGATTCCAGAGCATTAGACAGATGGGGAAAGAAAGTATGTACGTCTGCAACTTTAGCAATGAGAGCCTTAAATTGCCAGTTTCACATGCTAAAATATCAGCAGTTTCTACTGTCTCAGTTGAAACAAAAAATGCTTCCAGATTCAGATCCTCCTACTTTTAAAGAAATGGAGGATTTATTGCATGCAACTGAACAGGTGGGAAAACATACTTTGCATGTGGTTTTGACTCTTTAGAGGCCTCCTGTAGAGCAGCCGTTACAGGCTCTGTCATTAGAAGACATGCTTGGTTAAAAGAGCATACGTTACCAGACCTTGTTAAAGCAATATTATTGGATGCACCTTTGCAGCAGGATGTGTTATTTGGAGTTAAGGCAGAAGAGGTATTAAAGAAAATGGAGGATAAGACAAAATCTATGCAAACGGTGAAAGATTTCTTACAGGTTCAGCCTCCTAGATTTAGCAGAAATTGGCCAACTAAGAATTGGTCCTTTCCAGTTACAGACCGACCTCAAAGGGGCAGATACAGATGTCCAAGAGGTAGAGGTCAACCACAAGGTCCTTACAGGCCTCTACAATGGGTTGCATCAGGCCGGAAAGAAGGGGAAGACAGTCCCCAACCATATAAAAAGCAGCCCCAATGACTTCCCGCTACAGCTGCCAAACAACTCCCTCTTGGCAGCCCCCTTGGGAGGAAAACTGGCACTTTTTTTATCAGAATTGGCATATGATCACCAAAGACAAATGGGTTCTCGTCATTGTATCTCAAGGTTACAGGTTCCACTTTCACACTCTGCCAAGGTTAAAAGGAATGCCAAATCTGCCACCAAATCAATGGGCAGAGGCTCAAAAACAAATTACAGCACTCATGGATATGAGAGCTATTCAAAAGGTACCACCACAGGAGCAAGGACAAGGATTTTACTCAAGACTCTTTCTAGTTCCCAGGAAGGACAAAGCCTGGAGGCCCATTCTGGATCTTTCTTCTCTAAACACTTACCTGGACGTTCTGAAATTCAAAATGTTGACATTACAGCAGCTTCTTCCCATGCTGGGCAAGAAAGCTTGGCTCGTGACATTGGACCTCAAGGAGGTATACCTGCATGTCCCTATCAGACAAAACTGCAGAAGATACCTCGGATTCATAGCTGGTTCAATGCATTATCAATTCTCTGCACTGCCCTTTGGCTTATCTACTGCGCCCAGGGTCTTCACAAAGTGCCTGGCACTAGTAATTGAATTTTGCAGACAGAAAGGAATTCAAATTTATCCGTACCTGGACGATTGCCTGATTCAAGCAGAAGGCAAGGACATTCTTCTAAAGCATCTGGCGTTTGTAAAAAAGTTATTAAGTTGCCTGGGGTACACAGTAAACGAAAAGACATCAAAACTAGTGCCCTCACAAGAGATAATATTCCTGGGTGCCAGCTTGAACACAACGGCCCAGATTGCTTATCTCATGCCAGACAAGCAAGGACAACTGACTCAATACTTTAAATTGATGGCAACAAAGACTCATCTCCCTGCAAGAAAAATTCTGCAGGCCTTGGGTTACATGGCATCTTGCATACTACTAATTCCATATGCCAGACTGCATATGAGGAAACTACAATGGTACCTAAAGAATGTATGGTCTCAACACTGTCAAAGTTTGGAAATAGTTATACCACTAATTCCTTGCCTTCAACATGAGTTTCAGTGGTGGGCTCAAGCTTGTCACCTCAACAAGGGACAGCCTTTTACTCAACCCACAGCCAGGCAAACACTGACAACAGATGCATCGGATTACGCCTGGGGAGCACACATGACGGGCAACTGTATTCAGGGCAAGTAGCCTGCAGAACAAAGGCATCTTCACATCCATCAAAAAGAGATGCTAGCTGTACAAAATGCCCTTATAGCTTTCAAGGACCTGCTGCATCCAGGACAACTACTACTAAAGACAGACAACACCACAGTTATGTGGTACATAAACAAGCAAGGGGGCACTCACTCCTACCCCCTCTTCAGGCAAGCCATGACCTTGTGGAACACAGCTCTAAACTATCAAGTTCATCTGCAAGCACAATTCCTGCCAGGAGAGAAAAACACACTGGCAGACGACTTAAGCAGAAACATCATGGATCCCCACATATGGGAATTGAATCCACAGATATTCAGAATGATAACACAGAAATGGTGGAGCCCGGACATAGATCTGTTTGCATCCCCAATGAACTGCCAGCTACTGAAATTCTGCACAAGGAGTTACCATCCACAAGCATGGAAAGTGGATGCTTTCTCATTCAGCTGGAAAAACCTACAAGTATACGCTTTCCCACCACTACCTCTCCTGCCAAAGGTACTCATAAAAGCCAGGCAAGAAGAGCCAAAGATGATCCTGATTGCACCAGACTGGCCACGCCAGCACTGGTACCCAATCTTAAGGAGCTTAGCACAAGAACCACCCTGGATTTTGCCTCAAATCCCACATCTGCTGACTCAGCACAACAATCAGATACTACACAGCCAGCTAAAGACCTTAAACCTAGCTGCATGAAAGATTCCTTAGTCAAGCAGGCAATGCCGCTCTCCAAAGCTGTTATGGATGTCATTCTGGAGGCCAGACGGCCTAGTACCAGGAAAGCCTATTCGGATAAATGGAAGAGATTCTGTGCCTGGAACCAAGCACACAACCTTGACCCTCATGTTCCAAACATTCCTTAGATACTACAATATTTAACTGAGATGCTGGACAAAGGACTCTCCTTCTCATCCATCAAGATCCACGCCTCTGCCATCTCTGCTCATTACAACATGGATCCACCAATTTTCTCTAATCCTTTGCTAAGACAGTACCTCAGAGGGGATAAAAACATAAGACCGCCCCGTAGAGCACCTACTCCAACTTGGGACCTCAATTTTGTTTTGGAAAAATTGACTTTACCTCCTTTTGAGCCAGCTAACACAGCAGAATTAAAATATATCTCTTGGAAAACTGCTCTGCTACTGGCAGTAACATCAACATGAAGAGTTTCAGAATTACAGGCACTAATGGCAGTGGAACCTTTCCTCATTTTCCACCAGGACAGGGTGTCTTTAAGAACTAACCCTACGTGGTATCCAGTGTGGCTCTAAACCAAACTATTCATTTGCCAACTTTTTATCCAAAACCACATAATAAAGGGGAGAGACTATTGCATTCCTTGGACATTCATAGGCAGTTACGCTTCTACTTGGACAAAACCAAAGCTTTCAGGAAATCTGAGCAATTATTGGTAGCATATGCTGCAGGAGCACAGGGAAAAGCCATTTCAAAACAGACTATTTCAAAATGGATAGGACATTGTATACGTTTCTGCTATACTCACCACAGGAAACCTGTACCTAGCAGCATTAGATCTCACTCCACTAGGGCAACAGCCACTTCAACTGCCTACCTCAGAGGAGTACCTAACAAGGATGCTTTGGAAGCAGCAACTTGGAGTTCTGTGCATACCTACACCAAGCATTACCATCTGCCTCTATACTCTAAATCCAGAGCTGGCTTCGCCACTGCAGTACTGCAGGGCCTTATAGCCACCCCTAATGCCTTGTAGAACCAGCCACCCAACCTCAGCTTTGGGATTCTACCCAAGTGTAATGACTGCAGCAGTGTAACATGATGAACATAGTACAGTTTTGTACCTACCATATATGTAGATGTTTAAGTGTATACACTGCTGCAGTCCAGGTTACCCTCCCTCCTTCCACTCTTACTTGCTGGTACGTACCTATGTCTTCTACCCTTTACTACCTATGGGGAGTATTTGCTGGTAGCTGAAAGTTGTTGTTTGCTTTTATTATGTATGTTTTATTAGCAATTTGAATTGCCTACCTATTTGGGGGGCACCTGACATCTGGGGCAAGAAAAACTGAAGAAAATGGCGTCGGCTGCATCTTGTATACTCCTGCTGCACTGACGTCAGGGAGGAGGCGACAGCAACCGACGCCGGACCAAGACTTTGGAACTCAGGCCGACTGGGGAACCGCCTGACGGCAGGATAACCCAAGTGTAATGACTGCAGCAGTGTATACACTCTAACATCTACATTTATGGTAGGTACAAAACTGTACTTATCTCTCAGCATACCTGTGATGGATGTCATTTTGGAGGCTAAAAGGCCTAGTACTAGAAAATCTTATGCTGATAAATGGAAACAATTCTGTGCTCGGAATCAGGCACAAGGAATAAGCACAGCAATGCCAAATATTCCTCAGATTCTGCAATATTTAACTGAGATGCTTCACAAGGGCCTATCTTTCTCTTCCATAAAAATACATGCCTCTGCCATTTCAGCTCATTACAACACAGAGCCTCCCCTCTTTTCTCATCCCCTGCTAAAGCAGTATCTCAGAGGGGTCAAAAGTGCAAGACCTCCCAGGAGAGCACCAACTCCTGCATGGGACCTCAATTTTGTGTTGGAAAAGCTCACCCTACCTTCTTTTGAGTCAGCTGCTACGGCGGACATAACATTTCTCTCTTGGAAGACAGCTTTTCTTTTAGCAGTCACTTCAGCTAGAAGGATTTCAGAACTGCCTCTGCCATTTCAGCTCATTACAACACAGAGCCTCCCCTCTTTTCTCATCCCCTGCTAAAGCAGTATCTCAGAGGGGTCAAAAGTGCAAGACCTCCCAGGAGAGCACCAACTCCTGCATGGGACCTCAATTTTGTGTTGGAAAAGCTCACCCTACCTTCTTTTGAGTCAGCTGCTACGGCGGACATAACATTTCTCTCTTGGAAGACAGCTTTTCTTTTAGCAGTCACTTCAGCTAGAAGGATTTCAGAACTACAGGCTCTCATGGCAGTGGAGCCGTTTATTATTTTCTACCCGGACAGGGTAGTGCTCAGGACCAATCCATCCTTTATGTCTAAAGCGGTATCTAGTGTGGCTCTCAATCAGACCATTCATCTGCCAACTTTTTTCCCAAATCCACAGAACAAGGGGGAGCGGATTCTGCATTCATTGGATGTATACAGACAACTAAGATTCTACTTGAACAGTACAAAATCTCTAAGAAAATCTGAGCAACTACTGGTGGCATTTGCTGCAGGGACAGAGGGAAAGGCTATTTCAAAGCAGACTATTTCAAAATGGATAAGCCATTGTATTCGTTTCTGCTACATGTATCATGGTAAACCTGTCCCCAAGGGGATCAGATCCCATTCCACCAGGGCTGCATCTACTTCTGCAGCCTTTCTCAGAGGGATTCCTACCAGAGACCTTCTAGAAGCTGCTACCTGGAGCTCAGTTCATACGTTCACAAAAGTTTACCATTCACCTCTCTTCTCTAAATCTAGAGAAGGCTTTGCCACTGCAGTCTTGCAGGGCCTTATAGCTTGTCCTAATGCTATCTAAATTTCTCCTCTCAACCATAGCTTTGGGAATCTATCCAAATGTAATGACTGCAACAGTGAAACACGAAGAACATAGTACAGTTGTGTACACTTACCATAAATGTAGATGCTCGAGTGTATTCACTGTTGCAGTCCTGGTTACCCTCCCTCCAGCCCCCTAACTTCTTTTGGCTATACCTCTACTTTCCTTTATTATGCTTAAAAGCCTTTTTGGTGTATTTGCTTTTTTGATGGAGGTATATCGTTGTACTTCTATATTTAATTGCTTCCCGTTAGGGGGGCACCTGACATCTGGGGCAAGAAAAAGTGATGTAATGGCGTCGGCTGCATGTTTTTTTATACCCCTGACGACCTGACGTCATGGAAGAAGGGACAGCAACCGACGCAGGACCCAAGGCTTTTTTTAATCAGGCCGACTGAGGGCTACCTGCAAGCAGATAACCCAAATGTAATGACTGCAACAGTGAATACACTCGACCATCTACATTTATGGTAAGTGTACACAACTGTACTGTCTAACCCATCTCTTATGCCCAAGGTGGTATCCAGTGTGGCTCTAAACCAATCCATCAATTTTACCAACCTTTTTCCCCTAATCCTCAGAATAAAGGGGGAAAGGATCCTGCACTCCTTGGACGTGCACAGACAACTCAGGTTCTACCTTGATGGGATTAAGCCTTTCAGAGAATCTGACCAGCTGCTAGTCAGCTTTGCTACAGGGGCAGAGGGCAAGACCATTTCAAAGCAAGCCATTTCCAAATGGATAGCACACTGCAAACATTTCTGTTACAAGCACTATGGAAAACCTATCCCACAGGGGATCAGAACTCATTCCACTAGGGCTACCTCAACCTCTACAGCATTTCTCAGGGGAGTCCCTACCAGGGGTATCCTGGAAGCTGCAACCTGGAGCTCTGTACATACCTTCACCAAGCATTACCACTTACCTTTCTTTTCTAAATCCAGAGCTGGATTTGCCACATCAGTCTTACAAGGCCTGCTAGCCAGCCCTCCTATTTCTTGACTGCCTCCACCCTTCCTCAGCTTTGGGAATAAACCCAAGTGTGATGACTGCAACAGTGAAACATGAAGAACATAGTACAGTTGTGTACTCTTGTCATAAATATAGATGTTCGAGTGTATTCACTGTTGCAGTCCTGGTTACCCTCCCTCCAGCCCCCTGACTCTTCTATGCTTTCTACCTATCCTCCTTTTGGCCATATCTTATGGCTATGGTATTTACTTTTTACTGGAGGTGTTTCCCAACATGTAATTGCTTCCTATTTTGGAGGCTCCTGACATCTGGGGCAAGAAAAACTGATGTAATGGTGTTGGCTGCATGTTTTATAACCCTGACACTTGACATCATGGAAGAGGCGAATGCATCTGATGCAGAAATCCCAAGACTCTGGTATTTGGGCTGACTGAAGGCTACCTGCAGGCAGATAACCCAAGTGTGATGACTGCAACAGTGAATACACTCGAGCATCTACATTTATGGTAAGTGTACACAACTGTACTTTCTGATGACCATTTGGTAGCAAAGCTGCAGAAGAATGTTTATTTTATTCAGTCCTTATATCCACCTGGTCAGTGTCCACTTAACATTTGTACTTATTCCTGGCTGTTCAATTTAACACAAAACATGACACATTTGCTTTAAAGCAGTAGATTGTAATCCTGTCTAGTCTTCCCTTTTCAGTACATTTTTCATGTTTCACCTTTCTTCCATTCTTTCTTTCCCCTTTTTATACCTCTCTGTTGCTGTCCTGAATGCATCTGCGAATTTCTTTAAACCTGTCATTCCATAAGTCTGCATTCCTCTTTGTAAGAGATGCAGGATGCATTCAGACCCTATAATCTGTTGCATGCATCTCTTCCTTCTGTCCTTTTATGTTAAGGTTGAACACTTCACATTTGCCTGATAGGATATTATGTACATGTATTATATTGCCATTTTTTTGTCCATAGTGAGAAGAACTTAATTTGCTCTGGTCATATCATTTTCCCTAATTTTATTGCAACTTGCAGTAGCTTTTGTGGCCTTCTTTCAGCAACCTGATGTTCTTTTCCTTGTAAGGCCTTCACAGTTGCATGTAGTGCTCACTGTTTGGCCTGATTAATGCCCATTACAGAAGCTATATTACATCTTTGCTTCTGGAGTCTTATCTCCCGAGGATACAACCTGGCATTGTGTTACTGCTGATTCCGTTTTTAATTTTGCTCCTAAACCCTTTGAAGTTGTGAACATTCCAGTGCCTTTTTTGTGCACTTTTGACACGTCTTCCATTTCTATGGCGACATTTCCCAGCAGGTTTTTGCAACCCAAAAGAAGCCCCATGCATTTGTCTGTACTGATCCTCAGTTGCGATCCAATCTAGCTGGTCATTCCTTCCAAATTCTTCCTTAGACTCTTCCTAATATCTCCACTGCCAGCACCGGCCTTTGCATAATTAAGAAGGAGGTTTATCCATGTCTCGCTTCCCTTAAATGTGCCTACGACCGACACACTGAAGAGAATAATGGACCCAGAACTAAACCCTGTGGTACTCCCCTTGCCACTTTCCTTCCTTTCTTCTGACAATGCCAGTTTTACCACTGCTGATCATCTGGTACTACCTGCCAACTTATCCTTCAACGTAGTCATAAAACTGAGTAAAAGTTAACTTACAGGTCCTTCTGTCCATGAACTGAGATTGTTCGCTGTCTTAAGAGATCATCTTCCAGTTAAGCAACCAGCCTTCCCATCGCCATTTTCTTTACATTCTTCTTTAAGCTTAAAATAGTCTTCCAGTTCTGCAGAGCATGGCCGAGTCTCTACAGCATTTTCTGTCTACTGGTATTGGAGTAAGTCCCAGAAGTAGCTGGAGAAAAGACGGTTCAAAGTAGTTACTCAGTCAGTAAGGAATAGGTTTTATAGAATATTCTTCATCATTTCCCAGAACATGTCTGGCAGCTACAGATTTTATATTTTAAACCAGTTTGTCAAGATACAAAAAAAATTTAGATTTTTTTCCCTTTTACCAATGATGCAACACAAAGCATAGATGTACACATGGCTATGGAAGATGCTATCTAGACATTTATATCGACATATAATGTGTAGCTTGTATTCAAGGCAAGAAACCATCAGTCAGATGCTTTCTTTGACATCCAGCTTTGGCGTTTGGGTTTTGGGATCAGACTCAAATCTGAAGCTGGCCATTCTAGAATCTTCATCCCAAAAGCTCCGCCTCCTCTACCCAGAGTACTCTGCTGACCCCTTCTCTCCTCAGATCTCGTTTGCAACCTTAGTCTGCAAGCTGCAGTAGTATCCTTTTGTGCTACTTTTAGCTTTCACTGGAATCCTGTAGTCTAGTTGTTAGTGTTACGATAATGTTTAGTTAATGTAGGTGTTACGTTGGTGAGTCGTTAGGTGCTGGTTAGAGATTTTTCTCAGTGTCCCGATGTTCTTCGTGTTTCACTGTTGCAGTCATCACATTTGGGTTATCCCTGCCAGGGTAGCCCTCAGCCAGCCCGAATACCAGAGGCTTAGTATTTCTGCGTCGGTTGCTGTCGCTTCAGGACTGACGTCAAGTCGTCAGTAGTGTAAAGTAAGGCAGCCAACGCCATTACATCAGTCTTTCTTGCCGAGGACCCCAAAGCAGAAGCAGTTTGCACAAGTACCGGTTGGCCACTATCTGAATTTTGTCTTCCGATTTGAAGCTGAGGTCTTCTAAAGCCAAGTGCCCTGTTGGGGGTCCTTTTTTCTTGCTCTCTAACCGACGTCAGAAAAAGTTAATTGTCTCGTCTGTGGAAAGCAAATACCACACCAAGACTTTCATTCTTACTGTCACTTGCTTAGGCCCAGACCACAACATCCCTCGCTGTCGCTTTTGTGCTTTAACGCCAGAACTATACGTCGTTGGGCCCTTATTGTAGCTAGATATTTTCACTTACAGTCTTCAAATTCTGATATAGCTTCGGTAAGTCATCCAACAGCAAATATTCCAAAAAAAAACATAAGGATAAAGACAGAAACAGACCGCACAGGTCCAAAGCTACCGACGACGCTTCTGTTAAGCTAGTCGTCAGTTCTCTGGTCCTCAGTGAGGCACTTTCGCAGCCCCTGATGCCCACTTCTGTGTATTTGCAGGCTACTACCAAGACCCTTTCAGAGTCCGGTATGCCGCAAAACTATTCTTTGACTAAGGATCTTGCGGTTGTCTCTACCTTGGATGGGTCTGGAGCCACTGAGCAGGCACTGGCCTCTGAGGAAGACCTTCGCACTACAGATTCTCAACACAAACTGACTTCGTTCGTGTCTACCATTCTTTCTAAAACTACTGAGTTTCTAAGGCCCAGGGTACGAACCACACCCAAAAAACCGACGACCCTATCTCGGGCACCTGCTTCTTTGCCTCAGTCTCACATGCTTAAAATGGCAGAAGACCTTATTATGCTGATCAGGGGAAGCCAAGCTACCCCTTCCAAAAGAAAGAGCTCTGTCCCCAGTAGTTTTATCTGAACAGGAGTCTGAAGACTGTGATGCATCTGAATATGAAGACAAGCAATCCCCTGCTTATGAGGATTCTGATGCAGAGGAATCTATTCCTTCAGCCACTTCACCTGAGGACTTTTCCTTTGGGGAAACCCTTCATACCTTAAGGGAGCATTTCCAGTGGGAATGTCAGGACTACCCTCAGTCTAAAAAGAGACTCTTAATTCTTAGATCTTCCACAGCACAGACCCCCTGGCCATTCCCCCAGTCCTGGATGTTGTGGAGGATGTTTTCCTGGAATTCAGCTTGACTCCTGACACCCTCCCTCCTGCACCCAGACAACCAGACAGGTACTATAGAGTCCCTGACACACACAAATTTATTTTTAAAAATCCTACTGCTGACCCTGACCCTGAGGTAATTTCTCAAGGGCCTAAAGGATTTAAAGCAACTTCTGCTAAGAATCCCACCCCCTCAGATAGGGATTCCCGAGCACTAGACAGATGGGGTAAAAAAGTATACACCTCTACTACTCTTGCTATCAGACTAAATTGTCCGTTTCATATGCTAAAATGTCACCAACATACCATGGAACTCCTCAAACAAAAAGTGTCTTATTTTCCTGCTTGTGCAGAAAATAGTTACAAGAGTTAATGCATTCTGCAAGCCAAGTAACTAAGCACATCTTACACGGTGGTTTTGACACCCTAGAAGATTCTTGCAGGGCAGCAGTCACCGGTTCTGTTCTTAGAAGGCATGCTTGGCTTAAGGAACAGCCCTTGCCCAGACTATGTCAAATCTAAATTATTGGATGCACCATTGCACAAAGACAACTTATTTGGCACCTTGGCAGAGGAAGTCTTAAAAAAGATGGAAGAAAAAGCTAAATCTATGCAGACAGTTAAGGATTTCCTACAGGTCTAGCCACCCAAGTTTAGCAGGCAGTGCCCCTTCAAGCACTGGTCCTTTCCTGCCCCCACCAGGTCAGTTCAGCCCATACCCCGGGGAAGCAGACCCCCCCCAGACAGCAGCCACAGGGAATGGAGAGATCAAAGCAATGGAGATGTTCATTGTGTTACCCTGCTGCAGTCATCACACTTGGGTTATTCTGTCGGCAGGCGGTCCCACAGTCGGCCGGGTTTCCAAAGTCTTGGTCCGACATCGGTTGCCGTCGCCTCATCCCTGACGTCAGTGCGCCAGGGGTACATATATTGCAACCAACTCCATTTTCTCCAGTCTTTCTTGCCACGCGGTGCCCGAAGCAGAAGCAGTTCGCAAGTGCCAGTCAGCCGACTCCTGAGATTTTCGAATTCGAGTTTCAGACCGAAGTCTTCTATAAAGCTAAGTATCCCATTGGGGAAACTTTTCTTGCCTCAGTCCGATGTCAAAAAAGTTAACAATTGTATTTCTTGTGGGAAGCAAATACCTCATAAGGATTTTCATTCTTATTGTATACCCTGCCTAGGCTCTGATCACGATGTCACTTCTTGTCGTTTCTGTGCTAGATTTAATAAACGCACTATTAAAAGACGATTTGATTTCGCACGACACTTTTTTGGCAGAAAATTTAATTATAACATGCCATCAGAACTACCGACTACCGGCGTGCACAAAAAACGCAGGGATAAGGATCGACAGCCCAGGCCTAAGCCTGATTCCGAGGCCTCAGTTGATCCGGTCTCTGGTTCTCCGGTTATCTGTGAGGCTCCGACGCAGCCTCTGACTACCGGAGTTGAGGAACCCGAGACCACTACGGATATTTTGACGGAATGTACTAGGCCGACGCAGCCTTTTACTTCAGGCCCTACCGACGATTTACCTTCCAAAGATACCAGTACTTCTGAAACACCTTCACTTTCAGACCGACTACTCTTACAGTCAAAATGTTTTCAAAATCGAAGACTCCTTCCAAACCGAAAAAAGCTTCACTTCAGTCTCCTGTTCAAGGCCCTATGCCTAAGAAACAGATGCTTAAGATGGCTGAGGATCTGATTACTCTTATCAGGGGTTCCCAGCCTCCTCCTGACAAAAGGCCTGGACAAGAGGAAGAATCTGCTTCCTCTGAACAACTGTCTATTTCTTCGGATACCTCTGAAGACCAAGACTATTCCTTCTCTCCTTATGAAGATTCTGATGCTGAGGACTCTATTCCCTCAGCTTCCCCTCCAGAAGATTACTCTTTTGGGGAAAATTTACACACTATGAGGGAGCATTTTCACTGGGAAGGTCAGGATTACTCTGATTCCAAGAATAGGCTCAGAGAGTTTCTTTTACACCCCCAACATAGACCTCTAGCCATCCCTCCTGTTCTGGACAATGTGGATGATGTTTATTTAGAATCCAGTTTCAACCCTGACTCTCTGCCTCCTGCCCCGGCCAAGCCTGACAGATATTGCAGAGTACCTGATTCCCATAAATTCCTTTACAAAAGCCCAGTAGCTGACCCAGAGACTATCTCCCAGGGTCCCAAGGGGGCTAAGGCTTCCATGGCTAAAAATCCAGTACCTTCTGAAAGGGATTCAAGAGCACTAGACAGATGGGGAAAAAGGTTTACACCTCAGCCACTTTAGCTATGAGAGCTCTAAACTGTCAATTTCATATGCTTAAGTATCAGCAATTTCTGATCTCTCAGTTAAAACAAAAGATAACAACTCTTCCTCAACAATCTGAATTGAAAGAAGTACAGGATTTGTTGCACGCCACCGAGCAGGTGGGCAAACATACCTTACAATGTGGGTTTGATTCCTTGGAGGCCTCCTGCAGAGCAGCGGTCACTGGATCAGTTATTCGTAGGCATGCCTGGTTAAAGGAGCAGAGTCTGCCTGAACATGTTAAAGCAAAACTACTAGATGCTCCCTTGCAGCAGGCTGTTCTTTTTGGTGTTAAAGCAGAGGAAGTTTTAAAGAAAATGGAGGATAAGGCAAAATCAATGCAGACAGTCAAAGATTTCCTACAGGTACAACCCCCTTGCTTCAGTAGAAACTGGCCAACCAAAAATTGGTCCTTTCCAGCCACTGACAGGCCTCAGAGGGGTAAATACAGGTGCCCAAGGGGCAGAGGACAACCACAAGCCCAGTATATAAACCTCGCCAATGGACCACTCCAACCCAGAAGGGAGGAGAAGACAGATCTCAAGCTACCAGAAGGCAAACTCAATGACTTGCACCTCAACTGGCCAAACAAAGCTCTTTTGTCAGCCCCCCTGGGGGGGAAACTAGCATTATTTATAGACAACTGGCACATGGTCACAAAGGACAAATGGGTCCTGGACATAATTTTACGAGGATACAGATTCCACTTCCACGCCTTGCCAATAAAAAGAGGAATGCCAAACCTGCCACAAAATCAAAGGGCAGAGGCTCAAAAACAAATTACAGCTCTCATGGCCATGAGAGCCATTCAAAGGGTACCAACTCAAGAGCAAGGCCAAGGATTTTACTCATGACTATTCCTAGTACCCAGGAAGGAAAATGCTTGGAGACCAATTCTGGACCTTTCAATTCTAAACACTTACAAGTTCCCAAATTCAAGATGCTAACACTACAGCAGCTACTTCCCATGTTGGGCAAGGAAGCATGGCTGGTAACGTTGGACCTCAAGGAGGCATACCTGCATGTCCCTGTCAGACAAAGTTGCAGAAGATGCCTGCATTTCATTGCAGGTTCAACCCATTATCAATTCTCTGCAGTGCCCTTTGGCTTATCTACTGCACCCAGAGTATTCACAAAATGCTTGGCACCAGTAATTGCATACTGCAGACAAAGAGGAATTCAAATATATCCATACCTGGACGACTGCCTCATCCAAGCAGAAAGAAAAGACATTCTCATACAACATCTGCCTTTTGTGAAGCATCTACTAAATTGCCTGGGGTACACAGTAAACAAAAAGAAGTCAAAACTAGTACCCTCACAAAAAATGACATTCCTGGGTGCCAGCTTGGACACAGTGGCCCAGAAGGCTGATCTTACACCAGACAAGCAAATACAACTGACTCAGTATTTCATGACAATGGCAACAAAGACCCAATTAACTGCAAGAAAAATTCTGCAGGCTTTGGGTTTCATGGCATCTTGCATTCTGATAATACCATTTGCAAAACTGCATATGAGGAAATTACAATGGTACCTAAAAAGCGTATGGTCTCAACACAGCCACAGCTTGGACACAGTGATATCTCTCATTCCCTGCCTTCAACAGGAATTTCTCTGGTGGGCACAGGCATGTCACCTCAACAAGGGTCAGCCTTTCACCTTGCCCCCACCCAGGCAAACTATCACAACAGATGCTTCAGACTATGCCTGGGGGGCTCACATGGCAGGAAAATGCATTCAAGGCCTATGGACTGCAGAACAAAGAAAACTGCACATAAACCAAAAAGAGATGCTAGCTGTACAGAAAGCTCTGACAGCCTTCAAGGATCTACTACAGCCTGGACAACTGGCAATAAAGACAGACAACACCACAGTAATGTGGTACATAAACAAACAAGGGGGCACACATTCCTACCCTCTTTGCAGGCAAGCAATGATCTTATGGAACACAGCTCTGACCTACCAAGTCCAGTTACAAGCTCACTTCCTGCCAGGACAGAAAAACACATTGGCAGACGACCTAAGCAGAAACATCAAAGATCCCCACGAGTGGAAGCTAGACCCACAAATATTTGCAATGATAACTCAAAGATGGGGTCTACTAAATATAGACCTGTTTGCCAGTCCTCACAACTACCAGCTGACAACATTTTGTACAAGGACATTCCACCAACAAGCATGGAAAGTGGATGCTCTCTCCTTCAGTTGGAAAAACCTGACAGCATATGCCTTTCCTCCTTTACCTCTCCTCACAAAGGTACTTTTGAAGGTCAAGAAGGAGAAACCTCGAATGATTCTCATAGCCCCAGACTGGCCTCGCCAGCACTGGTACCCACTATTGAAGAATATGGCTCACAACCCACCATGGATATTGCCTGAAATACCTCATTTGCTCACACAGCAAGACAAGCAGATTCTACACAGCCAAATCAAAACCTGAAACCTGGCGGCATGGCAAGTCAATTAAGTAGCCAACCAGCCCTTCTTTCTCAAGCAGTACTGGATGTTATTCTAGAAGCCAGGAGGCCAAGCACCAGGAAGGCTTACTCGGACAAATGGAAAAGGTTTTCTGCTTGGAACCAAGCTAAAGGCCTAGATACAACTCAGCCTCATATGCCTCACATTCTGCAGTATTTAGCTGAGATGTTGCATAAAGGACTTACCTTCTCCTCTATTAAAATCCATGCTTCAGCTATTTCAGCTCACTACGACACTAATCCACCTTTATTTTCAAATCCACTCCTAAGGCAGTTCCTCAGAGGGACAAAAAAAACATTAGACCACCTAGAAGACCTCCTACGCCTACATGGGACCTCAACTTTGTTCTGGAAAAACTAACATTGCCTCCTTTTGAACCAGCTTTCTCTGCAGACCTTCAGTTCCTATCTTGGAAGACTGCCTTGCTCCTGGCAATAACTTCTGCTAGGAGAGTTTCAGAATTACAGGCACTTATGGCAGTGGAACCTTTCCTCATTTTTCATCAAGACAGAGTTTCTCTATGAACTAATCCTTCCTTCATGCCTAAGATGATTTCCAGCGTAGCTCTAAATCAAACCATCCATCTACCCACTTTCTTCCCCAATCCACAAAACAAAGGTGAAAGACTCCTACATTCCTTGGACATTCACAGGCAGCTTTGATATTACTTGGATAAAATTAAGGCTTTCAGAAAAACTGACCAGCTCTTTGTTTCCTATGCTACAGCTTCTCAAGGGAAGGCCATTTCCAAGCAAACCATTTCTAAATGGATAGGCCATTGCATACAATTCTGCTATACCCATCATGGGAAACTGGTTCCTCCTACCATTAGGTCCCACTCTACCAGGGCAACAGCTACATCTACAGCCTTTCTTGGGGGTTCCTACCAAGGAAATTTTAGAAGCTGCAACTTGGAGTTCTGTTCACACCTTCACCAAACACTATCACTTACCTCTTTATTCTAAGTCCAGGGCAGGCTTCGCCACTGCAGATGTCCTTCAAGGATGCATCTGCAGTCCTTACAAATGGGTTGTCCTGTCGTCAGGCAGCCCTTCGGTCGGCCGGATTCCAAAGTCTGGGTCTGGCCTCGGCTGGTGTCGCACTTCACCCGATGTTATAGCTGCAGTTCTTCGGGTATAAAGGCATCAGCCGACGCCATTTTCCTCAGTCTTTCTTGCCGCGTGGCGCCCGAAGCAGAAGCTGTTCGCAAGTGCCGGTCGGTCAGATCCAGAGATTACTACTACCGAATACTACTTCGAAGACTTCTAAAAAGCTAAGTACCCCGTTGGGGACTCTTTCTTGCCTCAGCCGATGTCAGAAAAAGTGAATAACTGTTTAACTTTTGGGAAACAAATACCTCATAAAGATTTCCACTCTTACTGCTTACCTTGTTTAGGCCCAGACCACGACGTAGCAGCTTGTCTAGCCTGTGCTTCTTTTAACCGACGGATGCTTAGACGTCAGTCGGAGTTTGCTGAGCAGTTTTTCGGCTTTGATTTTGCATATGTTATGCAGTCGGATCCTCCGACTACACAAATATCCAAAAAACGCAAAGAAAAGGACCGACACTCGCAGTCCGCGGTTTCGGCCGAAACCGCGGTTAAGCAAACCGCGAGTGTCTCTGTTTCGGCCGAAACCGAGCAAGCGGTTCTTTCTTCAGCCGAAACCATGCCTTCTACCGAGGCCTCTTCTAACCTGGTAGAATCGGCTTCTGAAATCCAACCTGCTGTTGTGGTTTCTCAGGAATTATCGGACACTATTCCCTTGGATATATCAACCCCTGCACGTGGAGCTGCTAGGCCTCCTGCAGCCATGTCCATTAAGGCTTTTGCCAGGGCTAAAGTAGCTAAAGCTACTAAGACTGTGCCTGTTAAGCCCCCCTCTCACAGGCCCACCTCCAGTTCCCAAATGCTTTCTCTGGCAGAGGATCTCATTTCTTTAATTAGGGGATCCCAACCTCATCCAGACAGGGCCTCTCATCCACCTCCAGAGAAGAGACCTAGAGCAGAGCCCCCTGAGCCAGTGTCCACGGATGATTCCTCTGATGATTCAGACAATACAGACCCTCCAGAGGCTCCTTATTCCCCTTACGAAGACTCTGATGCTGAAGAGTCGATCCCTTCTGCCTCTCCACCTGAGGAATTTTCCTTTGGGGAAACCTTACATGCCATGAGGGAACAATTTCAGTGGCAGGGCCAAGATTTCTCAGACTCCAGGAAAAGGCTTAGAACCTTTTTGCATTTACCACAACATAGGCCTTTAGCTATACCTCCAGTTCTTTCTGTTGTAGATGATGCATTTAATGATGCTTGTACTGCTCCTGATTCATTACCTCCAGCCCCTGCTAAGCCCGATAGGTTCTACAGGGTCCCGGACACACATCACCATTTATACAAGGCTCCTTTTGCAGATCCCGAGACTATCTCCCAGGGGCCTAAGGCAGTAGCATCTACATCTGCTAAAAATCCTCTCCCCTCTGAAAGGGAATCCAGGTCCTTAGAGAGATGGGGTAAAAAAGTATACACCTCTGCTACTCTGTCAGCTAGGGCCTTGAACTGTCAATTTCATATGATCCAATATCAGGAGTTTATGCTTGATCAGTTAACTAAAAAACTGTCCTCTGATGAATCTTTAGATAAGAAATATGTTCAGGAAATGGTACATAACATTCAGCAAGTTAGTAACCATTCTTTAAAATGTGGCTATGATGCACTGGAGGCTTCCTTTAGATCAGCCATGACTGGCACAGTTATCAGAAGGCATGCATGGTTGAAAGAACAGGCCTTACCGGACCATGTCAAATCAAAACTATTAGATGCTCCCATGGACAAGGTCAATTTATTTGGTTCTCCTGCACAGCAGGTACTGAAGAAAATGGAAGAGAAGGCAAAATCTGTGCAAACAGTGAAAGACTTCTTACAGGTCCAACCTCCAAGGTTTAGCAGGAACTGGCCCTCCAAAAATTGGTCCTTTCCAGACTCCTCTAAAGCACAGAGAGGCAGGAATAGGCGTTCAAGAGGCAGAAATCAATCCAGGGGTGCCTACAGGGGACGCCAGTGGCAGGGCAACAACCAGCGAGGCACAGATGCAGCCACCACCACTGCAACAGGACAATCACAGTGACTTGGCTCTGGCACCACCTACCAGGGAACAACTAGCAGCACCCTTAGGCGGAAAGCTAGCCTTATTTTCAAAGAACTGGCATTACATCACAAGGGACAAATGGATTTTGCAAACTATAGACCAAGGTTACAGGTTTCATTTCCACACTCTACCAGGAAAAAGAGGAATGCCAAACCTACCACCAAATCAAAAGGCAGAAGCTCTAAAACAAATAACTCAATTAGTAAGAATGAGAGCTGTGGAAAAGGTACCATCTATGGAACAAGGAAAGGGATTTTACTCCAGACTCTTCCTGGTACCAAGAAAAGAGAAAAAATGGAGGCCTATTCTCGACCTGTCCACTTTAAACACATTCCTCATTGTTCCAAAATTCAAAATGCTGACTCTACAGCAGCTTCTTCCCATGCTGGGCAAGGAGTCTTGGCTGGTAACTCTAGATCTCAAGGAGGCATACCTGCACGTCGCCATACGACCAAATTGCAGAAGATACCTCAGATTTCTTGCAGGATCAGAGCATTATCAATTCTCAGCATTGCCCTTTGGCTTATCTACTGCGCCCAGAGTGTTCACGAAATGCCTGGAATCAGTAATCGCTCATTGCAGACTTCAGGGAATCCAAATTTATCCCTACCTGGACGACTGCCTGATACAAGCGGACAACAAAAGCAAGCTAACAGAAGACTTACAAAGAGTCATTTACTTGCTGCAAGCCCTGGGATATACAGTCAATATAAAATGTCAAGGCTGATACCATCCCAAAGAATAACCTTTTTGGGTGCAGAGCTGGACACATCAAAGCCGATGGCATTCCTAACTGTAGAAAAGCAAGAACAACTCCCTCTCTACTTCTTGGCATTAACAAAGCAGAACCATCTAACAGCAAGAAAAGTACTGCAAGCCCTGGGCTTCATGGCATCCTGCATAATTCTGGTCCCTCATGCCAGACTGCATATGAGAAAGCTACAGTGGTATCTGAAGAATTTATGGTCTCAACACAAACACAGCCTAGAAACCAAAATTCCACTAATACCATGCCTGAAGCAAGAGTTCCTATGGTGGGCTCAGGCCTGTCAATCAAACACAGGATTGCCCTTCTACAGCATTCAACCAAGCCAAACCATCACAACGGACGCCTCAGACCTCGGTTGGGGGGCCCACATGCTGAACAAGTGCATACAAGGCTTATGGACTCAAGATCAGCTGCACCTGCACATAAATCTAAAGGAAATGCTGGCAGTAAAATTGGCAATCCAGACATTCAGACCATTTCTACAAGAAGGACAGTTGATGATAAGGACAGACAACACCACAGTTATGTGGTACATCAACAAACAGGGAGGCGCACATTCATACCCTCTATGTCGGATGGCACTGGACCTATGGAATGTGGCTCTGAGCTACAACATTCAGTTACAAGCAATTTTTGTACTGGGAAAACAAAACATTCTAGCAGACATATTAAGCAGAACTACCACGGATGCCCACGAATGGATGCTGCACCCGGACATCTTCAAAGCCATCACAAGAAAATGGGGACTACCAAAAATAGACTTATTTGCATCCCCACTCAATCACCAGCTAAAGAAATTCTGCACAAGGACGTACCACCCACTTGCTTGGAAGGTGGACTCCCTATCTTTCAGTTGGAAAAACCTGACAGCATATGCATTCCCACCACTTCCTTTGATGCACAAGGTGCTATTGAAGATCAAAGAGGAACGTCCAAGGATCATTCTGATAGCTCCAGACTGGCCAAGACAACATTGGTACCCATTACTGAGGAGCATGTCTCTGGAACAAATGTGGGCACTACCCCTGATCCCATTGCTGTTAACACAGAACAACTACAACATCCTGCATCCAAACCTGAAAACTCTGCAGCTGACTGCCTGGAACATTACATAAGAGCAATTAACCCAAATTTATCCCAAAGGGTTAAAGACATTATCCTTGAGGCTCGCAGACCTTCAACAAGAAAGAATTATGCAGCAAAATGGAAAAGATATCTCATTTGGAGTACTGCAAAGGGAAAAGATGTGTCACTGGTAAACATAGCCAACATCCTGGAGTACTTGGCAGAGCTCTTCCATACAGGCCTGTCCTATTCTTCCATCAAGATACATGCATCAGCTATTTCGGCAGAATACAGCTTGGATCCTCCTGTCTTCTCACATCCTCTGCTCAGGCAGTTTCTGAGAGGAATTAAAATGTAAAACCTCCTAGGAAACCACCATTGCCAGCATGGGACTTGAACTTTGTGCTAGAAAAATTGACACTTCCTCCTTTCGAACCAGCAGCAACAGCAGAATTACAATACTTATCCTGGAAGACTGCTTTCCTGCTGGCAATCACCTCAGCAAGAAGGGTTTCTGAACTACAGGCATTAATGGCAGTGCAACCCTTCCTGATCTTCCATCAAGATAGAGTGTCCATGAGAACAAATCCTACATTTATGCCTAAGGTGGTATCCAGAGTGTCTTTAAACCAGGCTATCCACCTACCTACATTCTTCCCAAACCCACAGAACAGGGGAGAAAGACTGTTGCATACCTTAGATGTGCATAGACAATTACGCTACTACCTGGACAGGACCAAGTGCAATAGAAAAACTGACCAGCTTCTGGTAGCATATGCAACAGGAAGGGAAGGAAAAGCAATTTCAAAACAGACAATCTCCAAGTGGATAGGAAATTGCATTAGATTTTGTTACTCCTTCCATGGAAAGAAAACTCCAGAGAACATCAGGCCTCACTCCACAAGGGCTACAGCCACTACTACAGCTTTCTTACGAGGGTGGCTACCAAGGACATTATAGAGGCTGCTACTTGGACCTCCGTGCATACATTTGCCAAGCATTATAATTTACCTTTATACTCTAGATCCCGAGCAGGTTTTGCCACTGCTGTTTTGCAAGGGATCCTAACTACACCATAATCTCTCTTTTTCCTCCTCCCCTAGTTTGGCTATGGTATTCTACCCATTTGTAAGGACTGCAGATGCATCCTTGAAGGACATAGTACAGTTTTGTACCTACCATAAATGTAGATGTCCGATAGGAATGCATCTGCAGTCAGGATTACCCGCCTTCCCCTCTGTGGTACTCCTAGGGTATTTGCCATCTTTTAGCTAGCTTGGGGGGGGATCTATTATGGTGTATTTGTTTGTATATATGTACATACATGCTTATTTTATGTGTTTGCTCTCTACTATTTGGAAACATTGGCATTAATCCAAATTTAGCCATCCAAGAGGGCACCTGGCATCTGGGGCAAGAAACACTGAGGAAAATGGCGTCGGCTGATGCCTTTATACCTGAAGAACTGCAGCTATGACATCGGGTGAAGTGCGACACCAGCCGAGGCCAGACCCAGACTTTGGAATCCGGCCGACCGAAGGGCTGCCTGACGACAGGACAACCCATTTCTAAGGACTGCAGATGCATTCCTATCGGACATCTACATTTATGGTAGGTACAAAACTGTACTTTCTGCAGGGGCTCATTGCCTCCTCTAACCTTCTATAATGCCTCCACCCTACCTTAGCTTTGGGACTCAACCCAAGTGTGATGACTGCAGCAGGGTAACACGATGAACGTAGTACAGTTTTGTACCTACCATAAATGTAGATGTTCGAGTGTTCACCCTGCTGCAGTCCAGGTTACCCTCCCTCCAGCCCCTCTGATTTACTAGCTAAACCTCTGCTATGCCTTACTGATGTATTTGCTTATAGTTTAAGGGGTTTTGTGTCTGTACAGTGTTCTCACTTTTTGGTACTGATTTGGAACACCTTTTTGGGGGCACCTGAAATCTGGGGCAAGAAAAACTGAAGAAAATGGCGTCTGTTGCAATATATGTACCCCTGGCGCACTGACGTCAGGGATGAGGCGACGGCAACCGACGTCGGACCAAGACTTTGGAAATCCGGCTGACTGCGGGACCGCCTGACGACAGGATAACCCAAGTGTGATGACTGCAGCAGGGTGAACACTCAAACATCTACATTTATGGTAGGTACAAAACTGCACTTTCCTCCACCGCAAAACCAGGGCGTTCAAAACCACTCCCTCATGGTAAGAACTCACATTGACTCTCCTCCACCCCTTCCCTCTGCCCACCTGTACTTGCCCGTAGGAGGAAAACTCTCCTTCCATGCAAGCGCCTTGGCTACCATTACCAACAACCGTTGGGTCCTCAACATAGTGTCCCAGGGATACAGATTTTCCTTTCACACTCTTCCAACCCCAAAAGAGTTCCCAGAGCTTCCTCCAAACCAGTGGGCAGAGGCCAGAAAGCAAGTCCTTTCCTTACTCTCTATGAGGGTAATAGACCCTGTTCCTGCAGAACAGATAGGCCAAGGTTTCTACTCCAGACTTTTCCTGGTACCCAGAAAAGAGGGCATCTGGCACCCCATCCTCGATCTATCCATTCTAAACACCTTTCTTGTGATACCAAAATTCAAAATGCTCACTCTCCAGCAACTATCTATGCTGTCCAAGAATGCTTGGCTAGCCACCCTAGACATAAGAGGCCTACCTCCACATTCCTGTCAGGGAATCATGCATGAAATATCTCTGCACTTTCAGTTCTTTGTGCTTCCCTTTGGCTTATCTACTGCTCCCTGAGTTTTCACAACATGTCTGGCTCCCGCCATTGCCTTTTTCAGACAAAGGAATATCCAGATTTACAAACTTGTAACCACAAAACTGGAACAGCTGCAGTAGTTGAATCCATTTATTTAAAATACAAATGGGTAAAAATGAGAATAAAAACCTTGCCAATAAAAGCTTTAAGTGTTAAGCGCTTTCTTCCCATAAAATATGGGACTTCATCAGAACAAACTGAACTAACACACCCAGCCACTTTTATATTTATATATATATATATATATATATATATATATATATATATATATATATATATATATATATTCCCCCACCCTTAATTACATTCCATTATCCATTAATTAACTATTTAAAGGGTAAGGCCAACTCCCATATAAACTTCCTAAACAAAATCAAGAACCAAAATATTACTTGTAACAACAATGAATAAAATAAATAAACATAAAATTACATTCTTCATTTATTTCCAAACATCCATTGTGTATTGGTGTTGTATTATATATCTTACCCCATAATATTTCTTATTTTTAACATACTAGAAATGCTTAAATTTTTATTAATACCTGGATAATGTGTAGCATCCAACTGCAACTGCCATCTTAACTCACATAAATCCAGGAAAATGTCCAGCATTTTCCCTTGCGCATCTTTGATTAATTGTTGCAAGACAAAAAACTTCAAATCGTGACTAGGGAATTCCTTCTGCTGTCTATTAAGTGCATTAGTCATTTTACATTTTTTCATATCCGTGAGATGCTCATACACCCTATCCCTTAAGCGTGTACTGGTTTTCCCTATATAAATTGTAGTACATCCCTGACACTTGGCCATGTAGACCACATTAGTACTATTACAATTATAATGTCCCTTAAAATATATTCTTTTTCCATTTATAAAAGGAAACATTTCTCCTGTCTCCAAAATATAGGGACAATATGGGCACCTACCACATTTACAGTTTCCTAACTTCCTATTTACATATCCACTGTTATGGGAGCCTTCCAATATATTTTTTAGGGATTTATCCTTCCTGTACACTACTATAGGTTCTTTACCAACCTTATGGCCCACCAGTTGATCAAGCTGTAAAATTTCCCCGTTAGTTCCTATAATCTCAACCATATAGTGTGAATCCAAATTGTAAGTTGTGATGAAACTTGCTCCTTCTCTCCTCCTACCTCCTGTTTTCCATGTTACTAAACATCCGTTTTCTTTTCCCCCTAATAATGGTTGGTGCACACCCTCCTGTCGTTTTTTTGCAATCTCATCTTTAATTTTGCTTAAAAGTATCTCTGGATACCCTCTCTTAGCAAACATTCCCATAATATATTCTATTTCCATCATAAAATCACTATCCCTGGTGACCATCCTGGCTTCCTGTACCATCTGTCCCTTAACAATGGACTTTTTCTGATGGTACGGGTGCCAGCTTCCAAATTCTATGTAGGAATTTGAAGATGTTGGTTTCCTATATTTCATAGAATACAAATTTGTTCCATCACTAATTCTCAGGTCCACATCCAAATATGAAATACTGATTTTACTATAAGTATGTGTAAACTTCAGGAAATCCCCTGTCAAATGTATATATTCTAGGAAACGTTTCAGTTGGGCTTCTGTCCCTTCCCACAGTAAAAAGACATTGTCCAAAAACCTAGTATAGTACTCTCTAAATCGCCAGTACTCAACTTACCATCGCAATTTCTTGCTCCCAATATGACATGACATAATTTGTGAAAATGGGGGCACATGCCACACCTGTGACCTGTCTTTAGTATTGGCCCTCAAAGTACACAAAATTATTTTTTAAAACTACTTCCATTAGGATGATGTATTTATTAATTTGATCTTGATCATAACTTCCAGTTTTAAGTAATTGAACTTCTAACCAGTTAAGACCCTGCTCGTGGGGTATCACGGAGAACAAGCTACATACATCAGTTGTGACTAACATCACTTCTTCCCTTATTTGGATTTTGTTTAGGTTTTCTAAAAATTGCCATGAATCCTTGCATATGTAAAAAAATACTTTCAGCCCTTTTTGCATCTGAACATCCAGGTACTTACTAATAAAACATGTTTTTGATCTCTTTCCATCTTCTATGGGCTAAATTTCACATCTCTCAACCTGGTATTCCAAAAATATTGGATACCATTGGGCAATCATTCTTCATGTGTTCGTATTCCTCCTCATCTATTTGCCCCTGATACAACATGTCTTCAAGCAATAAATCCACATTTTTATTAGTAATATGTATTTCATTTATGGAACTTTCTACATATGACCCATTCAATAGCAATATATTAATTCCATTGGAATAATCTCCCCTATCCGTTATTACTATACCATTCCCTTTGTTGGCCTTCATTATGCGTATGTCACTGTCATTTATTAAGTCATTCAACACAGTTTGCTCATCTTGATTCATATTCATGTTCATAAATCGGGATCCCGTTCTAAATGCCTTTCTAATATCCCTCTCACATTTTTTCTCCTACATTCCTACCACATTATTAATGGGTGGATTGAATGTGCTTGTTTTTTTTTAACTTAAGATTATTGTTGAAATTAGACTCTCCATTTGCATCATTAAACAAAACCTGCAGGTTCAGTTTGCCAGTAAACATTTTTAAACCAATTATTGCTATATTACCCCTCCTACCTGGAACAAACGTAAGCCATTTGGCCAACAAGTTTGCATGCTTGCATATTCTATACTTTTACTACAGTAGTTATATACTTTGAAATCTGCTGCTGAATTTGTAACTATATATGGTTCATCAGACCTTTTAGTTGTTGTCCTTCTATCCCTTTCACCGAATGTAGTATCAAAACTTTTTAGTTGATCCACCAAAATACTTATTTCATCATTTCCAACATCAAATACATCGCTATTCAAATATAAATTCACATCATGCAGATTTTCATTATTGTCATAACCATCTTCTGTTTCAGTGGCAATTGCTTCATTTAAAATAGTGTTTTGCATAATATCCACATTTAATATACATTGATTACTTGTTCCTTCTATATCCGTTATTTCATCCTCATTCCTATCAAGGCTGTTCATCACCCCAAAATAATCTCCATTTAAAAGTCCCATCTGAATTTGCGATGTTACACCATCCACTCCAGCATGTTGTGCTTCAACATTCTTATCAAAACTACTATTCATTACCTTGGAAAAATCTAAATTTAAAAATTCCATCTGAATTTGCATTGTTACACCATCCACACTAACTTGTGCTTCCCCACTAACCCTTTTAAACATTTCACACATTAATTCAACATTGGAACATTCATCAAGACTATTTTGTTCACTAATAGCACCTGTATAGTCCATTACAAAGTCCGTTCGCGTTTGCTTTACCGCTTGCGATCACTCACATCCTTCACAGAGTTCTTGCACTCCCCCACCCTCTACTTCAAGAATATCCCAAGAATCTTTACTTTCTATTTCCCCAGACTTACTTGCTGGCAAAAGTCATTTACTAAGTCCATTGTGTCCTCCGTCGTTGATTGCGGTAATTGCCGTTTTTTGGTCTTGCCCCCTGTGCCATATAGTCTCTCTGGTTGTTCCCCTCTCGCGGACTGTGCTGCTTCTTCCCCCGTAGTCTCTCTGACTGTCGTACACCATTTTCCAAAGGGAATTCATGCACGTAACCATGCTGGCCCTGAAATACCATCCGATTAGACGTCACTTCTGCTCCTTCCACTGCTTCCACATCACTTCCGTTGTCATGTTTACCCCGGTTACCCGGGGACAGCGGGTACACTTTGTTTTTAGAATATTCATTAACATCTGTCTTTATTTTATGTATTTTCCTAAGAAAGATGTTATTACATATATTGTCAACAGTTTTGAAGATATTGTCATAATTAGTGTGATAATTCTCGAACAAGTCACTTTTGATTTATTTTTCTCATCAAGTTCCTGCATAAACACTTCCATTGCCAGTCTGTTATGTTTGACCATAATTTTCATAAGCTCTACCCCCATCTGGTCAAACAAAACATGCAAATCTTCTACCAGTTTGCTGTTGTTTTCAGCACCATTAGGATACTTCCATATCTGTAGACCATGGGGCACTTGCTTTAATTCAATATTTCTTTCCAAATAAGAATTTTCTAACTGCAACTTTTTGAAGGTTAAAAGATCTTTTTCAAATACTTTGTCTATCAGTTAAAGACTGGGACTGTTGCATAACTTGTGTATTTGTAACCTTATCCCCACAAAAGTCAAACTTGTTGTTTTTCCAGGCTTTCAGCCCTTCACCACCACTACGGTTCATCTCTTGTGGTCTGCCCTGGTTGACCCTTGGATGTTGCCTCTTCATCACCTGGGGCCAACTGCCCCAATGAAGTTCCTTCTAGAGGCCGCGTTGGCTGGGTAAGAGGGTAGCCTAAGCTACCAAAAATGTTGGTACCTCACTGTCTATCCATAATCTACTTAATTTGTGTAGTGTGTTCAGCTAGCTGCTGATTAATCTGCTCCAGTAAACTTGCTTTCTCATTGTTGGAGCTGGAAACCGGATTCACCATCCTGCTGTGCCCAGATGAACACCAACCAAATGCCAAGAAGTCCAAACTTGTAACCACCAAACTGGAACAGCTGCAGTAGTTGAATCCGTTTATTCAAAATTCAAATGGATACAAATGAGAATAAAAACCTTGCCAGTAAAGTTTTGTGGTTACAAGTTTGGACTTCTTGGTATTTTTGGTTGGTGAATATCCAGATTTACCCCTACTTGGATGACTGCCTATTTCAAGCACCTGGCCTTTGTAAAGTCCCTCTTGACCTCCCTAGGGTACACTATCAATGAAAATAACTCAAAACTAGTACCCACCCAAAGGATTATTCCTGGGAGCAAGCCTGGACACAGCATCCCAGATGGCATTCCTTACTCCAGAAAAGCAAACTTACCTGACAGTCTCCTTCTCTCAACTAGCCACCAGACCCCAGTTATCTGCAAGGAAAATCCTGCAAGCTCTGGGTTCATGGCATCTTGCATTCTACTCATTCCATATGCCAGACTGCATGTGAGGAAACTTCATTGGTACCGAAAAAGCCTTTGGTGTTAACACTCTCAAGACCTGGAAACTCTTATACCAGTGATACCTTGCCTAAGGAAAGATTTTCTTTGGTGGGCAGCAGCTTGCTCCCACAACAAGGGACTACCTTTCTCACCAACCCCTGCCTCCCAGACCCTCACCATAGACTCATCAGACTATGCCTGAGATGTACACCTGGACGGCAGGTGCATACAGGGCCAATGGAGCCCACAGCAAATCCATCTGCACATCAACCAAAAAGAGATGTTGGCTGTCCAGCACGCATTACTCTGCCATGCAGCTCCACCTCTTAGCACAATTCCTGTCAGGCTCTCTAAACTCTGTGGCAGACAACTTAAGCAGAAATCTTTTGGACCCACACGAGTGGCAGCTAGACCAAGGAACCTTCACCCTAATAACTCAGAAATGGGGCACCCCGAAAGTCGACCTCTTTGCTTCCCACACCAGCCATCAGCTCAGCAAGTTCTGCACCATGGAGCCTCACTGCATGGCCTGGAAAGTGGATGCCCTATCCTTCCCCTGGGCCAACCTCTCAGTCTATGCATTTCTCCACTACCTCTCATCACCAGGATACTGCTCAAAATAAGGGAGGAAAAACCAACGACAATTCTGATTGCGCCAGATTGGCCTCACCAGCACTGGTACCCACTGTTGCTCAGCCTGTCCCCACTGCCACCATGGCATCTCCCTCTGATCCCTACCCTCCTGACCCAGAGGGAAGGAGAATTCATGCATCCCCAATTGCAGCCCTTCAGTTTGGCAGCCTGGCTTATTCCCTGACCACTGATCAATCTGCCAGTCTCAGTAAACAGGCTCTAGATATTATACGTGAGGCTAGATGCCCAAAATCTTATGCTGACAAATGGAAAAGGTTCTGCACCTGAATTAAGGCTGAGGGAGCTGATATGGCACAGCCCTCCCTACCTCTCATCCTGGATTACCTAGCTGACCTGCTACACAGTGGTCTCTCCTTTTCCTCTATTAAAATTCATGCCTCTGCTATCTCTCCTCATTTCAACACTGAGCACCCACTGTTCTCACACCCTCTGATAAAACCGTTCCTAAGAGAGGCTAGCAATTTGAGGCCACCCAGATGAGCACCTACCCCAGCATGGGACCTAAACTTTGTGTTGGAAAAGCTCACCCTGCCCCCCTTTGAACCAGCATCTTCAGCAGAATTAGTTTCTCTCTTGGAAGACTGCCTTTCTTCTGGCCATCACTTCAGCCAGAAGGGTCTCCGAGCTACAAGCACTCGTGGCTATAGAGCCCTTCATCATTTTCCATGCTGACAGGGTGTCTCTCAGGACTAACCCATCCTTCATGCCCAAAGTGGTGTCCAGTGTGGCTCTCAACCAATCCATTCATTTGCCTACCTTTTTCCCTAACCCACAAAACAAGGGGGAAAGGATGCTGCACTCTCTAGATGTGCACAGACAGCTCCGATTCTATCTGGACAGGACTGAATCATTCAAAAAAACTGATCAGTTACTGGTCAGCTTTGCTGCAGGGGCAGAGGGCAAAGCCATCTCCAAACAAACCATTTCCAAGTGGATAGCACACTGCATACATTTCTGTTACAAGCAACACTGGAAGCCTCCCCCTAAGCGGGTCAGGACCCACTCTACCAGAGCAGCCCCCACCTCTGTGGCTTTCCTCAGAGAAGTCCCCACCAGGGGCGTCCTGGAGGCTGCCACATGGACATCTGTTCACACCTTCACCAAGCATTACCACCTGCCTATCTTCTCTAAACCCAGGGCAGGCTTTGTCACTGCAGTCTTGCAGAGCATCCTAGCCAGCCCCTAGTCCCCTTGACTGCCTCCACCCTTTTACTCAGCTTTGGGAATCAACCCAAATGTGATGACTGCAACAGTGAAACATGAAGAACATAGTACAGTTGTGTACACTTACCATAAATGTAGATGTTCAAGTGTATTCACTGTTGCAGTCCTGGATGTCCTTCAAGGATGCATCTGCAGTCCTTACATATGGGTTGTCCTGCCTCAGGCAGCCCCTCGGTCAGCCGGATTCCAAAGTCTGGGTCCGGCGTCGGCTGATGTCGCCTCCTTCCCGACGTCAGAGCGCCTGGGATATAAAAGCGTCAGCCGACGCCATCTTCCTCAGTCTTTCTTGCCGCGCAGTGCCCGAAGCAGAAGCAGTTCTCAAGTGCCGGTCGGCCAGCTCCTGTGATTTCAGCTAACTGAAGACTTCAAAAAGCTAAGTACCCCATTGGGGACTCTTTCTTGCCTCAGCTGATGTCAGATCAGACAGTTAAAGTTAATAATTGTTTAACTTGTGGAAAACAAATACCTCATAAGGATTTCCACTCTTACTGCCTACCCTGCCTAGGCCCAGACCACGACGTCTCGGCCTGTGCAGCCTGTGCCTCCTTCAATAGACGCACTCTTAGGTGTCGGGCGGAGTTTGCAGAGGAATTTTTTGGGGAAAATTACTGTTACAACATGCCGTCGGAACTTCCAACTCCTCATTTACCCAAAAAAACGGAAGGCAAGGACCGACACACGCGGACCGTGGTTTCGGCCAAAACCACGCTTAGGCCTACCGCGAGTGTCTCGGTCTCTGCTGAAACCGAATCCTCGGTACTTCCGACCGACGAAACCGCACCCTCGGTCCCGGAGGCCACCTCTGAGTCGGTAATAGAATTTCCTTCGGAGACCAGTGCTCAGGAGATATCCGACACCATTTCTCTGGACAAGACTTCCCCAGCACGTGGGGCAGCCAGGCCTCCTGTATCCATGGCTTCCCTCCCTCCATCCCAGTCATCTTCTCTCTCTCTCTCTCTCTCTCTCTCTCTCTCTCTCTCTCTCTCTCTCTCTCTCTCTCTCTCTCTCTCTCTCCTTACAAGGAACTTTTTGGTGTTTACTTTCTACTGGTGGGGTTCTTCCACCATATCCTGGCTCCCATTTGGAGGCTCTTGACAGGGCAAGAAAAACTGATGTAATGGCATTGCCTGCCTTACTTTATACTACTGACGACCTGACATCAGTCCTGAAGCGACAGCAACCGATGCAGAAATACTAAGCCTCTGGTATTTGGGCCGGCCGAGGACTACCCTGGCAGGGATAACCCAAATGTGATGACTGCTACAATGAATACACACTAACATCTACATTTATGCTAAGTGTACACAACTGTACTTTTTCTCTGTCTGAGGATTCTCACCCTTTTTACCTACCTCTGTAAATAATACATCTATAGTGTGTTAATTTTTTCCCCCTTAGTACCTTAAAATGTCTTTTGGGGCTATTGTGTCAGAATATTAGGTAGTTAAGCTTTGTATTGTTGTTGGAGATGTAGTGCTTTGTGCTTATTGTTGTTTTGCTGTGTTTTTTTTAATATGGAGAACGAGGTTTTGAAAAATGTGTGGCTTGTGGGCACAAGTTACCCACACAAAAAGCCCATGACTGCTACATCTAGTGCTTGGGCACTACCTACCCTGAGTTTGATTGTTCTGCCTGTGATACTTTTGGGACCCAGTTTGGTTATTAAAGAAATGCATTCTCCAACTGTAGCATTGCCATCTTCTTGGTGTTTTATTCAGGTCCTCTGATTTGAGGAGTGCGGCTTTGGCCTCGGCTTTTAATGCTGTGGAGAGGATTTCCTCCTGTTTGAAGAGGGGACTTTCATCAGTGGCTTGGATCCTACTGCATATCTCACTTTTGGGCCTGTGAATGTGTCTCAGCTGGCAGCGGGACAGCTCATGTCTTTCAGTCCCGAGGTGTCCCTGCATGCAGGAGGCCCCCTTTTTCTTCTGGGTATCCTCCAGGCACTCCAGTTTGGGGGGATGGACACAGTAAGAGTACTTGTAGGAGGAAGTGTGTGGACTACCCTAAAGAATCCATCACTGAAGACACCACAATGAAAGAGGAGGACTCACCTTAAATCACCCCCCATCCCCGTGACCATGCCTCTTTTAGCAGTCTTATGGAATTGAGACAGTGTGAGGAATGAACCGCAGAAGCCCCCCTCCCTGGAGGAGTCGGTGTTTCTGCAGGCCTTTGGCACAGGTCCATCCATCTCCTGGGTAGACCCTCCCCGGACCCTGTTATTGATCAAGTGTCCCAGAGGGAACTCAGTGTGGTGGAACCAATCCCAAGGAAACTAGATAGGATTTTGGCTTACCCAAGGGCAAGCTGCACTGGTGTAACAGTCCCAGTGGTTGATGCGTGTCATGTTAGCAGGTGCCACGTAAGTAATATCTCAGAAGAGAGTTCTTCAATCCATCCACCCAACAGGGAGTTTTGGGCTCTGATCCACTTCGGAAAGCATGCATATGCTTCAACAACTTTTGTGTTGCATGTACTCAACTATCTTGCTCATTTAACAAGACTTAAATGGGACTTAATGTCTGAAAATGTGGTGAAGACCTATCCTTACCCAGAGATTGAGAAGACTCTGGAGGCTCAGTTGCCAGCTATGCAGTCTTAAAGTAATGTGTCCTGAAGGCTGCTGCCCAGCATGGCTGATGGAACATATCACACAACAGGCATTGGCATCGCTATACACTGGCACACCTGGATGCTTTTGTGCAGTTTTGCAAACTGTTTTAAGGCATCCTTTGTCATTGTTTCTTTTGACAGTTGATCTTTTTTTGACCAAAAGGTTAATGAGATGTTAGCCAGGAGTGAACAGGACAGACTGACTTTGTCTATCGTCAGAGTGCACTCGTTCTCCAGGAATCAGAAGGAGGGCAAGCATCTGTTTCTTTTCATAATGCATGGCAGCCTTTCCAGGACATGTCTGGGGAAGGTTCCCCTTGTGGCACAGGGAGTAACCATAATACACGCTCCCTGCATGGCAGAGGCAGTCTGCAGAACCATATCTTCCACTGGGCTTTCTCCGGGAGGCCTTTTCAGCACATCTGAAGGGTTGCCCAGCAACCACTCTGCTCTCTGTCCAAAAGCATGGGATGCCATCACTTCAGGCAGATGGGTGTTGATTAGTGTCCAGAGGCTATACAGTTCCCATTTCATTTGCTCCACAAGAGTCACAAAAATGTCTCCCTGATGTGCCATTAGAGAGGATGCAGCAGTCTAAATCCAAAAACTGCTAGCCAGTAGAGTCCTCCAAGAGGTCCATCCAGGACAGCAGGGATCTGGGGTGTGTTTCAGATTCTTTTTGGTATTGAAGAACAAAGACTTCAGACCAGTTCTGGATCTCTGCGAATTGAACTGTTCTATCAAGTAGTCCAAGTTCCATATGGTCATGGTACAGTACAGTCCATTCTGCCTCTCCTGAGGAGGGATGACTGGATGTGCTTGATAGATCTTAAGGATGCCTACCATAACATAAAGATAGTGAGGCAGTCCAGGAGCTTTCTGTGCTTTTAGCTGGGGGGAAATCATTACAAGTTTCGAGCTCTGCCCTTTGGTCTCACCACATTTCCCTGGGTATTCACCAAATGCATGACTTGTGGCATCTTGACTCAGGCTGCAGGGATTCCAGGTCTTTTTGTACCTGGACGATTGGCTTCTCACAACTTCAACAAAAGCATCTGTCATGATGGTTGGCAGGTGTCCTTCATTCATCAGGTTCCCAAACCATTGGCAGATTTGGTTCTTTTGCTCCTTGGACATATGGGCAGCTTCTGTCTGTCTGTTTCCTTGGCAAGGTTCCACATGTGGGTTTTACAGTGGACTCTAGCAGCTCATTGGTCCTAACTTTGCACATTACACAGAATTTCCCATTTCTGTGATTAATATTTATCCCCTCCATATTCAGTGGTGGTATTTGTACTCGCCCCTGGTCACAGCAGGGAGACCTTCCATTCTCAGGCTACTATCCATGCAAACATTTCCCTTCTGGGGTGAGTGGGGCATTTCAAAGAGAATACTGTCCAGTGGACTTGGTTGAGTTTCAAGGCTAAACTTTACATTAGTGTCTTGGAAATGAGTGGTCCTCCTGGTGTTGCAGAGCTTTCAAGATGTCCTTCCCAGAGGTGATTGCCAAACAAATGGACATGTCTGTGGTTTGTATCTGAGCAAGCAAGGGGAATGTGCTGCTATCCTTTATGCCGAGAGGCCATGAGAGTTTGGCAGTGTCCTGTCAGTGGTTTCTGATTGCATTGCACATCCTGGGGAAAACCAACATTTCGTCACTTGAGCAGGAACATTCTGTCTTGCAAGTGGTCCTTTTTTAAGCCAGATCATTTTTGGTGGCCTTGCAAACAGAAGTCCTATTTGTCCCAGAACCAGGGCAGTAGAAAAACTACAGGATGAGAACCCAGTCAGGCTTAACAAGAACAGTTCCTTTCCCAAAGAGGATATTCTCCCTTCCAACTTATGACTATGGTGAGGTGCAGCACCTGTTTTTCACAAGTCCCCTTTTAGGTGTCAGATCTCCAAAGATATCCTCAGCAAGGCAGCCTAGCCATCATTGGTTTCTAACAAGTGGGTACTCAACATTTTGTCCAGGGGCTGGAGATGGCAGTGGAAAAACATGAACCTCAGTTGAGAGGGGATCCCCCTCATGTGTCAGACTAGCTTTTATTCCCTCCTATCTTCTGGCAAATGCTGAACTCGGGGGTCGTAGAACTTTTCCATCCTTCAGAAAAAAAGTGAGGCTTTTACTCCAGAATTTTCCTGCTTCCCAAAAAAAGAGCTGTCATGGAGACTAGTGGCAGACCTTTTTTTCTGAATACGTTAGTCAAGGTCCCTAAGTTTAAGATGCGCACCCTGCTGACATTGCTTCCCCTGTTGCCTGACCACTGCTTCATGGTGACCCTGGACTTGAAATATGTATATCATCCTCATATCCCTATTGCTTATGATTTCAGTAGATTTCTTAGTGCAAACCAGACACAACAACTCTTTCATTTTTTCTGTACTGTCCTTTGGGGCTATCCACTGCATCTTGAGAATTTATCAGATGCCTTGCCCTGGTAGTGACCTGCTGTTGGACTCTGGGTATTCACATATTTCCTTGTAGGATGACTTGCTGATCTGTGCAAAGTATGTGGCCAGGTGTTTGGTTTCTCTAGAAAATGTCTTGACATTTCTCTCCCAGCTAGGGCTCAAGTTGAAACTCTGGAAGTCCTGTCTGACACCCTCACAAAGACTAGTTTTCCTAGCATGCTTAATCGACTTTCATCAGAGAATGGCCTTTTCTTCCCGAAGACAAGATCCTGTCTTACTAGATGGTGTTCACTGAAATTCTCAGAGAGGAGTGCCGCCTCTGCAACAGAATTCCAAAAAAAATCTTTAATTGATAGAATCCATGATTCTCATAATACCACTGGCTTATATTTACATGAGGAAAATTCAGTGGTTTGTCCAAAATTATTGGACCCAGCACCTTCATTCCCTAGAATCCTAGTTGCCGGTGCTGCCCTTCATCAGTTGAGAGTTGCAGTGGTGGAGAAATCAGTCCAGACAGATTTGTCTGACTTCGCTTGGAGAGCTGTGTCATTGGGGATGCAAGAACAAGCCAGCTGGAGGCCCAAGAATGCATGGAATCACATCAGTATCAAGGAGAATATTGATGGTGATTCACACCTTGAAAGTTCTTTGCAGCAAGATTACTTCTTGTGATTGCAAACAACACCACAATGATGTAGTACCTGAACAAACAAGGGAGGACAAAGTCATACCTTCTGTGTTAGTTGGCGATGATGGCCTGGGAGCTAGCTTTACAGCATTTGGTGACTCTTCAGGCATTGTACATCCCTTCAGAGCAGAATATTGTGGTAGACAGAGTAAGCCAATCCTGCATATATCTGCACGAGTGGCAGCTCAAGGGAGTGGTGAATCAGGATCTAGCCCAGATGTGGGGATTACCTGAAGTTAGATCTGTTTGCCTCCTTTCAAAATGGACATCTGGAGAAATTCTGTTCCAGGCATCCTTGCAGCCATCTTTGGAAGAGCGACACATTCTTGTTCCCTTGGATGGGAATATTCCAATATGCATTTCCACTGATTCACAAGGTACTTCTGAAGGTTCAGAAATAAATTCCAAAGATCATTGTAATGACCTCCTACTGGCTGAGGCAATCTTGGTTCAACATTTTAATGGTATTGGCCAAAGGCAATTACCACAGACTTCAATCTGGATCGACTTGCACAGTCTTTGGGGTGACTGGTGCACCCCAGTTTGGAGAAACTTCAACTGACAACCTGAATGAGTCAGTCTTGACTCCACTTAGGCACTTATTTCATGAAGCTGTGTAGTAAGTTTTAAAAGAGGCCAGAAAACATGTAGTTAGAAAATCCCATGCGTATAAATAGATGAAGCTTTCTAAGTGTTGCCTAGTTAGAAACAGAGGGTCCATTGAGGTTAATATTCCTCTGGTCTTGAAATATTTGTGTGAGCTACTTCAGGATGGCTTATCGTATGCATCCATTTAGCAGCCATTTCTGCTTGTCTGCCTACAGATCCCCTTCTTTCTTCTGTTTTGGTAAAACAGTTCTTGAAAGGAGTTGTGCATATAGCAACACTGTTCCCAAGGAAATTCCTCCTTTGTACGATCTCAGCTGTGTTCTTAAAAAATTGACCTTACCACCTTTCAGATAGACAGCATAAGCTGATCTCAAGTTTTTAATGCAGGAAAACTGTTTGTTTTTTGCTGTGGTATCTACAAGACTAGTTTCTGAGCTGCAAGATGTTCTTCGTGTTTCACTGTTGCAGTCATCACACTTGGGTTATCTGCCTGCAGATAGCCCACAGTCGGCCTGAATACCAGAGTCTTGAGATTTCTGTGTCGGATGGTGTCGCCTCTTCATGACATCAGGTCGTCAGGGGTATAAAACATGCAGCCGACACCATTACACCAGCTTTTCTTGCCATGCGGGAGCCCGAAGCAGAAGCAGTTTGCAAGTGCTGGTCGGCCACTTTCTGAAATTTTCGTTTTTTTTAAGTTTCAAACCTGAAATCTTCTAGAGCCAAGTACCCCATTGGAGATCCTTTTTTCTTGCTCTAACCAATGTCAGAAAAAGTTAACAATTGTCTTGCCTGTGGAAAGCAAATACCTCACAGAGATTTTCATTCTTACTGCATCACCTGTTTAGGCACAGACCACAACGTCCCTTGCTGTCGGTTTTGTGCCTTGTTCAACGCCCAAACTATTTGTCGTCGGGCTTGTCACTAAATTCTTTTGCTCTTGTTAACCGTATTCCGAAATGGCTTTGATAAGCCATCCGACTACCAATCTTCTGAAAATATGCAAGGCTAAAGATAGAGACAAACCGCATAGGTCCAAAACTACCAACGACGCTTCCGTTAAGCTAGTCACCAGTCCGCCTGTACTCAGTGAGGTGCTTTCGCAGCCCCTGTTACCCACTTCTACAGATTCGCAGGCCTCTACTGAGACCCATTCGGAGTCCGGTATGCCGCGAGATGCTTCTTCGACTATGGAACCTGCGGATGTCTCTACCTTCGATGGGTCCGGAGCAGCTGTGCAGGCACTGGCTTCTGAGGGTGTATTCAGACCTTCCAATGTTTGTATTAAACCGACTACTTCGTTAATGATTAAAACTACCGAATTTCTCAGGCACAGAGTTCGCACTACGCCTAGGAAACCGTTGACCAAAGCACATTCTCAAGCTCCCATGCTGCAGAAACAAATGCTTAGAATGGCTGAAGACCTTATTACTTTAATTAGGGGAAGCCAGCCTTCCCCCTCTAAAAGACAAAGAATTGATTTTCCTTCCTATTCTGCAGACCATGACTCCGATGACTCTGACCCCTGTGATTACCAGAGCATACCCTTATCTACCTATGAGGACTCGGATGCAGAGGATTCCATTCCCTCTGCCTCCCCCCTAGAGGACTTTTCTTTCGGTGAAACCTTGCATACCCTAAGAGAGCATTTCTGCTGGGAATGCCAGGACTACCCACAGTCCAAAAAGAGACTCTGGGGAATTTTTAGACTTGCCTCAGCATAGGCCTCTAGCTATACCCCCCGTCCTGGATATTGTAGATTATGTCTTCATGGAATCCAGTCTTACCCATGATACTTTATCACCAGCTCTTAGAAAGCCTGACCAGTACTACAGAGTACCCGACTCTCACAAATTTCTCTAAGAATCCCAGTACAGGTCCAGAGACCATTTCCCAGGGACCTAAAGGTATTAAGGCTACTGTAACCAGAAACCCTACCCCTTCGGACAGGGATTCTAGGGCTTTAGACAGATCGGGTAAGAAGGTATATACCTCTGCAACTCTTGCCATCAGGGCTTTAAATTGCCAGTTTCACATGTTGAAGTACCAGCAGCATGTTACGGAACTAATTAAACAAAAAATGTTGATTCCTGATTGTGCAGAAAATAGGCTTGGTTTGGTAAACATCCTTTGCAGTGTGGTTTTGATGCCTTAGAAGCATCTTGCATGGCTGCTGTCACTGGGTCTGTTCTGAGAAGGCATGCTTGGCTGAAGGAACAAATCTTGCCTGACCATGTCAAAGCAAAATTACTAGATGCTCCGTTAAACCAAGAATGTTTGGCTCAAAAGCAGAAAAAGTTCTTAAAAAAGATGGAGGAAAAAGCTAAATGTATGCAAACTGTTAAAGGTTTCTTACAGGTACAGCCACCTAGGTTTAGTAGGCATTGGCCTTCAAAAAAACTGGTCCTTTCCAGTCTGTCCCAGGCCTTCTTAGTCCAAACCCAGTGGCAACAGACCACAAAGACTACAGTCTCAGGGTATGCACAGATCTAAACAATGGAGTGCTCCCTCCTCAGAAACAGTGAGCGGTAAGCCACCCCCTTATGGAAAAAGTTCACAGTGACTTGTCCTTCACCCTTCCTAGCCATGCCCAAGAACTTGCACCCCTAGGAGGAAAACATTGTATCCCAGGGATGCAGATTCTACTTCCACTCACTGCCAACCCCAAGCAGATTGCCAGACCTTCCTCCAAACCAGTGGGCAGAGGCCCAAAAGCAAGTACTTTCTCTTCTCAGTATTAGGGCTATTCAACCCGTTCCAACAGAGAAAAGGGGACAGGGTTTCTACTCCAGACTGTTCCTGGTGCCCAGAAAAGAGAACTCTTGGCGCCCTGTTCTGGATCTGTCAACTTTCAACTCCTTCCTGGTGGTACCAAAATTCAAAAAGCTTACACTCCAGCAGCTGCTTCCTATGCTAGCCAAGGACTCCTGTCTAGTCACCCTAGACTTAAAAGAAGCTTATCTGCACATCGCCATAAGGGAATATTGCAGGAAGTGTCACTGCCCTTCCCTTTGGCTTATCTACTGCGCCCAGGGTATTCACAAAGTGCCTGGCTCCAGTCATTGCATACTGCAGGCAGAGAAATATTCAAATTTACCCATACTTGGACCATTGCCCGATTCAGGAGGACAGTCAGGATTTGCTACTTCAGCACCTGACATTTGTAAAGAGACTCCTAACTTCTATGGGGTATACCATCAACAAAAAGAAATCACATCTGGTACCCAGCCAAAAGATTGTATTCCTGGGAGCAAGCTTGAACACAACTTCCCAGATGGCATTCCTCACTCCAGAAAAGCAGGTTTATTTGACAAATTGCTTCAAACTACTGGCCACCCAAATCCAGCTAACTGCAAGAAAAATACTGCAAGCCCTAGGGTACATGGTCTCATGCATTCTACTAATTCCATATGCAAGACTGCGTTTGAGGAAACTTCAATGGTACTTAAAATGTCTCTGTTGTCACCATTCTCAGGACCTGGAAACAGTGATTCCTGTCATTCCTTGCCTAAGGGCAGAGTTCCTTTGGTGGGCAGAGGCTTGCAACCATAACGAGGGACTCCCTTTCACTCAACCCCCCACCGCCCAAACCCTGACAACAGACGCATCAAACTATGCATGGGGGGCTCACATGGCAGGCAAATGCATTCAAGGCAAATGAAGCCCAGGACAAATTCACCTGCATATCAGTCAAAAAGAAATGGCTGTACAGAATGCATGGCAGACTTTAAATACCTTACCCTGGCAGGACAACTCTTGATAAAGACAGACAACACCACAGTTATGTGGTACATAAACAAGCAGGGAGGAACTCATTCCTACCCACTCTGCAGGTTAGCCATAGCTCTGTGGAACACAGCCTTGAGCTATTGAGTGCGCCTGCAAGCTCAATTCCTGCCAGGCAAACAGAATTCACTGGCAAATGACTTAAGGAGAAATCTACAGGTGGGGACACCAGAAGTGGACCTCTTTGCTTCCCCCGAAAACCATCAACTGAGAAAATTTTGCACCAGAATTCCCAACAGCCAAGCATGAAAAGTGGATGTCCTATCCTTTCCTTTCCATGGCAAAACCTCTCAATCTATGCCTTTTCCCCCTTGGCCCCTCCTTTCAAAAGTACTACTCAAGATCAAACAGGACAGCCCAAGAACAATCCTTATTGCACCAGACTGGCCATGCCAGCACTGGTACCCACTCCAATGCAGTCTGACAGCAGAGTCACCCTGGCACCTACATCAAACCCCCTCTCTGCTGTCCCAGCCAGAGGGACAGATTTTGCATTCTCAGCTGCAAACCCTGAACCTAGCAGCCTGGCTTATTCCCTGACTACATCACCAGCAACCCTCATCAAACAGGTGTTGGATGTTATCTTTGAGGCCAGGAGGCCTAGTACTAGGAAATCCTATTCAGAAAAGATACTGTTCTTGGAGCCAGTCTCAAGAAAAGGACACAGCTGTGCCCACCTTACCTCAAATCCTAGATTATCTAGCAGAGCTGCTCCACAAAGGCCCATCTTTCTCATCAGTTAAGATTCACGCCTCTGCCATCTCATCCCATTACAATACTGAGCCACCCCTCTTCTCTCACCCTCTGATCAAACAGTTCCTGAGAGGAGCTAACAATTTAAGACACCCAAGGAGAGCTCCCACTCCTGTCCTGGGGCCATAACTTTGTACTAGAGAAGCTCACGCTCCCCCCTTTTGAGCCTGCTGCTACAGCAGAGTTAAAATTCTTCTCTTGGAAAACAGCCTTCCTTCTAGCCATCACTTCAGCCAGAAGAGTGTCTGACTTAGACCCTTATGGCTGTGGAGCCCTTCATTATCTTCTATGCAGACAGGGTTTCCCTCAGGAATAACCCATCATTTATACCCAAGGTGGTATCCTGTGTGTCTTTAAACCAATCCATCCATTTACCAACTTTTTTTCTTAATCCTCAGAATAAAGGGGAAAGAATCCTGCACTCCTTGGATGTGCACAGACAGCTCAGGTTCTACTTTGACAGGACTAAACCTTTCAGAAAATCTGACCAGCTGTTAGTCAGCTTTGCTACAGGGGCAGAGGGCAAGGCCATTTCAAAGCAAACCATTTCTAAGTGGATAGCACACTGCATCCTTTTCTGCTACAAACACCATGGAATCCTACCCCACAGGGGATCAGACCTCATTCCACTAGGGCTACCTCAACCTCTACAGCATTTCTCAGGGGGACTCCCTTCCAGGGACATCCTGGAAGCTGCAACCTGGAGTTCTGTACACACCTTCACCAAGCATTAGCACTTGCCTATCTTTTCTAAATCCAGAGCTGGATTTGCCACAGCAGTCTTACAAGGCCTGTTAGCCAGCCCTAATACTTCTTGACTGCCTCCACCCTTCCTCAGCTTTGGGAATCAACCCAAGTGTGAAAACTGCAACAGTGAAACACGAAGAACATAGTACAGTTGTGTACACTTACCATAAATGTAGATATTCGAGTGTATTCACTGTTGCAGTCCTGGTTACCATCCCTCCAGCCCCATCTTTTCTATACTTTCTACATATCCTCTTTTTTGGCCATATCTTATGGCAGTGGTATTTACTTTCTATTGGAGGTGTTCCACACCATGTGATTGCTTCCTGTTTTGGGGGCTTCTGACATCTGGGGCAAGAAAAACGGATGTAATGGCATCGGCTGCATGTTTTATACCCCTGACGACCTGACGTCATGGAAGAGGCGACAGGATCCGAAGCAGAATTCCCAAGACTCTGGTATTCAGGCCGACTGAGGGCTACCTGCAGGCAGATAATCCAAGTGTGATGACTGCAACAGTGAATACACTCGAACAGCTGCATTTATGGTAAGTGTACACAACTGTACTTTCTCATAGTAGGACAACCTAACCTGATTTTCTGTAGGGATAGGGTTGTGTTGTGCACCAATCCTTTCATGCCAAAAGTGGTCCCAGAATTTACTCTGTCAGTCTGTTAATCTCCTTGTGTTCTTTCCAGAACCTTAAAATAAGGGAGAAAGGATACTTCTTACGTTGGATGCGCATCAGCAGCTCAGTTGTCCTCTGCTATTGTTTTTTTGTTAAAACCACCAGGATAAGGTGACTCAATGAAACGTAATGACACATTCCACCAGGGCCTTTTCCAATTCAGTGGCATATTGGAAAGGAGTAGACTTTTGAAGTATTCTAGAGACACCAACATTGGTCCTCTGCCCATACCTTTATGAAGTACTAGAAGCCTTTTCTAAATTCAGAGGAGGTTTAGCAAGGACCATTCTCTAGGAGCTCATAGACCCTTTATATCCTTCCTTCTTCCAATTTGAGTAAGCTTTGGGAATCTACCCATATGCCAGTAAGGCAGTGTATTTGTTGAACATAGTACAGTTATGAAAGTCCTGCTTAACTGTAATAGTAGCTGTTCATAGAACACACTGCCTTACTGGCAGTACTTTCCCACCATCCGTTCCATTTTGTTGGATGTATATAGTTACTGCTATGTTTTGTTCAGCAGCCTTAATGGGTGTGTTGGGGGGGGGGGTAAGGTTTTTGGTTTGGAGCAGCAGATCTTCCCAGAGATTGCATTTTCATTCATTCTTCCTGCTGGACTCCAGAAAACTAAAAGCGTCCTGTCTGTGGGTTTGAATGGGCAGCCCTGATCCTGCCAAGTAATTGAGCCTTCACACTTTCAGATGGGCTGTGGGAGGAGTCTTGAGCGTTCTGAGCTTTAATAGACTATCAGAGGGGAGCATAGCAGGGCTGTACTGGCCGTATGCTATTAAGGCAGTTTGTTCTACAAACATTTACTGTTACAGGTAAGTAGGACTTGTGCAGCTTTACCTTTTTTTTTCCTTCCTTTGTTCTTTAAGGAGTTACTGGCAGGGAAAAATCTGTGGGGCTCTAACAAGTTGTGTGTGTGTGCGTGTGCGTGTGTGTGTCTGTGTGTGTGTGTAAGATGCTGCCACGTTTCTAAGTCACATACATATGCCATTTGGCCCAAGTTTTTCCTGAAAACAGTAATGTACCAGTACCTGCTCACTCTTCTTTTTTACAAAATAAATGTAATTCTGACTTTTTCTAGGGTCTTTTTGGGCTACCCATAACTCACTTCCACAAAGCTAAGGAAGATATCCTGCTTGGCAGGTGACGAGACCTATACATGAACAGTGTAGTAGCTTAATTCATTGTTTCTTGGGGGGTGATGTTATGTCTTTATAAAAGAATGGTCATAATCTTAAGTTTGGTTTTGAGTATAGTTTTCATGTGTGGTCTCTGGATGGCAGAATAAATGTCATTCCTCTTCAGACTCCTATTAAGGTAGTTTCAGTAGGAGATTGTTTTCAGGGAGGAGAAGGGCTTAGAAATGTTGATAAAAGCAAAAATTTGTCAGGTAAAAAAAAATCATGGATAAGGGTGTACGAGTTCATGTTAACTGACAGTTTTGTTGACCTGTGCTGTCATGCAAATGCAGGATTTTTCTCAGTGAGCTGTCTTTTCAGAAACAGTATTAAACTGGGATCTAATATAGCAATAACCCACGCCTGGGTGTGGGTAATACTGGATTTAGCCACTGTTGGTGTGGTTTGGTCACGAGGGCGAAGCCCGAGTGGCCAAAGACAACCGTGGGTAAATCCAGCATTACCCACACCCAGAAGTGGGTTATTGCTATTATACAATGACATTGTTTAAGAAAAAAATACTTACTTTTCTTAAATAGTGGCATTTTATAATGCTTCCTTGTTGCCCTTTCGCAGCTGTCTGGTATTCTGCGGCAGTTCTGATGTACTGCGCATGCGTATGCTTACGCAGTACATCAGAGCTATGGGTGGAAGCAACGGAGAAAGTGAGATCTCCGTTGCTTTTTACAAAGTGTCTCGCTATGTTAAAGGAGTTTAACATAGCGAGACAGCTTTAAAAAAAGCAATGGAGAAAGGAAGATCTCGGTTACTTTTTTTAAAGTTGTCTCGCTATGTTAAACTCTTTTAACATAGCAAGACAGTGTCTAAAAAGCAATGGAGATCTCGCGTTCTCCATTGCTGTAAAAAAAGACTTATACTAATGGAAAAAGGCTGGGTGACCGGACCTTTTTCCATTAGTATAAGTCTGATTTACAAAGTGCATGCTGACCAATCAGCATGCACGTTTTGGAATATTAATGGGGGGTTGTTGTATAATATGGATTCTTGGCTACCCTGGCATAGGTTGGGGATTGATTGGATAGGGTTAGAACTGGAACCTGCAAGCAAGGTGGTGTTTGAATTGGTACATGTCTACAGGTAAAAGGGTTTTAGACAACAAATTGTTTGCCAGACTGATAGAAAACTGCATCTTTAGTGTGGCATTGACAAAAACCAGAGATTTGCATCACTGGTAATGTTTCATGATGGTATGGGTAAAACTCGTTCCCTCCAGTGGAGCTCTTTTAAATTTGTTCTCATACTCCCTGGGGTTGTGGCCTGAGTTTTGAAGAAAGAAGGTATTGCCTTACAGTTCAAACAAATGTTCTTATCTCTAGAAGTGTATTACTAGAAAATTCTAATGGCAGACTGTTCAGCACTAAGTAACCTTTACAATGGTTACAGTCATTCATTTCTAAGTTTTAAACTGGATTTTATGAGCCACAATAAGCATAGTAAATATGAATTATGTAATGGATGTATAAACACCTTACAATATCTTAGAAACCCTTCAGGCAACACATATTGCCAGCAGCATTTTCTCCATACAGCTGTGAGCTTTCATATGAGGCTATGCAGATGTCCTTCATGGATGCATCTGCAGTCATAACAAGTGGGTTGTCCTGTCGTCAGGCAGCCCTGCAGTCGGCCGGATTCCAAAGTCCGGGTCCGGCTTCGGCTGATGTCGCACTCCACCCGACGTCATCTCTGTTGGTCTTCGGGTATAAAAGCATCAGCCGACGCCATTTTCCTCAGTCTTTCTTGCCGCGTGGCGCCCGAAGCAGAAGCTGTTCGCAAGTGCCGGTCGGTCGGATCCAGAGATTACTTCTACCGAATACTACTTGAAGACTTCTAAAGCTAAGTACCCGTTGGGGACTCTTTCTTGCCTCAGCCGATGTCAGAAAAGTTAACAATTGTTTAACCTGTGGGAAACAAATACCTCATAAAGATTTCCACTCTTACTGTCTGCCTTGTTTAGGCCCAGCCCACGACGTAGCAGCCTGTTCGGCCTGTGCCTCTTTCAACCGGCGAACGCTTAGGCGTCGGTCGGAGTTTGCAGAACAGTTTTTCGGTTCTGATTTTGCGTACATTATGCCGCCGGATCCTCCGACTACCCCAAAAGCAAAGATAAAGACCGACACTCGCGGTCCGCGGTTTCGGCCGAAACCACGGTAAAGCAAACATGAGTGTCTCGGTTTCGGCGAAACCGAGAAAACTGCTCAAAGTACAGCTGAACCTATTCTACAACTGAGGCCCCTGCTACAACTCTTGAATCGACCTCAGAAATTTTACCCACTACGGTGGTTGACTTATCAGACACCATCCCTTGGATGTCTCTACCCCAGCACGTGGTGCTGCTAGGCCTCCAGCTGCCATGTCCATTAAGGCCTTCGCCAGGGCTAAGGCAGCCAAGACTACTAAAACAGTGCCTGTTAAACCCCCACATCCAGGCCCTCTTCTAGTTCTCAAATGCTTTCTTTGGCAGAAGATTTAATTTCTTTAATTAGAGGATCTCAATCTCACCCAGACAGGGCCTCTCAGCCCCAGAGAAGAGACCTAGGGCAGAGCCCCTGAGCCAGTGTCTTCTGATGATTCTGCTGATGAATCAGACATAACTGACCAGCCTGAGGCTCCCTTCTCCAATTTTGAAGATTCTGATGCTGAAGAATCCATTCCAGCTGCTTCCCCACCAGAAGAATTCTCCTTTGGGGAAACCTTGCATGCCATGCGAGAACAGTTCCAATGGCAGCAACAGGATTTTTCAGACTCCAGAAAAGACTTAGGACCTTTCTGCACCTCCCACAGCACAGGCCCTTAGCTATACCTCCTGTTCTCTCTGTGGTGGATGATGCTTTCAATGATGTTTGCTCCGCTCCAGATTCTTTACCCCAGCCCCTGCCAAACCAGACAGATTTTACAGGGTGCCAGATACTCATCACCACCTTTACAAGGCCCCACTTGCAGACCCAGAAACTATATCCCAGGGTCCCAAGGCAGTAGCCGCGACCACAGCTAAAAACCCTATTCCTTCTGAAAGGGAAGCAAGGTCACTAGACAGATGGGGTAAAAAGGTCTACACTTCAGCTACTCTCTCAGCTAGAGCTTTAAACTGTCAGTTTCACATGATACAATACCAAGAGTTTATGCTTGATCAGTTAACTAAAAAACTAACCATTGATGAATCTCTTGATAAGAAATATGTATTAGAGATGATAAATAACATACAACAGGTTAGCAACCATTCCTTAAAATGTGGCTATGATGCACTGGAGGCTTCATTTAGATCAGCCATGACAGGCACAGTGATAAGAAGGCATGCATGGCTAAAGGAACAAGCTTTACCGGACCATGTTAAAGCTAAGTTGCTAGATGCTCCTATGGACAAGACAAGTTTGTTTGGTACACCTGCCCAGCAGGTTATGAAGAAAATGGAAGAAAAGGCAAAATCTGTTCAAACTGTTAAAGATTTCTTGCAGGTTCAACCCTCAAGGTTTAGCAGGAACTGGCCTGCCAAAAATTGGTCCTTTCCTGACTCCACAAAATTTCAAAGGGGCAGGAATAGGCGTTCCAGAGGCAGAAACCAATCCAGAGGAGGTGCCTACAGAGGACGACAGTGGCAAGGTAACAACAGAGGCACAGACACAGCCACTGCCACTACATCAGCACAACCACAGTGACTTAATCCTAAATCCGCCTACCAGGGAACAAATAGCAGCTCCTCTAGGCGGAAAGTTAACCTTATTTTCAAAGAACTGGCACTACATAACAAAAGACAAGTGGATTTTACAAACCATAGATCAAGGTTACGGTTTCACTTCCACACTTTACCAGTCAAAGAGGAATGCCAAATCTACCTCCAAATCAAAAACAGAGGCTCTACAGATAATGGAGTTAGCAAACATGAGAGCTGTGGAAAGAGTGCCAACAGCAGAACAAGGAAAGGGTTCTACTCCAGACTATTCCTAGTTCCAAGAAAGGAAAAAGTTGGAGACCAATTCTCGACCTGTCCACCTTAAATACATACATCATTGTCCCAAAATTCAAAATGCTGACCCTACAGCAACTTCTTCCCATGCTGGGCAAGGAGTCTTGGCTGGTAACTCTAGATCTCAAGGAGGCATACCTGCACGTCCCCATTCGACCAATCTGCAGAAGATACCTCAGATTTCTTGCAGGATCAGAGCACTATCAATTCTCAGCATTGCCCTTTGGCTTATCTACTGCCCAGAGTATTCACAAAATGCCTGGCATCAGTAATCGCCCATTGCAGACTACAGGGAATTCAAATTTACCCATACCTGGACGACTGCCTGCTACAAGGGGACAACAAAAGCAAGCTGACAACAGATTTACAAAGGGTCATTTACTTGCTACAAGGACTGGGATACACAGTCAATTTACAAAAGTCAAGGCTGATACCATCCCAAACAAGGACATTCTTGGGCGGAATTGGACACAGTACAACAAATGGCATTCCTGACTACAGAAAAACAAAAGAACTTCCTCTTTACTTCTTGGCACTAACAAAACTGAACAAGTTAACAGCAAGAAAAGTTCTGCAGGCCTTGGGCTTCATGGCATCATGCATAACCTTGGTCCCATTTGCCAGACTACATATGAGGAAACTACAGTGGTACCTAAAGAATTTATGGTCCCAACACAGACACAGTCTAGAAACAGAAATCCCACTAATTCCATGCTTAAAACAGGAGTTCCTATGGTGGGCTCAGGCATGCCAGTCAAACCCAGGCCTACCCTTTCGCAGATGTCAACCAAGCCAGACCATCACAACAGACGCTTCAGACCTAGGATGGGGCCCACATGCTGGACAAATGCGTGCAAGGATTGTGGACACAGGATCAACTTCACCTGCACATCAATCTAAAAGAAATGCTGGCAGTAAAACTGGCAATCCAAAAGTTCAAACCATTTCTCAAAGAGGGCCAGTTGATGATAAGGACAGACAACACCACAGTCATGTGGTACATCAACAAACAGGGAGGCACTCATTCATACCCCCTATGCAGAATGACCTTGGAGCTGTGGACCCTGGCTCTCAGCTACAACATTCAGTTACAGGCAATATTTGTACCGGAGAAAGACAATACTCTAGCAGACATATTAAGCAGAACCACTTCGGATGCCCACGAATGGAAGCTGCACCCGGACATCTTCAAGACCATCTCAAAGAAATGGGGAATGCCACAGATAGACCTATTCGCATCACCTCTCAATCACCAGCTCAAAAAATTCTGCACAAGGACATTCCACCCACTAGCATGGAAAGTGGACTCACTCTCCTTCAACTGGAAAGGCCTAACAGCATATGCATTCCCACCTCTTCCTTTGATACACAAGGTACTACTAAAAATCAAGGAAGAACGTCCAAGGATAATCCTGATAGCTCCAAACTGGCCAAGACAACACTGGTACCCACTACTGAAGAGCATGTCTCGAACAATATGTGGCCAATACCCTGATGCCTTTGATGTTAACTCAGAACAACTACAGCATCATACATCCAAACCTAAAAACGCTGCAACTGACTGCATGGAACATCACATAGCAGCAGCTAATCCAGAACTTTCCCAAAGAGTTAAAGACATTATTCTTGAAGCACGCAGACCTTCAACAAGAAGGAACTATGCTGGAAAATGGAAAAGGTTTGTCATTTGGAGTATGGAAAGAGGAAAAGATGTGTCAAACATAGATATGCCTAACATTCTGGAGTATCTGGCGAACTTCTTCATTCAGGCCTGTCCTACTCCTCCATCAAGATACATGCATCAGCTATTTCAGCAGAATACAGCTTTGATCCACCTGTTTTTCGCACCCTTTGCTCAGGCAGTTCCTCAGAGGAATCAAGAATGTAAAACCTCCAAGGAAACCACCATTACCAGCTTGGGATTTAAACTTTGTGCTAGAAAAGTTGACACTATCACCCTTTGAACCAGCAGCAACAGTAGACCTACAACACCTGTCATGGAAAACTGCTTTCCTACTGGCAATTACTTCAGCAAGGAGGGTTTCAGAACTACAGGCCTTAATGGCAGTGCAACCCTTCCTAATCTTCCACCAAGATAGAGTGTCCATGAGGACTAATCCTACATTTATGCCCAAGGTGGTATCCAGAGTGTCTTTAAACCAGGCAATCCACCTACCTACCTTCTTTCCCAACCCACAAAACAGAGGGGAGAGAATACTGCATACCTTGGATGTACATAGACAGCTACGCTACTACTTGGACGGAACAAAAAGTAGCAGAAAGACTGACCAACTTTTTGTAGCCTATGCAACAGGAAGGGAAGGAAAAGCTATTTCCAAACAGACAATCTCCAAATGGATAGGAAATTGCATACGATACTGTTACTCCTTCCATGGAAAACCAATTCCACAGAACATAAGACCTCATTCTACAAGGGCAACAGCCACTACCACAGCCTTCTTACGAGGAGTGGCAACCAAAGACATTATTGAGGCGGCTACTTGGACCTCCGTGCATACATTTGCCAAGCATTATAATTTGCCTCTATATTCCAGATCCCGAGCAGGGTTTGCCACTGCTGTACTGCAAGGGATCCTAAACACACCATAATCTACTTTTATCCTCCTCCCTAGTTGGCTATGGTATTCTACCCACTTGTTATGACTGCAGATGCATCCATGAAGGACATAGTACAGTTTTGTACCTACCATAAATGTAGATGTCCGAACTGGATAGCATCTGCAGTCAGGATTACCCTCCTCCTTCCCTCTGTGGTACTCCTAGGGTGTTTACCCTCCTAATAGCTAGCTGTTGGGGAGTCTTTATGGTGTATTTGTTTGTATATATGTACATATATGCTTATTGCTGTGTTTACCTCTATCTATTTGGAAACATTGGCATCTATCCAAATTTTTAGCCTGCAAGAGGGCTACTGGCATCTGGGGCAAGAAACACTGAGGAAAATGGCGTCAGCTGATGCTTTTATACCCGAAGACCAACAGAGATGACGTCGGGTGGAGTGCGACATCAGCCGAAGCCGGACCCGGACTTTGGAATCCGGCCGACTGCAGGGCTGCCTGACGACAGGACAACCCACTTGTTATGACTGCAGATGCTATCCAGTTCGGACATCTACATTTATGGTAGGTACAAAACTGTACTTTTTGTCTGTACCACTTGATTGTTAAAATATTTAGAGAAATATGAAAATTATTACAATACAAATAAATACTAAAAAATATGCAGAATTTTTTTACTTGTAATACAGACTCATGGCAATCAGACTCTAGCCTAACGATAGGCTGAGATTATGAATACTGCCCTATGCCTAACAGCAGGGTTGTTAAGTGAGGAAAATAGTGCATTCATACAACCGTTGCAGGGCCTACTAGATAAAGCAGGGCAACATGAATTGTTGTTGATAATGGGTGAATTGAATGCACATATTTGGAAAGACGGAACAGGATATGAGGGGTGCCTGGGTCCCCAAGGATGGGGCAACAGGAATGAAGGAGAGACCATTTTAGACTTCTGTCTGGCAAATTGCTTGATAGCAGTCGACACATGGTTCAGAAAGAGAAACAGTCACAAGATCACATACAAGATTGGCCAACATGCAACTCTGGTAGACTTCCTCCTAGTAAGAAAAGGGCACTGGGGTAGAATTGGTGATTGCAAAGTCATCCCCAGTGAAACATACAGCATAAACCATTGGTTGGCACACTCTGCTGAAAGCAGTGGTCAGAGAAGGCCATAAAGTCAACAGAGACCAGGCTGAAGACCTGAAAGTTGCCTGGAGAGTAAGCAGAACAGTTCAAAGAATTATTCAGGCCTCTAGCATCCCCAAAAGAGGAAGTAATAGGTGGAATTGAAGAGTGCCACTGTCTCAAAACAGCATGTATGAGGACAACAGAAGAGATATGTGGCCAAGCCATGTAAGGAGATAAGGTACGTAAGGAAAGTTGATGGTGGAATGCCGAAAGAAAGAAGCAGTATAGGAAAAAAATGGGAGTTAGAAAAGACTGATCAGGCTAGGAAGCAATACTGGTTGGCTAACAAAGAGGCTAAGAAAGGAGTTGCAATAGCAAAGAATAGGACATCGGAGGTACTCTACCAGCTTCTCCAAAGTGACTCAGTAGGTGGCACAAAGAAACTATATCAGGTCGCAAGGCAAAGACAGAAAGATAAAGAAGATAGTCGGACACCCTTTATAAGGGATGCCAGCAGCAACCTGCTAACCAGTCCACAGGACATCAAAGGCAGATGGATAGAGTACTTCCATCAGCTTCTGTGTTAAGAAACCCCCACAGAAATTGTACCGCCTCAGATGCAGCCTACGATTAGATGAGAGGAACCCTGTCTAGAAGAAGGAAGAATAACACTAAGTAAAATGAGGTCAGGGAAAGCAGCAGGCTTAGATGTCACAGCAAAAATGATAAAGATGTTGGGTGAGATAGGGGAGAAATGGCTCCTAATGGTACTCATAGCAGTGTGGAGAGAGAGAGAGCGAGAGAGGCATATCCCAGATGACTGGAGAATAAGCATACTTAACAAGAACAAAGGGGACATCCACAACTGTGGGCAGTACAGAGGGATCAGACTGTCAGATTGCATGAAAGTTCTGGAGAGGGTGATTGATAAATGGATACGCAGAGTAGTAGAAAGTAAGCAGGATGATGAGCAGTTCAGATTCAGTTCAGGGTGCAGCACAACTGACCTGTTTGTAGTGAAACAGTTGAGAAGAAGCTAGAGCTGAGGAAAGAGGCAAATTGGGCATTCCTAGACTTGGAGAAAGTATATGACCAGATCCAAGGGAAGCTGATTTGAACAGTACTGTGGTGGTTCGAAGTCCCAGAAACAATAGTAGAATTAGTGCAGACTGTGTTCAAGGACCCAATGGCTCAAGTGCAAACAGTGTTCAGCCTCACAGAGGGGTTCCCAGTGTGAGAGGGTTTGTAGCAGGGTTCAGCTTTGAGCCCACTGCTGTAGTCCTTCGCCAGAGTGAACATTAGCAGAGGTTGAAGGGAACAGATCAACAAAGCTGCTGCTTGCAGATGATGGCATTAGAGCCAGACTTTGAGCAAGAACTTCAGCAAAGGATAGGAGAATGGAATGCAAAACTGAAGGTCTATGGGATGAAGCTAAGTACAGGTAAGATGGTGGTAATGGCAGCAAATTGGGAAAATCAGAAGAAGCTGAGAAAAACCTGAAGCAACTGCCTGCATACAAGAACACTGAGAGCGGAACCCCGTACAAACCAGTAAAAGCCACTGCAAGTTCTTCTGTTATCAACAGACTGTGAGCAGTGTAGGTCTATTATAATCTTTGTCTGTGATACTCCTACTGATTCTTCTGCTGTGCACACTACTGGACCCCCCCCCCCTTTTCCTCCCATTTACTGTAACAAATATATACATTTTTCCAAAGCTTTTCATTTATTTTATATTCTTATATTTTATTTATCTTGCATATTATATTTCTTTTATATTCTTATATTTTATTCTCCCATCTATTGTAACAAATGTATACAGTTTCCCAAAGCTTTACATTTATTTTATATTCTACTTCCTTGATGCTCCTAAATCTGCTTTTGAATTCACACAGATAGACACCTTTAGGTACTGACCTGGGCTAGCTGCTTGATTGTTTTTCTCTTCTTACAGCTTTCTCCAAGTCCTGGTCCATACCCCCCCTTTCTTGTTCTCCTAACATAATTCTATTGTAAGTTTCCTAGCCCTGTCAAACCTGTTTTCTCACAGCTTTCTCCAAGCCCTGACTCCTAGCCCTCCTGGCTTCTCTTGGTCTCCTAATGTAATCTTATTGTAAGCTTCCCAGCTCTGTCAGTCCTGTCTATTCTCTCCCTCTTCATCTTGAGAGTTTACTTATTCCTCCCTTCAGCTGCGGCGCAATTTTTAAATACTAAAAACCTCTGCCTGACTACACTCTGTTTCTGTTTGTCCCACAGGCATCCCTCAGTAGTGTGCACTTGCTGCATGTCCCTTTCTAAACCCCCATGCCATAACTACATTATTTTCCTACTTCTCAGTGAACTGCAGCTCCCCATTGGTGCATAAACAATAAAAACAAACGGGTAACATTGAAACCAAAACAATAGGCTGCCCTATATTTGTACTTGCTAACCTTCTCACCGATTGTTTTCTGTTTGGCGACTGCTGCTCCTCCTGGAAGGTGTAACCCGCTCCGTTTGCCCTTTGGGCTCACTTGGCTCCCCTACCCTGTCCCCCATATCCCACCCGCCATCACTACCTATACTTTTATACATCCCCTGACTCCTCCCCACCCAACACCTCTCCAATCACAGTACACCTAAGCCAAACCCCACCCACCTGTAGATCTACAGCACCCTCCTACAATGCTCTACATAACATCTCTCACTATAACCCCATTTTCCCTACTAATCTCTCTTCTCTTACCTATCTCACACTTTTTCCCAACCCTGGTCATAACACTCACACACACTCTCCACTACGTTACCATGAACCTCACTTCCCATCCTACTCCTCCATCTCACATGAACTCTACCTCTAATCCAATCTATTTTTTCAAACCAAAACTTCTGCCAACCAAACCCCCCGGTACTCCCCTCTTAAATGTGGTACCAGAAAATCACTACTCGCACAACCCAAGCTACCCTTGCCCAACACACTGCCTTACTCTTCTACTCCACCACATCTCTCTTTCTCTCTTACTAGCAAGTGACATCCACCCCAACCCTGGACCCATCCCTAGCATCAGTCTCATTAAACCCTCCACTCAACCCACAAACTCCAAGTCCATTCACCTTACAACACTTAATGCACAAAGCCTAAAAAACTAAATCCCTAACCTCTGTGCCTGGCTCTCCCATAACCACCCTGACATTACTGCCGTTTCTAAAACCTGACTGAAAATCTATGTAAAAGATAACAAAATCCTACCACCAGGTTTCCAAATCATTCACAATGATAGAGCCCACAAAAAAGGAGGTGGAGTAGCAATAATCTACCCCACCTCCCATACCATAACTCCCTACTCCAATAAAATACCAACCTTTGCCAGTGCTGAAATTATAATAGGTTTACTAAAAAGAAATGACCACAAGTCCATATGTATCGCTGCCCTCTATATTCCCCCTGGTGATAATATCAGAACTCTTGAAAACAACCTGTCCTGGTTCCCCTCCAATATAAAAAAATGAAACTTATATACTCGGTGATAACCAACATAAACTGGAATACTATTAACTCTGAAGTCCCGTCCCACACAATCAACCTGTACCACTTCTCCCAACTAATACAATCTCCAACCAGACCAAATAAAGATGGTACCCTCAGGTACCATCATTGACTGGATCCTAACAACTCACCCAAACCTCATCACCAAAGCCGGAACATTACCTGATCCTCTCAGCGATCACCTACCGGCCTTCGCCGACCGTCTCCCATCTCCACTACATAAACACCACCACTACATCCAAACCTGCAACCTCTCCTCTTTCAACCCTCTAACTTTCTCCGAATGCTTAAAGCATACTGACTGGTCCCCTCTAAAAACCCTTCCTTTAGATGATGCCATTTCCTACTTTAGCCACTCATTCCTAACCTTATCAATCAGCAAGCCCCCCCCCCCCCCCGAACCAAACGCATCAAAACCAATCCCTGCCTATGGGGATCAAAAGATAATAAACTAGCCTTGCACCAAAGTAACAAACAATGAAAACCATATCAAAAACATAAAACCCTAACACCCTCCCAGAGTATAAGCAACTACAAAACTCCGAAAAATAAACTAATAAAGAGCACAAAGCCCACTACTCCAAACTCCAGTCCTTGCACTCAACAAATCCCAAAAAATTCTGGGACTCCATCTCACCCATGCTGCATCCTGGCAACAAAGAAAACCCTGCTCAGACCCCAACCTCCCTCTCTAATCTTGAAACAGCCAAGCCAGTTCAACTCATTCTTCATAGACTGCATAGCTAAGATGTTGGCCTCCTTCCCACCCCTCTCCTCCACCACCACCCCAATCATCAACCTTCCTCCACATTCTTATACATCAAGCCCATCCCCACAAACATAAAAAGACTTCTCCTCAAACCCAAACCCCCGACAACCTTCCGCCCACATTCCTCACACAATCTTCAGACAACATTGCCTATCCCATCTCTAGTCTTATAAATAAATCCATACAGGAATCATACGGCCCTTCTATCTGGTGCCATGCTTATATCATCCCCCTCCACAAAGATGGCAAAATACTGATACCAGCAACTTCAGGCCTATTGCCATCCTTTCCTCTCTTTCTAAAATACTAGAGAAAACAATACAAGCACAATTCATGGCACACCTAACACTAAACAATCTCCTCTCCCCTACCCAACACGGCTTCCACCCTGGGCACAGCACCATGACTGCCCTTCTTTTCTTTCTTGAAACCATAAACCTCGAACGGGACTCGGGCAAGATCTTATTCACACTATTCCTAGATCTGTCAAAGGCCTTTGACACGATCTCGGACACCCTGCTTGTATCCCAACTCTCCACCCTACACCTCTCCCACCACCATCGCCTGGATGCTCTTCGTGTTTCACTGTTGCAGTCATTACATTTGGGTCATCTGCCTGCAGGTAGCCCTCAGTCAGCCTGAATACCAGAGTCTTGGATTCCTGTGTCGGATGCTGTCTCTTCTTCCATGATCTCAGGTCGTCAGGGGTATAAAACATGCAGCCGACTCCATTACATCAGTCTTTCTTGCCACGTGGTGCCCGAAGCAGAAACAGTTCGCAAGTGCTGGTTGGCCGACTCCTGAAATTTTCATTTTCGAGTTTTAGAACCAAAGTCTTCAAAAAAGCTAAGTACCCCATTGGGGATCTTTTTTCTTGTTCTTAATCGATGTCAGTAAAAGTTAACAATTGTCTTACCTGTGGAAAGCAAATACCTCATAAAGATTTTCATCCGTACTGCATTCCTTGCTTATGCCCAGACCACAACGTCCCTCACTGTCGGTTTTGTGCCTTATTCATCCCCCAAACTATTCGTCGTTGTTCTATTTGTGCAGCAAATTATTTTGGTACTCTGTTTAACTATCCAGAAATGGCTTTGGTAAGCCATCCGACTACTGATATTCCGAAAAAACATAAGGGTAAAGACAGAGACAGACAGCATAGGTCCAAAACTGCCAATGCCGCTTCCGTTAAGCTAGTCGCCAGTACTCAGTGAAGCACTTTCACAGGTTCATAGGTAGGTACTAGGCTATTGGCCCTAGGGCCTATACAAGCCTAGCCAAAAATGTACCCTGGCTTTCGCCACCCAAGAAAATTATTTTCCTGTGCCCCTTAAAAGCAGAACCACAGAAGTGATCCCCGGGGTGAATTTCCTATTACCCATCCAATCATCAAGATTTTTCTTGAAGAGTGCTAATGAGGAGCTCTGTTTGACATAGATAGGTAGTCTGTTCCAGAGTATGGGAAGTCTCTGGGACAGGAATCTATCCCTCCAGCATGTTCTGTTTTTTGTGGTGACAAGGTTTAGGTCCCTAGAGCGTGTAGCTCTGAGGGATTGGGATTTCTTTAATTGGAGCATGTCCAACAGCTCTGGGTTTGACATAGCTTTGTATGTTAGGCAGAGATCGCCTCTGAGTAGGCGATATGCGATGGAGTAAAGCTAGAGTTTTTTGAGACGGCCTGCGTAAGGCATCTGTTTGAGGCCAGTAATCCCCTTTGTGAGGTATTTTTGCGGCCTTTCCAGTTGTTGTAGATGTCTTGTGAGGTACATACCAAAAGGGGCGTTGTACTCTATAATGGGTCTAATGAGTGATGAGTAGAGGGGAACAATGACCTCTTTTTTTTCTGGATGAGAAACCTTTTGTGATGAGGTGTGCCATATAGAAGGATTTCCTGACCACTTTGGCGATGTGATTATCAAAGGTGAGACTACTGTCCACCTGTGTCCCAAGGTCTCTTATCACACTTTCGGTGTTAAGTAGACTGCCGCCTATGTGGTAGTTCATGGGTACAGAATTTTTACCAAAGGGGATGACAGTGCACTTTTTGGCATTGAGCTTGAGACCATGTCTTTGACACCAGGCATCTGTCTCAGCGAGGCCCTTTTGTAGGATGTCCACATCGTTAGGAGTTTCAATTATGGCTCCTAGTTTGCAGTCATAAAGACCTTCTGTGTTAGCCTGTACTTCAGAGAAGTAGATACAAAACAGGAGAGGACCCAGGACTGAACCCTGTGGCACTCCACTTGTCACTGGTCTGAAGTCTGATTTGGAGTCTGCTACTTTCACAGTGTGGGTTCTTTCAGTAAGCCAGTTGGCAACTCATCTTGTGACATAGGGATTTATACCTAGTTTAGTGAGTTTATCTATAATTCCAGAGTGGGGGATGATGTCAAACGCCTTGGCGAGATCTAGATAGGCTGTGTGAACCACCTTACCCTCATCTATGGCTTTGGTGACTACTTCAAAGAAGTCTATCAGGTTTAGGAGACATGATCTGCCTTTTACAAACCCAAACTGTGTGGGGTCCAGGGTTTGGAGATATCCAATGTCTTTGTTTGAGTTCCATGATGATATGTTCCATGGCATTGCAGACGAGGCTCATCAGGCTAATGGGGCGGTAGTTCCCGGGGTCTGTTGTGGCCCCCCCTTTGTGGAGTGGGATAACTGTTGCGGTGCGCCATTCAATGGGCACAAAGCCTGAGGTGAAGCTATGATTGAACATGGTACTTAGTAGTTCATGTAGAAGGCAGCCTGGGATGTTGTCAGGTCCCATGGATGCTGTGTTCCTGGCTTTGGAGAGTGAAGTTTTTACCTGTGCAGCCGTGATTACAGGAACTTTGCATTCTCCCAGTATAAAGATGGGCCCTTTAGGGGGTGAGAGGGGGGTAAAGTTAGCACACTGAACCTATCTGCCAGGATGTTGGCAATATCAGTTGGTTCTGTATATTTAGTGTCATTGTGCTGTAACTCAGAGCAGATCTGAGTGTTGCCATTGAGATTTTTGACATAGCTATAGAATGCTTTGTGGTTGTCTTTAGAATCAGTGGCAATTTTGTTTTCATAACTAGCTTTGGAGGATTTTATGAGGGATCTCAGCTTCTTACTAAGGCTGACCAGGGAGTTCCTCCAATCGTGGGATTTTACTCTTTTTTTTTTTTTTGCAACAGTTTCTTTCTTCTGTTGTAGGGTTTGTTTATGGCAGAAGACCACCAGATTGGCTTCCTTTTTTTGGAGGATAGCATTTTGGTTCTGTTAGGGATAGCACGATCCATGCACTTGTGTAAGTGCTTATAAAGTGCATTTGTGTAGGATTCAGCAGTCGTACCTCTATTGTCCATCTGCATGGGTGTCATGAAGTTTGCCACTTCTGTCTTAAGAAGCGTGAAGTTGGCTTTGGAGAAATTTTTTACGGTTGTTTTCCTAATGGGGGGGTGGGAGCGGGATGTGGATGTCTAGGGTGATTAGCTTGTGGTCTGATCTGACCAACGAGGAGCTGACCTCTGGTGTGGAACACCGGTCACCCATGTTGGTGATGACCAGGTCTAGGATATTGCTACCTCTGGTGGGGGTGTGGATATGTTGATCCAAAACGTTGGGATTGATGATTTCCAGAAAACGTTGAGCAAAAGAGTTGGTACATAGTTTTCCCAGTTAATGGTAGGGTAGTTGAAATCACCCATTATTAGAGTGTTGGGTTGTACCTTAATATTTCAGCCCCTAATACCCACTACTTCGGATTCGCAGGCCTCTACTGAGAACCATTCGGAGTCCGGTATGCCGCGAGATGCTTCTTCGATTATGGAAACTGCAGATGTCTCTACCTTGGATGGGTCCAGAGCCGCTGTGCAGGCAGCAGCTTCTGAGGGGGTATTCAGGCCTACAGATTTGTATTTTAAACCAATGCCATCTTGACCCATGCCTAGAAAACCAACGTATATGCATGGTCAGGCTCATATGCCTAAAAAACACATGCTTAGAATGGCTGAAGACCTTATTACTTTAATTAGGGGGAAGCCAGCCTTCCCCTCTAAGAGACCTAGAACTGATTTTCCTTCTGATTATTCTGATCAGGATTCTGATATTTCTGTTTCTTCTGATTACCAGAATTTGCCCTTATCTACCTGTGAGGATTCTGATGCAGAGGACTCCATTCCCTCTGCTTCCCCTCCAGAAGATTTTTCTTTTGGTGAAACATTGCACACTCTCAGGGAGCATTTCTGCTGGGAAAGCCAGGATTACTCTGACTCCAAAAAGAGGATTAGGGAATTCTTACTCCTTCCTCAATACAGGCCTTTAGCTATCCCTCCTGTTCTGGACATTGTAGATGATGATGCCTTCTTGGAATCTAGCCTGTCCCCAGACACTTTACCTCCAGCTCCCAGAAAACCTGACCGGTATTACAGAGTACCTGACTCTCACAAGTTCCTCTTCAAGAAACCTACTGCGGATCCAGAGACCATTTCCCAAGGACCAAAAGGCATTAAGGCTACTACTGCCAAAAATCCTACCCCTTCTAATAGAGATTCTAGAGCCTTGGACAGATGGGGTAAGAAGGTATACACTTCTGCTACTTTGGCCATTAGGGCTTTAAATTGCCAGTTTCATATGTTAAAGTACCAGCAGCATTATTATGGGACTACTTAAACAGAAAATTATGTTGATTCCTTCCTGACTGTGCTGAACACAAAGAATTACAGGATTTAATGCATCCTGCTGAACAAGTTGGTAAACATACTTTGCAATGTGGTTTTGACTCTTTAGAAGCATCTTGCAGGGCTGCTGTCACTGGGTCTGTACTTAGAAGGCATGCTTGGCTTAAGGAGCAAAACTTGCCAGATCATGTTAAAGCTAAATTACTGGATGCTCCTTAAACCAAGACCATCTGTTTGGCAACAAATCAGAAGTCCTCAAAAAGATGGAGGAAAAAGCTAAATCTATGCAAACTGTTAAAGATTTCTTGCAAGTGCAGCCTCCCAGATTTAGTAGGCATTGGCCTTCAAAGAATTGGTCCTTTCCAGTCTCTTCCAGGCCTTCTCAGTCCAAACCCAGGAACAGCAGACCACCTAGGTTACAGTCTCGAGCTACGCACAGGCCTAAGCAGTTGGGGGCTCCCACTTCCAAAGCAGGAAGTAGTAAGACACCCCCTACGGAAAAATGTCACAATGACTTAACCTTAATCCTTCCAAGCCCTGCTCAACTGCCTGCTCCCTTTGGAGGAAAGCTCGCCCTGCATGCAAAAAACTGGGAACTCATTACCCAGGAAAAATGGGTTTTAAATATAGTTTTCCAAGGATACAGATTCCACTTCCACACCCAAACGGTTGGCCAGACCTACCCCCAAATCAGTGGGCAGAGGGTCAATAGCAGGTTCTCTCTCTCCTAAGTGTCAGGGCTATTCAACCTGTCCCAGCAGAAGAAAGGGGACAAGGTTTTTATTCAAGACTTTTCCTGGTACCTAGAAAAGACAGCTCCTGGCGTCCTATCCTGGACCTTTCTATGCTAAACACCTCTTTGGTAATCCCAAAATTCAAATTGCTAACACTTCAACAGCTGCTTCCTATGCTAGGCAAAGATGCCTGGTTGGCAACCTTAGAATTAAAGGAAGCTTACCTGCACATTCCAGTAAGGGAATCTTGCAGGAAATACCTCCGCTTCAGGGCAGGCTCCATGCACTATTAGTTCTCTGCACTTCCCTTTGGCTTATCTACTGCGACCATGGTATTCACAAAGTGTATAACTCCAGCCATTGCATTTTGCAGGCAAAGAAATATTCGGATATACCCATACCTGGACGATTGTCTGATTCAGGCAGAAAGCCAGGACTTGGTATTAAAACACCTGGCATTCGTAAAAAAACTTCTAACCTCACTGGGGTACACCACAAACGAAAAGAAATCTCACCTAGTACCCTGCCAACAGATTGTATTCCTGGGAGCAAGCTTGAACACATCTTCCCAGATGGCTTACCTCACACCAGAGAAACAAGTTTATTTGACAACCTACTTCAAACTACTGGCCACAAAAACCCAGCTATCTGCAAGGAAAATTTTGCAAGCCCTAGGGTTCATGGCCTCTTGCATTCTACTAATTCCATATGTAAGACTGCATACGAGGAAACTACAATGGTATCTAAAAAGCCTATGGTGTCAACATTCTCATGACCTGGAATCGACGATTCCTATCCTTCCTTGTATAAAGACAGAGTTCCTTTGGTGAGCAGAAGCCTGCTACCACAACAAGGGGCTCCCCTTCCATCTACCCCCTGCTGCCCAAACCCTAACAAAAGATGCATCAGACTATGCATGGGGGGCTCACTTGGCAGGGCAGTGCATTCAGGGCAAATGGAACCAGAGTCAGATGCACCTGCATATCAACCAAAAAGAAATGTTAGCTGTACAGAATTCCCTGAGAGCCTTCAAAGACCACATCCTTCCAGGACAATTATTAGTAAAGACAGACAACACCACAGTTATGTGGTACATAAACAAGCAGGGGGGGGGACCTACTTGTACCCCCTCTGTAGACTAGCCATGGCTCTCTGGAACACAGTCTTGAGCTGCCAAGTGCACCTACAACCTCAATTCCTGCCAGGCAAGCTAAATTCACTGGCAGATGACTTGAGCAGAAATCTCATGGACCCACACGAATGGAAACTGGAACCAAACATATTCAACCTCTTGAGGAACAAATGGGGGACTCCAGAGATAGACCTGTTTGCCTCCCCTCAGAACTACCTATTGGACAAATTCTGCACAAGGACTCCCCACAGTCAAGCTTGGAAAGTGGATGCCCTGTCCTTTACCGGGGAAAACTTCTCGGTTTATGCCTTTCCCCTTCTGCCTCTCCTCTCAAAGGTTCTGCTGAAGATCAAACAGGACAAACCAAGGACAATACTGATTGCACCAGACTGGCCTTGCTAGCACTAGTAACCCCTCTTGCGCAGTATGATACTGCTGGATCCATGGCACCTACCCCATACACCTTCCTTGCTGTCCCAGCAGGTGGGCCAGATTCTGCACCCTCAGCTTCAAGCCCTGAACCTTGCAGCCTGGCTAATTCCTTCAGCTCTCCAGTAGCATCCCTCAGTAAGCAGGTGCTAGATGTCATTCTGGAAGCAAGGAGACCTTGTACTAGCAAATCCTATGCTGAAAAGTGGAAAAGATACTGTTCCTGGAGCCAGACTCAGGGGATGGGTACTGTGGTGCCCAGCTTACCTCACATTCTTCAGTACTTAATGGATGTGCTCCACAAGAGGTTATCTTTTTCATCAATTAAAATTCATGCCTCTGCCATTTCAGCACATTATAATACTGAACCACCCCTCTTCTCTCACACCCTGTTAAAGCAATTCCTCAGAGGGGATAAAAATTTAAGACGGCCCAGGCGAGCTCCTACTCCAGCCTGGGATCTTAACTTTGTAGTGGAAAAACTCACTCTCTCTCCATTTGAACCAGCAGCAATTGCAGAGTTGAAATTACTTTCTTGGAAAACAGCGTTCCTTCTAGCCATCACTTCAGCAAGAAGAGTGTCTGTCTGAATTGCAGGCCCTCATGGCAGTGGAACCCTCCATTATCTTCCATGCAGACAGATTTTCCCTCCGGACCAATCCTTCTTTTATGCCCAAGGTGGTGTCTAGTGTGGCCCTAAATCAGTCCATTTATTTGCCTACCTTCTTCCCGAATTCACAAAACAAAGGAGAATGAATACTGCACTCTTTGGACATGCACAGACAACTTAGATTTTATTTGGACAGAACTAAGCCTCTCAGAAAATCTGGACAGCTGCTAGATGGCTTTGCTGCAGGGGCAGAGGGGAAGACCATTTCAAAGCAAACCATTTCTAAATGGATAGACCATTGCATTCATTGCTGCTATAAGCACCATGGAAAACCTACCCCACAGGGGATCAGGTCACATTCCACCAGGGCTGCATCTACCTCTACAGGCTTTCTCAGAGGAGTTCCTACCAGGGACATCCTAGAAGCTGCTACCTGGAGCTCTGTACATACCTAGCATTACCACATGCCTATTTTCTTCTAAATCCAGAGCTGGTTTTGCCACTGTAGTCTTGCAGGGCTTAATAGCTGGCCCTTATGGTCTCTAATTTCCACGTCTCTTCCTTAGCTTTGGGAATCAACCCAAATGTAATGACTGCAACAGTGAAACACGAAGAACACAGTGCAGTTGTGTACACTTACCATAAATGTAGATGTTCGAGTGTGTTCACTATTGCAGTCCTGGTTACCTTCCCTCCAGCCCCCTGACTTCTATTGGCTCTACCTTTCCTTCTTGTTTTAAGCTTTCTGGTGTATTTGCTTTTTGATGGAAGTGTAACATAATTTATAATTGCTTCCTATTGTGGGGGCACCTGACATCTGGGGCAAGAAAAACTGATGTAATGGCATTGGCTGCATGTTTTATACCCCTGACGACCTGACGTCACGGAAGAAGAGACAGCATCCGATGCAGGAATCCAAGACTCTGGTATTCAGGCCAGCTGAGGGCTACCTGCAGGCAGATAACCCAAATGTAATGACTGCAACAGTGAATACATTCGATCTACATTTATGGTAATTGTACACAACTGTAATTTTTCCAGCTATTTGTCCAACCACCAACAAGCTGTCCAATGGAAAACTTCAATCTCCCCCTTCCTTCCCACAGCCAAAGGTGTCCCACAGGGTTCTGTTCTTGGCCCTCTTCTTTTCAACCTGTTCATTAACAACTTTCACCAATCCATCCCCAGACTCATCTGTCATCCAATATGCAGATGACTCAACAATCATCTGCTCAGCCTTCTCCCCCTCCGAGCTCCTAGCAAAAACCCAACTAGCCTTCTCCAAAACAGAAACCTGGATGCAGTCTAACCATCTGGCATTAAAAGCAAATAAAACCAAACTAATGTTTTTTTTTCCCCTACTAAAAACGCCATTGACAAATCCACATTTCACCATACAGAGCCAAAACATCCTCCTTGAAATCGCTCCCAGCACAAAGCTTCTTGGCATCATTATTGATGAACTAAAATTTGACACCCACATCTGCTCCACAGTCAAGAAAACCCAGCAAAAGTTAGGTCTCCTCTACAGACACAACCGCTTCCTAAGCCCCTCTACCCGTCAAACTCTTGCATCCATCCTCCTATTCCCCTCCTTTATGTATGGTGCCCCTCTTTTCACCAATCTCCACCTTGGCCTTCGGTCCAAACTTGAATCCTGCTACCACAAGATCTCTAAATTTGCAACCAATTCAAAAACCTCATCCCACCACTGCCAGTCTTTTCTTACCCTCAGCTGGCTTGAACTACCCAACTACCTCAGTTACCTACAACTCACCATTGCCCACAAGCTCATATTTAAACCTGCCAACTGCCCAGCTCTCGCTGCTTCCTTAAAAACGTACATTCCCAGCTGCTCACTCAGATCCAAAAAACAAAATCTCCTTCAGGTCCACAAACCTGAATGACCTCCTGGCCATCTACTGCTGCCCCACTCCTCAGCTAAACAGTAGAACTCTCTCCCCACACCTACGTAACCTACCTAACCATACAAATTTCAAATCTCTGCTACTCTCTCATCTTTCTTCCAAATGGGAATGCCCTTGCCACGCTCCAACTTAACCCCCCCCATTCCACCTTGCACTGACTCATCCAACTACCTCTACTATTACTTCATCCCACCCAAAACGATCCCTCCCCTACCAAAAAATAATTTTCTCTGTAATATCTATTGTACTATACTCTCCAATCTCAATTATACTATTACCCTCTCCATGAATAATATTTTCCTAACCTACTAATAGCTAGTAGCTATATATTTTGAAATGTTAAACATACAATTGAATTTATAACAAAAATATTCACTTTATGTAAATGTTGAAATTTCTGTACTGAATTATGTCTTTTCATTTTTGTAACATTGTGACAAGCCAATTTCAAATATAATGGAGCTTATCTGAAAATGTTTAATTAGTTGTATGAACTATGCCCTTTTGTAACATGTGAAATGTAACTTACAATTAATGTGGAGTTTTTCTCCCCGGATCTCCACTGAAAACAGGCTCTTCTTGGCCCAGTGGACTTCCCCAGTCATCAAACTTAAATAAATAAATAAATTTAGATGGAAGGGAAGTAGTGAAACAGGTTAATAGCTTCAATCTTTTTTAATTTCTCCAAGTCTTTTGGGTTTCTAATACCATGACAGGAATTCCTAAGTCAAAATAAGATTAAAGTTCATGAAATTAGTATTGTTTCAATCTTTGATGTCAACCAGAAGTGCTCTTTCCAGCACCCGCAATGAGCCCAGTAGTAACTCCTCCTCCAATTCATACAGAGTTACATGTATTGGTAACATATCTAAATACGATTGTAGATTATTTTTTTCTAAAAGCCGTTGCTCCTACTACTGTTGGAACTGTCTGGATATCTTCCACATTGCTTTCGTTTCTGCCTACAAATCCTGATATTTTTCTGACTTTGTCTCTCTGTGTACGCAAGACACAGTAGTCACTGGATTTAGCGATTTCAATTATCAATGCTACGTTTGTCTTCTTTTCATGGACCACTATATCAGGTTTTCTTGCTTATATCTTTTAAACTGTTGGAAATGGGTGATCCCATGTGATGTATACGTCATAAATTTTCCATGATACTTTGTGGCTAATGTTTCCAGTGTTTTTCAGCCACTTCAGTACCATAATGTTTGCACAATCCCCAGTGCAACAGTCTTGCCACATTATTATGCTTTTCAGTATACAGGCCTTCTGCCATTAGTATTTCACAACCAGCAACAAGGTGTGCGACTATTACCAATTCTGTTTTGCAAAACCTACATTTGTCTGTTTCTCACAGATGTTCAATAGACTTTGTAAACTACCATGTATGTAGCCCACTTTCTTGGGCTGCCAATATTAACCTTTCAACTTTTGTTTTGAATTTGCCTCTCCTTGACCATTCCTGCAGTCAATCCTGATCAACATTAGGTTCTTCCAAGAGTTTTCTATACTTGCAACTATATTTATGCATTTTCCACATTTCTTGCCTTTTCATCTGATCCTTCACCTTGTATACTTTTTGTTTTTTGGCACATTCAGTTCCTGCCTGATTTTTATCTACTTCTGGTTTGATTTCCATTCCCACTTGACACCAATATGCTTCTGCTAGACTAAGCAGAGAAGTCATCTTAGATTTATTCTCCTCATGTTTCAAAACATTCACTACGTTTGGGTCTTGTGAGGTCAGCAGATGTGTCCCACGATTGCAGATCTATGCATGTAATCAGTTTCAAGGAGGCCCATACTTCCCATCAGAATGGGGAATATATAATCTTGGTATGCACTAACTTTTATAAATAATTAGAGCATGAAGCATCTTTCTTAGTTTCGTATCTAATCTATCCAACACCTTTTGGGGGCTAGTCAGTCACTCCAAAACTGTAAGTTAGGACAGGAAGAGCAAATTGGTTTATAGCTTGAATTTTGTTCCTAGATGTCAACGCTGTTTTCAGAATGAATTTGTCTTCTGAAATATTTCTTACTAAGTTTTATTTGCATTTGTTCGTTTTATTGTTGATCCTTCATTAGTTCCCAAATATTTATACACTTCGTCTTGCTCAAGTTCTTTTATGTCACATTCCTGTCCCAAAGTGATGGATCTGAAGTAGTTTACTTAATCTGATCTTCAACCTGTGGGTCTTCGGATCCGAATGGGATCTGACACTGCCGCATTTTCCAGCTATGGCACTGAGCTCCATGCTCCTCCCCTTACCCATAATGCCCCCCTTCTCCCCTCAGATCTTGTTTGCTGCCTATTTTTCAGCGTTTGTAAGTGTATTTTCCTATTTTAGCTTCTATTAACTTTTCTTTCTCTTGAACTTTTCTGTACCTCCCCGGGGTTCTTCGTTTAGGTAGTTAAAAAAAAAAAAAGGCTTTCCTTCCTTACCTTTCTACTTCTCTTTCTCTTGTGAGCGTGTGTGTGGGCTGGCTGAAGGTATGGTGGATGCCCTAAAGCCCAGTTTCAGAAAGTGCACAGGGTGTGGCCATAAGCTTTCCTGGCAGATGGCCACACTCTGTGCGTGGTTTGCTTGGGGGTTGAACACCTCCAGTCCCCCTGTCCTTTTTGCACTGGGTTTAACCCCAGGGTACTTAAGGACAGGCGGGGCAAATTGATCCTTAAGGGCCTGTTGCCCTCTTCTTCTGGGACCGTGGTCCCCTCTTCCCCTGCAGGGAAAGCGGCGGCTCCTGCTCAGTCTTCCTCTTCCCTGGCCTCTGGGACTCCCACTCTCTCCAAGAGGTCCAGAGAAGGGGATCAGGTCAAGAAGGACTGGCCTTGCAAGCGATCCCCTGACCGCTTGTTGCAGGCCGGACCACCACAAAAAGTGAAGCCTGTATCCAGGCCTGTGACTCCTAGGCTCAGGTTCCCTAGGTTTTCACCAGAGCCTGAGGAACTTCAAAGCTGGTCTCCAGTCAGGTCCTTCCCTCACCGGCACTCCCATCTGAGATTGGTGGTGTCCTCCCACTCCACTCAGAGCCTTTCGGAAGCAGAGCTGGACAAGATGATGCGTAGGTTTATTCGCACTCAGATAAGATGGGGATCTTGCTGGGGCCTTCTCCCTCAGGAGCGGGTCCCTTCCAACCCTTGTTCCATCCCATTACTTCTTCTCTGATCCGACCTGTGGTTTTGGAGTCGTTGGATCCGAGGACAATTGGAGTCGAGGAGTCAGCGCCGGTGGTACCCTGTACCTTGATGCCGGCCGGTGCCTTGAGTTTGTCTGATATGACTGGATCAGATCAGAGCTCTCAGAGCCGCAGCCTCGGGGTCGGATCCGAGGGGGTGGTTTCTGCTCCGAACCTGTGGGAGAGAAGCACCCATCTCGGCTTCTCAGCTCCAGCAGGCTCAGCGCAAACTCCACTTCAGGGCAAGGAGGAGCGGCTTCTGCTTTTTCTGCCCAGGAGGCATGTTCCCCCTCTGCTTTCGATGTGGTGGAGAGGGCTCTCACCAGGTCGAGACCTCATACTATCTCGTCCTCTGAATCCATCCAGACTCCCCTGGCTCTGAGTGTGGTTCCAGCCATCTTGCCCTCAGGGACAGCCCATGCCCATAATGCCCCAGGTAGTTCCATTTTTGGAACAGCCCATTTGCGAGTCCTCCCCAGATAGTCCCCCTGAGGTGGCCCCCGCAAACATATGTGTAAAAGGAGGCACTTGGACTCTCCACCAGAGTCCCTCATGGAGGACATGGATTTGGATGAAGGGGAAGGCTCCCCAAGGTCTCCCCCGAGAATGTCTCCTTTGGGGACATCATGGAGCTCCTCCACCAAATGGGGGTTGCCAGCCCAAAGCCAACATCTGAGTCTGTGTTTCTGGAGGCATTCGTCACGGGCCCTTCTACCTCTTGGGTTTCCCCTTCTGCTGACCCACTTGTGGAACTAATAACATCTAAGGCTTTGAAGGAGCCAGACACCATAGAGCCAATCCCTAAGTGGCCAGATAAGGTTTTGAGTCCCCCTTCGGACAAGCTTCATTGGCACAAGGAATCCCCTGTAGATGCTATGATGGTGGCGGCAGCCACCAAGAAGGAGCTTGCTCAGGAGAGCTCCATGGTCCACCCTACTGACTGAGAGTTGAGAGCGTTGGTTCACTTTGGGAAGCGAGTTTGCTTCAGCAACCTTCTCTATGAGGGCACTGAACTATATGACGCACGTTATTTGACTTCTTCAGAGAGATCTTGTTAAGGAAATCACGGAGTCGACCCTAGGGTCCATGTCGGCAGAGGACAGGAAGACATTCGATGCATGAATGGCCACCCTAAAAGCAGTAGCCAACACGTCCATGCATTTGCTCTCCCACACCACGGAGGGAGCCGCACGGGTGGCGGGGACAGACGTTGCCATCAGGCGTCATGCCTGGCTCTGCTTATGTCAATTTACAGAGCCCTTCAAGGCATCTTTTACCAGTGCCCCTTACGATGGTTCTTCCCTGTTTGGGAAGAAGGTCAGAGAGACTTTAGTCCAGTGTGAGAAGAATGGAAAGACACCTGTCTGCCATTGGAATCTGCTTCTCTCCGCCTCAAAGATCATTTTCCAGGAACCAGCGAGGCCCAAAAAAGATGTGGTTCCGCAAGTCTCAGGCGGTTTCCCGGAATGATCAGGACTCTCCTTCCCCCAGAGGCAGAGGGGGATTTTACAGACACTGCCCTAGAGACAGAGGGGGTCCTAAGAATTTTGGGTCCCGAGAACCCTCCTCGGAGAAACCCAGGCAGCAACCCTGTGGGGTTGCTCGACTGCTTTTCTCTGGAGGCAGTCGGGGGTCATCTGTCGCTACACCCTTTAGCATATGGGAGTCCATAACTACAGATCAATGGGTGTTGCACATCATATCCAGAGTATATTCCATTCCATTCCAGGAACCTTCCCCATCCAACATTGCCCTCCCGGACATCCCACTCGCGCAGCTGGAGGAAGCAGCAGTACAAATAGATTCACTGCTAAGGAAAAGAGTCATCCAAACGGTCCCCTTAGACCAGTCTGGTTCCAGAGTTTATTCCATGTTCTTTTTAGTGCCAAAAAAGATGGGGGACCTCAGACCAATTTTGGATCTGTCCAAATTGAGCCTGTTTGTAACCAAGACAAAATTCTGGATGGTCACGATTAAATCTATCCTGCCGTATCTGCAGGCCAGAGACTGGATGTGCTCAATCGATCTCCAGGACGTGTACTGTCACATCAAGATGGACAGGTGCTCCCGGAGGCTCCTTTGCTTCCGGCTGGGAGACCATCATTATCAATTTCGAGCCCTTCCCTTTGGTCTCACCACAGCCCCCAGGTGTTCACCAAGGTAATTGCGGTATCAGTGGCTCACCTGAGGCTTCAGGGTGTTCAGGTCTTTCCATACCTGGAGAATTGGCTCTTTACTGCCCCTTCAGAGCATCTATTTTGTCAAGCCAGGGACTCCTTCC